>NC_064862.1:27574567-27922067 GCF_024139225.1 Suncus etruscus
AATTGAACTAAATATGGTGATCTGGCTCAATAATATATTACATTTAAATCTTTTTTTTTTTTTTTTTTTTGGTTTTTGGATCACACCCAGCAGTGCTAGGGGTTACTCCTGGCTCTATGCTCAGAAATCACCCCTGGCAGGCACAGGGGACCATATGGGATGCCAGGATTCGAACCACTGTCCTCTGCATGAAAGGCAAACACCTTACCTCCATGCTATCTCTCCGGCCCCTATTTTATTACATTTAAATCTTTAAGTTTCATCGTGGCTTTGTTTACAAAGTAAAAAACAAAACAAAACAAAACGAGGAGGGCAGGGGAAAAAAACGTAATTACTCTAATGTCCTATGATAAGGAGAAAGATTTAAATTATAACCTATAAAACATGTTTCCTCTATCTAAAGCTGCTTTAAAAAAATTTTTTTTTATTGAGTGTTGTGAATTATAAAAGTCTTTCACAGTTGTATTTCAGGCGTTTGGGGACAGTGAATTAGGGTCATTCCCACTACCAGAGTTGACCTCCCTCCACCAAAGTTCCCTCATGCACCCCATACCTCCACCCCAGTTCCCTGGAGTATTTGTGTAACAGGTCCATTTTGTGTTGAGCTTGTTATAGATTGGGACTCTTGATTCTGTTGTCGTTGACTTAGGCTTGGGTATTTAATTCTGTTTGTTTTTTTGGGTCTCACCCGTTGATGCTCAGGGATTACTCCTGGCTATGCACTCAGAAATCGCTCCTGGCCTGGGAGGATCAAGGCTAGAGCTTGCAAGGCAGATGCTTTACCGCTTGTGCCACCCCTCTGGGCCCCTGGCTTGGGTATTTAGAGCTGACTTTTTTTCCACTCAATGTTCCTGAGACCGCTTAGCCCCTGGATCCCATCCACTTTTTTTCCCCCTTTTTCAATTTGTGAAAACTATTTTTAACTGCACGTCCTTATATACATGTACTTAATTTTTTCCAGTGTTAGGCATCAAACTCATACAAACTTTAGCAGTGCACCACATCCCTGGCCCAAAATATATATGTGTGTGTGTGTGTGTGTTTGTTTGTATTGTCTATTTGTTTTGTTTTTAAACTTTGGGCAACATCGGCAGTGCTCAGGAACTGTACTGGTAATGGGGATCAAACTAGTGTTGATCATGTGCAAGGAAAGCACCTATCTTCCTGTACTCTTTGACCCCAAAGCATGTATTTTTTAAGGTGTTTATATTTTTTAAAAAATAATTTCTTTATATAAGCACAATGATTACATGTTCCAAATTTAATTTCTTTTTCTTTTTCCTCGTTCCCCCACCCCCGCCTTGTTTGTCCCACATTGAATTTCAGCCATAAAATGCACACACCCCTTCACCAGTGCAACTTTCCTGCTACCATTGTCCCCCCATTTCTTACCTCCCACACCTGCCTTTCTTCAAACAGGCATTGATTCTATTTTCTATCATTATATGGCAGCTGTTAGCGCAGTTATTTCTCTAACTACAATTACTACTCTTTGTGATAAACTTCTTTTTTTTTTTTTTGGTTTTTGGGCCACACCTGGCAGTGCTCAGGGGTCACTCCTGGCTGTCTGCTCAGAAATAGCTCCTGGCAGGCACGGGGGACCATATGGGACACCAGGATTCAAACCAACCACCTTTGGTCCTGGATCGGCTGCTTGCAAGGCAAACGCGGCTGTGCTATCTCTCCGGGCCCGTGATAAACTTCTTATCATGGGCTGTTCCTTCCAGCCCTCATCTCTACTGTCTCTGGGTATTATTATTATGCTGTCTTATTTTTCTTAAATCCTACATATGAGTGAGAGTATTTTGTGTTTTATTTCTCTCCATATGACTTACTTAACTCAACATAATAACTCTCCAAATCATCCATGTATAAGCAAATTTCGTGACTTAATTTCTTTTAAAGCTGCATAGTATTCCATTGTATATATGTACCACAGTTTCTTTAACCATGAAAGTGTTGTTGGGCATCTGGGTTGTTTCCAGATTCTGGCTATTTTATAATTAGTAAAGCATTTTTTTTTTTTGCCACAGCTGGCAGCACTCAGGGTTTACTTCTGACTTTGCACTTAGAAATTGCTCCTGGCAGACTTGGGAAACCATATGGGATGCCGGGAGAATCCGGTCTGTCCCGGATCAGCAATGTGCAAGGCAAACACCTTACCACTGTGCTATCTCTCAAGCCCCTAAGCATGCATTTTTATCTTTTAGGCCAAACCTGGCTCTACTTAGGGCTTACTCCTGGTTCTACACTCAGGGTTCACTGCTTGCTAAGCTTAGAGGACCACATGGGGTGCAGAGGTTTGAACCCGGGTTGTTGAGTACAAGGAAAATGCCCTACATGCTGTACTATCACTCCAGATCCAAAGCATGTATTTTTATTAACTGTTTTGGGCCACACCCAGAGGTGCTCAGGGCTTGCTCCTGGTTATGTACTCAGGAATCTCGCCTGGTGGACTCAGACCATATGAGATGCCAGATATCAAACCCAGGTCAGCCTCATGCAAGGCAAATGTCCTTCCTGTTATATACTACCTCTCTGGCCCCAGAGCATGTATTTCTAATATATTGATAGAACTTATTTTTTGAAATATCTTTATTTAAACACAGTGATTATAAACATGATTGTAGTTGGGCTTCAGTCATAAAAAGAACACCCTCCTTCACCACTGCAAGATTCCCATCACCAATCCGGTAGGGTTTATTTTGAACAATTTTAGTATTATCTTATGGGTATATTATGTAAACACATTAAAAAAGAATTCTAAGAAATATGACAGTGGCTTCACATGTATTGTAGCTCATAAATGAATGCCAATCGACCTGCATAGTCTGTCAGTCAGTCAATACATGGATCAGCGCGCCTATAACACAGCAGTGAAGTTGTGGACCCTGGCTCTTCAGAGTTACTGCTGTGTAAATGCAGTAGAAACCTCTCCATGCCTCATAATCTTCAACAAAATGGGACTAATAATACCTCATAGAGTTATTGTAAGACTTTATTTCATAAGTCACATAGGATAGTAGTGTCTGGTCTACACTAAAATGCTCGACAATAATTTAGCTGCTTTCATCATCATTAATATCAGGATAATTATGAGAAGGAGCTTCAGGGAGAAGTAAGCTTTTTCGGATCCTCTTTTGCCTAACTGCGATTTGAAAAAATGTCCTTTCTTTGTGAGTCTGCTTTACTTTCAGAACCACGAAACCAATCAGGCTGTGCCCTTTAACAATGGGACCGGCTCCCTGGTGAGGACTGAGCTGCATTGCGGTTAGAGAGTCCGGAAAGTGATTTGCTATCAGCACTACAGAGCAGCTTTCTGAACTGCAGAAAGGTTAAAAGAGATCACTCAAGATCCCAAACTAATAAATGATTACACGGATCATTCTGAGGTTCCTTTCAAGTTCCAAAAGTCTGTGGTTGTTTACTAGGTCATCACGTGTAGCATTAGCAGCCAACTTGCCGGCGACTGCTTCACACTGAGGTAGAACTAATATTTCCACTGAAGGACAGAAATCTTTAATTTTCCTCCTATTCTCTGAATAGTGATTTTCCACAGCAGTGAACCAAGCTGGGTGACTCAAGTGTCTGAACAATTGCAGAAAGGAAACTAAAATGATCGGTGTTTGCTGAGAAAGTGCTTTCAGTTTGCCAAGAGAGGGAGCATGGGAGCAAAAAGCGTGTATGCCCAAGTCTTTAAAAAAAAAAAAAAAAAAAAAAAGAACCCTACAAAACTAGTTTGGCTGTGGGCTTTAGTTTTTTCCTCACTTGACAACCAATTTCCTCTTTTTAAGGCTGTCATAAGCCAGGAGGGTCAAGGTATGAAAATATAAAGACACTGAGCAATCCTTGTCCATCCTTCCCAGGCAAACCACTCACCCTCACGCTTTGCTGCCACATAGCAGAGAGCTCTCTTTCTTCTGATCTCAATAAAGGGAAGGGAGGAACAGGACACAGACTCTACAGATTCGTTAAAAGTGCAACTTTATTTCTCTCCTCGCAGATATGGATTTTTTTTTTAAAAGAAGGTATTGCATATATAATCTAGACCTTTATTTTAACTAGAGAAGCTAATAATATAACTGTCACAAATAAATAATCATAAGGATGCTAACTTCCCTCCTCCCTAGGGTTTTATAACTCCTTAGTGTCAAGCGTGAGGATGATGTAAGCACCTAGAATCTTTGGCAGAAATAAGTCTTGGATTCACACTCATTAGTCTCTACCACAGAGCAAGTTTCTACGAGACACACATCTTGTGATAATGAAACACATATGAAATTATTTTTCAATTCAAGTTTTGGTTTTGCCTTTGTATAGTCAGCGTTGACAAGTTATAAAATTGTATATTTTTAAAAGAAAGTCAGAAACTCAAGGATTATGCTAATTAGGGGCAGAGAGATAGCATGGAGGTAGAGCATTTGCCTTTCATGCAGAAGGATGGTGGTTTGAATCCTGGCATCCCATATGGTCCCCCGAGCCTGCCAGGGGCAATTACTGAGTGTAGAGCTAGGAGTAGCCCCTGAGCACTGCCAGGTGTGACCCAAAACCCAAAAAATATACATTTATATTTATTATATTTTATATTATTATATTTATAATTTATTTATTTTGAGTCTGGGCAACAAATTCATTTTTTATTTTACCCAAATTATCTTTTTTTTGTTTTTGTTTTTTTTGGGCCACACCCGTTTGATGCTCAGGGGTTACTCCTGAATAAGCACTCAGAAATCGCCCCTGGCTTGGGGGGACCATATGGGACGCCGGGGGATCAAACTGCGGTCCTTCCTTGGCTAGTGTTTGCAAGGCAGACACCTTACCTCTAGCGCCAACTCACCTGCCCCTTACCCAAATTATCAAAAATAACTATTTTAGTCTAAAAATGTTAGAAACAATTATACTTGAAAAAATCTGTGAAATTAATATGTCCAAACAATATTCATCTCTAATTAGAATGTACTTTTGGTGTCATCTGATAGTTTAACGGAATGGCTTTTGTCTATCTGTTTGTATCTTGGCCATACCAGCGATGCTCAAGGGTTAAATTCTGGCTCTGCACTGAGAATTAGTCCTAGCAGTGTCGAGGAACCATATGAGATGCTGGGGATCTAAGTGCAGGGCAAAAACCTTACCCACCGTATTATCACTCCAGCCCAAAATGGCTTTTATAATTATTGCTACCTTTTGAATGAAAGCAAAATGACAGAATGTGGGCTGGGAAGACTACTACATGGTCTGGAGACATGTGTTACATGCAGATGACCCAGGTTTGATTCCTGGCACCACATGGGTACTTTTTTTTTTTTTTTGGGCCACACCCAGTGGTGCTCAGGGGTTATTCCTGGCAGGCATGGGGGACCATATGGGACACTGGGATTCGAACCAACCACCTTTGGTCCTGGGTCGGCTGTTTGCAAGGCAAACGCCGCTGTGCTATCTCTCCGGGCCCCACATGGGTACTTTAGAATCACCGGGAATGATCCCTGAACACAGTACTGGTTGGGTTCCAAAACTCAAACTTACTCTTCCTCCCACCAACCAAAGACAGAATTAATTTAAAGAAGAAAGGGACATGTTCTGAAATTTCCTGAGATCTCATTTCATTTCCATATGCTTTTGAATAATGTCCTGGAGACTTGATAGTTAATAGAGTAATAACAAAAAAGAGATTATTCTCATCGTAAGATTCGTCTTAAAGGTCAGTCTTTAAAGCTGGATTATTTCCTGAACTAACAGAGAAAGTCAGATAAGCTGTAGCCTTTTGAAATGTACAGTTTGCACAGTCAGTCTCATGCAAGAGTTGGCAATGTTGCATTATAAGAGAAGGAAATCTGTGAACCCAAGAAGCAAATTTCACAGGCTACATTTTTCTCCTTTATTTGGACCATCATGTGGGAGACAAGATTGTTTTCCAAAATGATTAAGTTCTCTCATCAATTAGCCAGCGAGAGTCAGTCTTGAAGAGAAAATCAAATAAGCAATTCAAAGTGCCAGCTGTCAAAAAATTGTCTGAGTTAGTCAAAGCTTTTTAATGTTCCAATCAAATCAGAGAAGAGTGGAAAGTCACTGCACAAAACCTATTAAGCTGCTTTATTAAATGTCCAATGTTACATAAAGTCTATAAATAACTTTGTATTTTTAGGTTTAAATTTTTTTTCTTTTCTTGAAGTAATACTAATGTCCTACTTCAGTGAATACAGTAATTTGGAACTTTCTTGTTTACTCCACATACTCTTTCTGGGTTTAATAAAGATGGCAAATGATAATTAAATCAGTATTATAAGCAGTCCTTGAAGTTCTGTCATTAACAATTTAAAAGCTGAGGAGAGCACCAAAGATAATAAAGGCTACAGAAATTAATCACTAAGATGGGGCCAGAGAGATAGCAAGCGGTAGGGCATTTGTCTTGCATGTGGCCAACCCAGTACAGTGGTTCGATTCCCAGCATCTGAGCACAGAGCCAGGAGTAACCCCTGAGTGCTACTACTAGGTGTGACCAAAAAACCACCCCCCCTAAAAAAGAAATTAATCACTAAGTTATTTAATAATCCTGTATGGCGACTTTCCTATGCTATTTCTGAAGGGCATCTACATCTTTCCAAATATGTACAAAAGAATTTATATGCTGCTTAGATTTACTACAGTTAAAAAATAATTTAGAGGCTGGAGAGATAGTACCATAGATAAGGCATTTACCTTGCATGTGGCCAACCTGGTTTCAATCCCTGGTAGCCATATGATTCCCTGAACACTGCCAGGAATAATTCCTGAATGAAGAGCTAAGATTAAGTCCTGAAAATCACTGATTTTCAAAAATTGGTAATTCAGTGAAGATGGTTTGTACTCACACAAAAATTACACTTATACTTCTTTAAATTCACAGTTGATCTAATAGTTTACCTAAAGGCACATATGTGAATGGATGTAGTTAATCCTCATTCCAATGAGAGGCTTCAATGAGTTGAAACCAAATTTAAACTACTTGGTAATGCTACTGAAATTCTTCCCTTTTTTTTTTTTTTTTTTTTTTGTGGTTTTTGGGTCACACCCGGCAGTGCTCAGGGGTTATTCCTGGCTCCAGGCTCAGAAATTGCTCCTGGCAGGCACGGGAGGACCATATATGGGACGCCGGGATTCGAACCGATGACCTCCTGCATGAGAGGCAAACGCCTTACCTCCATGCTATCTCTCCAGCCCCGAAATTCTTCCCTTTTACAGGTTGTTAAGATATTCTTTTCTACTTTCCTTGGTTAGTTCCCAAAATAAGCAAACAAAAAAAACTCAATAACTTACTCCAAATAAGCAGACTGCAAACATTTTTTTTTTTCTTTTTTGAGTAGGAGTCGTGATGCAGGAGGGGCAATCAAATGTAGTGCTTGGGAGACTTTACATGATGCTGGAGACTAAACCTGGGTTGGCTATATGCAAGGTAAGCACCCTCTCCTCTATAATCACAGTTTCGACTCCATCTGAGTTAGACTTCATACATCTTGTGCTGACATTTTTTTTAAAGTATATGACTAACATCTGTTTCTTTTTCCTCCTCCTCTTCCTCCTCCCTCCCCCTCTCCTCCCCCCTCCTCCTCCTCCCCTCCTTCTTCTTCTTCTTTTGGGGGGGTTGGGATCACACCCAGCGGCACTCAGGAGTTACTCCTGGCTCTGTGCTCAGAAATCACTCCTGGCAGGCTTGGGGGACCATATGGGATGCCAGGAATTGAACCTGGGTCTGTCCTAAGTTGGCCATGTGCAAGGCAAATGCCCTACCGCTGTGCTATATATCACTCCACTTTTCTTTCTTTTCTTTCTTTCTTTCTTTCTTTCTTTCTTTCTTTCTTTCTTTCTTTCTTTCTTTCTTTCTTTCTTTCTTTCTTTCTTTCTTTCTTTCTTTCTTTCTTTCTTCTCTTTCTTCTTCTTTTCTTCCCTTCTTTCTTCCTTCCTTCCTTCCTTCCTTCCTTCCTTCCTTCCTTCCTTCCTTCCTTCCTTCCTTCCCTCTTCCTTCCTTCCTTCCTTCCTTCCTTCCTTCCTTCCTTCCTTCCTTCCTTCCTTCCTTCCTTCCTTCCTTCCTTCCTTCCTTCCTTCCTTCCTTCCTTCCTTCCTTCCTTCCTTCCTTCCTTCCTTCCTTCTCCCTCCCTCCTCCTCCTCCTCCTCCTCCCCCCCTTTTCCCCTCCCCCCTCCCCCCCTCCTCATCTTCCTTCTTCTTCTTCTTCTTCTTCTTGGTTTACAACTTGTGGTGCTTAGGGGCTACTCCTGGCTCTGCACTCAAGATTCATCCCTGCTTGGCTCAGAGAACCATATGGGATCCTGGGAATTGAACCCAAGGGTGGCCATGTGCAAATCAAGTGCCCTACAAACTGTACTATCTCTCTGTTAGTAAATCTATTTCTATGTCAAATTTTAATATTTAAAACAAGAGCTGGGTGATAGCTCAAAGGGCTGGAATACATGCCTGGCCTACAGATAGCACCAAGTTCAATCTCTGGCATTGTCTAATCCCATGAGCACCACTGGGTTGGGTTCTGTTGTGTGGCCTTGGTGGCACCACTAGACTGACACAGAACAGTCAGGTCTCCATAGTCAGGCTCATTGATAATAGCCTCTGGGCTTCTGCCTGGGAGATGCCAAAAGCCAAAAACATAAAAATAATTAAAACCGAAACAGTACTAGTTTTTGGTAAAAATAAGTAATAGTCCAGGCTGGAGGGATAGTACCATGGGCAACACTTGCCTTGAATGTAGCTAACCAAGTTTGATCCCCTGGGATCCCAGATAGACCCCAAACCCCACCAGGAGCGATTCCTGAGAGCAGGAGTAACCCCTAAGTACCTCTGGTCGTGGCCTCCCAAAAATATACAAAGAAACAAAAAGCAATTAATTTGTAGTAGAATACAGTATACTAGAAGGAATATTTATTTAAAAAATAGACAAACTATAATTTTAAAATAAAAAGTCATGATACATGCACTAAATTTTATTTTATATTAAATTTACAAAGAAAACATGTCATTCAAAATACTAAAACTTTGTAATATTACAGAGGAAAGAGAAACTGAAGTGAAACTAGGAACTGTTGAACTTCAGATAAATGTTTCTTCAAAACTAGAGATATTAGTTGCTAAAAGAGTCTTCTAAAGTTAAAAAAAGATTAAGAAAAACAGGGGGCCGGGCGGTGGCGCTGGAGGTAAGGTGCCTGCCTTGCCTGCGCTAACCTAGGACGGACCGCAGTTCGATTCCCCCGGCGTCCCATATGGTCCCCCAAGAAGCCAGGAGCAACTTCTGAGCGCATAGTCAGGAGTAACCCCTGAGCGTCACAGGGTGTGGCCCAAAAACCAAAAAAAAAAAAAAAAAAAAAAAAAAAAAAAAAAAAAGATTAAGAAAAACAGTAAACCCATTGGATTATTTATACTTAAAAGAAACTACATGTTTCTTAATGGACATATGTTTACATTTTGAGATAGTAAACTTAGTCTCCTGTCTCATAAAACTCAGAAGACATCACTGATGACTAAGCGAAGCAAAACAATAAAAGTCTCTTTCAAATTAAAACTTAACAGCCTAAACATACTCAACATATTTTCTAAAAAAATTAATAGGAAATGGTTATTCTGAAAGCAAAACTTTGTGCAAATTATTTTTTAAGTAATTCATCATGAGATGGTTCTTATCAGTTAATAATATTGACTTGCACCTCAAACAATGACAAAATACGTGGGTTCAGAGAGTCAGGCGGTCCTCTCCTTCCTCCTGGTCCTCTCCTTCTGCCTGCGTTACCTGACCTACGGGCACCTGGCTTTGCTGTTTCTTCTGAAAGCACTTCTTCTTACATTCCATCAACTTTTCAAAATCACGCCACATTTTCACTTGTTTCATATTTTGATCATAACTTTCTCGTACAGCTTTTTGTTCTTCTCGGAGTTTCTAGCATAACAAACATACAAATTAAAAGAAGTGAAACAGAAGACAGTAGTGCACACTTATGAAACAATGTGATAGAATACAATGAATGACACTGTGGATGAGACATACAAAAGGACAGAGATACAAGCAGTGAAGGAGAAGCAGATGCCACAGACATAACCTCATCTTTTCTGCTTCAGTATATGGCTCATGTAACAGCTGAACTAAGAAACAAATTAGAATGCCAGCAAAAAAAAATTGGTACTTGTCCAATAAGAAACTAAATGAAGACATAACTCAACAGACTGAGCACAGCTTTACATGCAGGGGCCAAGATTTGGCTCGGGAACTGCATGATTCCCTCAACACCGTTGGGATCAATCTGGAGCATAGCCAGAAGTGAGAGGGTACTGTGCATGGCTGAGTGTGAGTCAAAACCAAAACAAAACCCTCCAAAATTTAAGAGAATCAGAAGAAAACAAATAGCTTTCTCCACCAAGCCCCACAACAATATGGGGCAAGACATGTGGTTCAGAGCTAGTGCACTTGCCTGGCATGTGTAGAAGCTAAGTAGCCCAAGAAAGAGTTTTAAAAATGTTTGTAAATGGCTTAGAGAAGTGCCAAACTCCCAGGAGGATATTTAGTAAACAATCTGAGAAAATTTGAAATAATGTGGGCTTTTACTAATTATGCAGAATCTTTTCTTAAAATCTTGGTTATTTTTAGTATCATGGATTGAACCCAGGGCCTTTCTTTATCAAGGCATGTAGGCTATATCCCTGGTTCTGTGAATTCTGTTATTTAAAAATGGATTTTTGTTCCTAAATTCATGAGCCTTCATTTTTATAAAACTAAATTCCTATGGAAGAGTCTCATCTTTGAAAGGGATTAAAAATATAAAAATTTCCCCTTCAAAACTAGTATGCAACCCTTTAAAAAGGATGACAATATTTAACTACTATAATAGCTATTAAAAGTTTGAATTAGGGGCCGGAAGATAGCACAGCGGTGTTTGCCTTGCAAGCAGTCGACCCAGGACCTAAGGTGGTTGTTTCGAATCCTGGCGTCCCATATGGTCCCCCGTGCCTGCCAGGACTTATTTCTGAGTAGATAGCCAGGAGTAACCCCTGAGCACTGCCAGGTGTGACCCCAACACCACCCCTCCCAAAAAAAAGCTTGAACTAGATACCTTAAAGACATATTCTTGGGGCCAGCGAGGTGGTGCTAGAGGTAAAATGTCTGCCTTACAAGCGCTAGCCAAGGAAGGACCACAGTTCGATCCCCCGGCTTTCCATATGGTTCCCCCAAGCCAGGGGCAATTTCTGAGCGCTTAGCCAGGAGTAACCCCTGAGTATCAAATGGGTGTGGCCCGAAAAACAAAAACAAAAAAGACATATTCTTACCTTCCCAAGATTTTCTTGTTCAGCAATATTTCTGATATATTGTTCCCTATGGAGTTACCATAAAGATTTAGTTTCAATTTACTTCAATTAATATGATCATACAAATTATAAATTAACATGTCTCTAAATATATTAGGCAACATGTCTTAAAGTACTAAAATCAGAATGAAACCCATTATCAAACAGATTTAGTCATTTCTTTCAGTAAACAGTCATTTAGAAGGGTAAAAAAGAAGGCAACAAATAAAATAAGAAATTAGGAGGATTAAAATAATGAGAACAGGGGCAGGAGAAATAGCACGGAGGTAGGGTATTTGCCTTGCATGCAGAAGGTCGGTGGTTCGAATCTCGGTATCTCATATGGTCACCTGAGCCCGCCAGGAGCGATTTCCTTTTTTTTTTTTTTTTTTTTTTTCGGTTTTTGGATCACACCTGGCAGTGCTTAGGGGTTACTCCTGACTATGCTCAGAAGTCACTCCTGGCAGGCTCAGGGGACCATATGGGATGCCGGGATTTGAACCACTGACCTTCTGCATGCAAGGCAAACACCCTGCTATCCATGCTATCTCTTGGGTCCCATCCAGGAGCGATTTCTGAGCATAGAGTCAGGAAACCCCTGAGCAATGCCGGGTGTGACCCAAAAACCAAAACCAAAACCAAAACAAACAACAACAAAAAAAGTTAGGAGTTATTTCTGTTTACTCTGCCCTTAAAACAAAGGGAACACATTTACTTAAATAAAACTTTTTTCTTTTTGAAGAGGTTTGCAGAAAGGAGGAAGGATATACATTGTAAATAACAATTAGTATCTAACCCTATGATTTCACTTCCAGGAAACCATCCTATATAAAAACTCAAAATTTTATGAAAATAAAAGGAAGGACTATTTATTTCACACCACTACATAAAATAGTGAAAATCTGCAAACAAACTAAATAATAGGTAAGAAAAAGCTTAAATTATGCCATAGCCATTCAAATAAACAAATCAGAACGATAAAATAAAAACAGGAGACTTTTAGTGAAGTGGAAAGGACTATGATAAAGAAAAAAATTGCATCTGTAACTTCTGTTTTTATTTTTTGTTTTATTGTTTGTTTATGGGTCACAACCAGCAGCACTCAGGGCACTAGGTTCAAGGAATGAATCTGGGTCAGCCACTTGCAAAGTAAGCATTCTCCCTATCTGTTGTACTCAGGGCACTGTAGCTATAAATTAAATTATATAAATATATATAAATTATAAATTAAAACCAATTAAAAACAATTTTAAATCAATTTTTGGGGTTTGTTTTTTTTGGGGGGCCACACCCGATGATGCTCAAGGACTCTTGGCTCTGGACTCTGAAATTACTCTTTGTGAACTCAGGGAAACATATGGGTTGCTGGGGATTGAATACTGACAGGCGGTATGCAAAGCACTGTACCCACTGCACTATTGTTCCAGCCCTGCATCTGTAACTTTATCTTATAATTGCATATACATAACAAAATTTCCCCATGTTGGGTCAGAGACAGTACATCAAGTATAGAGCATGTCTTACACCTGGCTGACTGGGTTGACTTCTGGCACCCTGTATGCTTCCCCCAAGCCCCGTCAGGAATAATCCCTGAGTGCAGAGCCAGGAGTTAAGCCCTGAGTACCACTGGATATAGCCCCAAACAAAAGATTTAAAGGAGCCAAAGTAATATAATAGCACAGTGGGTTAGGGCATTTGCTTTTTATATGGCTGACCTGGGTTCAATCCCTGGCATCCCATATGGTTCCCCAAACATGTCAGGAGTGATTTCTGAGTAACTTCTGAGTAACCTCTGATTACCCCAAAAGTAACCCCTGAGCGCCACCGGGTGTGGCCCAAAAACAAAACAAAGAAAAAGATTTAAAAAGTCAATTTAAAATGTATATGTAAAGGGCCCGGAGAGATAGCACAGCGGCGTCTGCCTTGCAAACAGCCGATCCAGGACCTAAGGTGGTTGGTTCGAATCCCAGTGTCCCATATGGTCCCCCGTGCCTGCCAGGAGCTATTTCTGAGCAGACAGTCAGGAGTAACCCCTGAGCACCGCCGGGTGTGACCCAAAAAAAAACTAAAAAAAAAAAAAATGTATATGTAAAAATATTAATAACATCTCATTATCTCTTAGTGCAAAGAGTTAGAGTCCTGAGGAAAAGTTAAAGGACAAGGACACAGGAGACCTGGGTTTGATCCCTGGTGCAGCAGAGTTCACAATCACCCTGGCTAGATCCTCAGTGCCACATATGGTCGGTCTCTTGAGTACTGCCAGGAATGATCCCTGAGCACAGAACAATGAGTAAGCCCTGACATAGCTTGGTGATTCTCCTGCCTCAAAACAAAACAGAGCATCACTGGGTATGGCTCAAAATCAACACAAATTAGCTTAAATCAGGGGTCTCAAACTCAATTTACCTGGGGGCCGAAGGAGGCAAAGTTGGGGTGATCCTTGAGTGCAAAGTCAGTAGTAAGCCTTGAACATTGGGAGGTGTGACTCAAACAACTAAAACAAAACAAAACAAAACAAAAAAAGATTCCTCTAGGGCAGGGCCACAAAATGTTGTACGGAGGGCCGTTTGTGGCCCGCGGGCCGCAAGTTTGAGACCCCTGGCTTAAATAGAAAAATTTATGTTTTGCCATAATATATATAGCTATAATAAAAAAAATCTAAGACAGAAAGAAAATTAAATGCATTCTTTTTGTTTGCCCCATTCATGGCATTCAGACATTCATACTGACTGTGCTCAAACTCAGGGGGACCATATGGGATCCTGGGGATTGAACCTAGGTTGGCAAATGCCCTATCTGCTCTGGCCTCTAAAGGTATTCTGATTTTTTCTTGAGCGTAGTAATATTTATTCTTAAACACCTTATTATTTATTTATTTTTATTAATATATTGTTTTTTTGTTTTTATTTTTTGGGCCACACTTGGCGGTGCTCAGGGGTTACTCCTGGCCTCCGTACTCAGGAATCACTCCTGGTGGGTTCAGGGGACCATATGAGATGCTGGGGATCGAACTCAGGTTGGCTGCATGTAAGGCTAGCACCATACCCTCTCTGAGCTTTGGCCTACATCTTCTTTCTTAGGTACTTGAAATTTGTATAATTTTACCTTATCCATAAAACTGCCAGAGATAATACATTAAGTAATTAAATAGAAAATAACAAATTTTCTTGCCTGATAGTCTTTCTCTTTTCCTGTTGATCAGAGGAGACATATGCCTTCATCTCATCAGTAGCACGACGAAGCTGCACTTCAAGGTTCTAAGTGGAAAAGTTTTAGGACGTTAAGTTCTTGATCCAGAAAAATCTCAGAAAAGCTTTTGATTTGCTTTCTTTGTCTTACCTTAATCATACAATTTGTATAATGATATCTACTTTCTTCCTGAAGACATTCTTCATGGAGTCCTTTGACTTCCTACAATATATAACATAAGATTTTTAATTAATTCATGTTTTTGTGAGCCACACCCAGCAGTGCTTCAGGGCTTACTCCTGGACCTGTGCTCAAGGATCATGCCTGGAGAGGCTTGGGTAACAGACCATATGTAGGCCAGGATCAAACCAGGGTCAGCTGCATGCAAGGCAATCATCCTACCTGCTGTGCTATCACTTCAGCCCCACAATATGATTTTCAATGGGCAACACTATTGAAAAAGTAATCAGATATAGAGGATGACTTATACAATAAATAAATTACCATCAGGATAATTTTATCATCTGTGACTTTATTACTATATCACTTTATAATCTGTTCTAGAGTTACTAATGGAACCACAAATCCTCCAGGTTTGATTATTCATTTATTAAATACTTACTATATTCCCAGTACTGTGCTAGGTCCTAAGACTATAGCAATGAATCAAATAATTTGGCCCCTGCTCTTATTAAATAGATAAACAAACATAAGAATTTCATATGGTGATGATAAATGCTACACAAAATTCAGCAGCAAAATTCTTTGGATCCCTAAGTAGTCAATGTTTAGCATGGTCAGAGATGTCTAGGGAGGTGGTTATAATTAGACTGAGACCTGAAAGATGAAAAGGAGAGCAAGGCAGCAATGGGAACAGAATGTCACAGAGAGGAAAAGTACAGGCAAAGCCCATGGTGGAAACAAGGATGGCTGTTTTGAAAGAAAAAAAAAGGGCTGGGTGTGGGCTGGGGTGGAATGGAGCGATGATACAACAGGTCCTTCGTTTGCACAGGACAAAATGTAGTTCAATTACATATGGTCCCTTGAGCTTGCTAGGAGTGATCCCTGAGTTTACTGCCAGTAGTAAACCCTGAGCACTGCTGAGTGTAGCTCCAAAACAAACAAAACCCAAACAAAAAAAGAGTCTGGGGCCAAAGAGAATAATACAGGGGTTAATGGCCTTGCATGCTGCAGACACAGGCTTGATCTTTAGCACCACCAGGGATCAGTGTGATCCCTGAAAGCAGAGCCTGAAGTAAGCCCTCCCTGAGCACCATTGGTATTGTCCCTTACCTAACACTCCCCCCCTTCCCTCTTTCTACAAAAAAAAAAAAGAAAAGAAAAAGTAAAAGGCTAGTGGGCTGAGACCTGTGGGTGAAGAGCAGAGGACATAAATATGAAATTTGTCAGATCACAGTCTGAGAGTTAGATTTCAGTCACAAAAGAAAACAGCTGGACCTAAGTTTCATAGAGGTTTTCTTTGGCTGCACATGGAGAACAAATTTCAGGGCAGAGGGTGGGGTGGGGTGGTCCTAAGAGTAGAAGGAGAGTGGATAGACAGATACTGTGAGAGCCTAGAAAAGACATGACGGGGGCCTGGACATTGGTGGTTGTAATACAGATAAAGAAGTGCATACAAAAATTTGACAGAGATCTCTAAAATGTAAAAGAAATACTCAGGGGTTGAGGGAAAGATTTGAGAATATCCTGACATTGGTGTAGTGAAAATAAACATGCATAGACATTTTCTGATAATTTTTTTATTTTGCCATTTAAAATAAATTTTATTTTAGGCACCATGATTTTTTTTTTGTTTTGGTTTTTGAACCACATCTGGTGTTGCTCAGGGATTAATCCTGACTATGTGCTCAGAAATTGCTCCTGGGTTGGGAGACCATATGCGATGCTGGGGATCGAACCTAGGTCTGTCCTGGGTCAGCCATGTGCAAGGCAAATGCCCTACTACTGTGCTATCACTCCGGCCCCAGGCACCATGATTTATATATGATATTGATATGACAGGATTTCATGCAGAAAACTTTCCATGATCACACCCTCCACCAGAATGTCAGTGTCCCCTCAACCCACTCCTATTTGCCCCCAACCTCCCACAGTGTTATGCTTTTTACTAATCTAGAGACTAGTTCTCAGTGTCTGTTGCCCTTGAGGATTTGTTGTTTCCTTACTATGATTTTTCATATCTCACATATAACTCTCAAGGTTGTTCTGTAACTGTCCCTCTCCTTCTGACTAACTTCAATCAACATGATACTCATGTAGTGGCAAATTTTACAATTTCATCTATTCTTTTGGCAGAGTAGTATCCCATTGTGTAATTGTGCCATTTTACTATCAGACTTGAAGCAGGTATTCCATCATGTTGATGGTGCCCCCAATGGCAGGCACCATGGTCATTGAGGGACCTCCATGATATCTGATTAAATTTAAAGTCAGCAGAATGGGATCTGGAGCTCCAATCAAGGAGTATAGGATACACTGGAGGACCTTGCAGCTGAAATTGCCTGCCCTAAAGTCTAAGGCCCTTGGAGTCGCACACATTTTTGCAATAATGGGGCCAGCGAGGTGGCGCTAGAGGTAAGGTGTCTGCCTTGCAAGTGCTAGCCAAGGAACGATTGTGACCGAGGTTTGATCCCCCGGCGTCCCATATGGTCCCCCCAAGCTAGGGGCAATTTCTGAGCACTTAGCCAGGAGTAACCCCTGAGCATCAAAAGGGTGTGGCCTGAAAAACAAAAAAAGAAAAACATTTTTGCAATAAAAATTGTCTTCTTACCTGTTCTAATTTTGACCGATCGCTTTCGAGGCCTGCTGCACAACTATCATATTGAGCTTTCTTTTCTTCACACTCCATGGTTAGTTCCTAGTATGAAAAGGGTAAATAAATATGTGAAATGCAAAGGCCTAAAATTGGCTTTGAAACAATACATGCCCTTGTCAGTCTTGTAACTTAACTCTAAGCTTCTTGGCATACTTAAGTTATTTATACAACTATCAGACATTTGAAAAATATGCCAGAAAAAAGTGCTGATAAAAAATAGTTATCACATATTGAGCTGTTTGTCAGTCTCTGTTAGGAGTTGGGGATAAAACAATGAATTAAATAGTCCAGAATTTTTTCCTCAAGTAATGTTCGAATAATTAAACTGATTAGGTCAACAAGTGGGCTTCTTACAACATCTTACTTAGATCTGCGGATTACTGGGGACAACTTCCTGGAGAAACTGATACCCAACATCAAAGCATTAAAGATTAGTAAGAATACTTAGGGGATACGATAGCAAGGAGAATGTTCAAAAAAATAGAATACTACGCATAATGCTTTAGAATAAATCTTTTTTTTTTTTGGTTTTTGGGCCACATCCGTTTGACGCTCAGGGGTTACTCCTGGCTATGTGCTCAGAAATCATCCCTGGCTTGGGGGACCATATGGGACACTGGGGGATCGAACCGCGGTCCATCCGCTTGCAAGGCAGACACCTAACCTGTAGCGCCACCTTCCCGGCCCCTAGAATAAATCTTAATGAAGAATGATAGTTAGGATACACAAATTGTTTTCATTTGTTAGATTATGTCTGGGAAGTATCTAAAAAGATGATGAAAACTTCAACAAAACCTGAACAAAACTTTGTAAACATCTCAGTTGAGATTTATCTGTGATAATAGACTCACAATTACCACTTGAAGTAGATATTAATATCTCTACATTCTTGAAGGATGTTAAGAAAGATCAGGTATCTTGTCAAAGATTATACTTCTGGAAGGAGGTATCAGAATGTGGATTCAGTTTATGGGAATAGTTTCAAATTTTTCTGATATAACATTTTGAATTAGATATACTATAAACATTCAGCTTGTAAATATCTAGACACACTAAAATACCTACAAATACTTGGTAAGGTAGAGAAAATATCCTTTCAGTACAGAGTTAAACTAAACTCTCAAGTAAGGAAGAAGTATTAGTTATTAGGGAAACAGAGATGCTTCCCTTCACATTACCATGTGAAGGGACTGGGAACAGTCCATCTTGGTTAATAGAGGGATGATGACTAGGCAGGGAAGAATACAAGTCTTAATTTGGGCAAAGTAGAAAATCAGAACTCAGAACCTCCTAATTCCAGGTTGTTTTTCAAACTGGAGCCTGTGAGTGAAGGTTTAATACCAGGTCTGTACCGAGGGTGCAGGTCATCCAGCTCAGAGAGCCATGGTTTCACAAGGTAGTTTTCTTGGAAATGGGTTAGTCCATAAATAGATATTGTGGGGCTCTCTTTCTTGTGTGGAAATCCATTTGGTTTGAGGTGACTATAACAACAAAAAATATTGATGGGGAAGAGATGTGATTTTCCTGTTATCATATCCAACTGCTGAAAATGTAGCTTCTCATGAGAAATAGTCCTATATAACCAAAGGGCAGAAGAGATAGCAGAGGGTGTGTACTTTGGACATCTAGGTCTCTCAATGGAAGGAAGATACTATAGCACAAGTCTTCTGAAACTTTCTGCTAGTAACCCCCTTTTAAAAAAGCCAGAGAAAATGTAACATGGTGAGTGCTAACATGGGTAAAATATTTCAGATTCACTGCATGATTAATTCTGAATTATTTTTCAGTCATTATATATTCAGAAATCTTTTTGTACTGTTGACAAATTTTTTATGATGTCCACATTCAATTATAAGATTACATAATGGGGTTGTGACCTGTAGTTTAAGAAACTAGAATAAGGGCAACTGAGATATATAGCAAGTAGGGGCATAGCCTTGCATGCAAATGACCTGCATTCAATCCCTGCCATTCCATATGGTCTCCGAAGCACCTCGAGGAGTGATTCCTTAGGGTAAATCCAAGAGTAACCTGAACATTACCAGGTTTGGCCCCCCCAAAAAATCAAAACCAAAGGACAAGATAAGTGCTGGAAAGAGTGTACAGCTTGAAGGGTGCTTGCCTTGCACATGGCCAACCCAGGTTCAGTCTCCAACACTATATAGTGTTCCCCCAAGTCTTGCCAGAAATTATTCTTGAGCACCAGACCAAGAGTAATCCCTGAGCACAGCTGTGTGTGGCTCTCAAACCAAAAAAAAATAACACTCTATATATGTTTTCCTTAATATAACCTACAAATTCAGGTCTGGTAAAGAGGTCTTTAATCCACATTGAATTAGTTTGTGCTTATCGTTAGAAAGGGTTCTGAATTAATTTTTTTATGTGACTGACCAATTTTCCCAGATCATTTGTTAAAGAGACTTTAATTGCTTCACTTTATTTTTGCTACTTTATAGAAGAACTATATACCTGAGGTTCTGTCTCTGGACTCTCAATTCCATTCCATGGGTCTGATCTTATTCTAGTGCCACATTGCTTTGATTACTACAGCTTTATAGTCTAGTTTGATATAGGTGAGAGAGGAGCCTCCCATATTCTTTTATCTGGGTTTGCTTTCACTATTAAGGAAAGGGGATTATAACTCCATATAAATTTTAACAGTATTTTATGTCTCTCTCTATATATAAATATCATGAATATTTTAAAAGGGACTGCATTGAGTCTGTATAATGCTTCAGGCAAGATAGTCATTTTGACAATATTAATCCATTCAATCAATAAACATTCAATCAATAATCATTTCCTCTTGAATTTCCTTTAGTAGAATTTTATCATTTTCATTATATAACTCTTTCCCTCTTTTACTGATTCCCAGGTACTTTATTTTCTGATATACAATTATGAATGAGATTGTTTTTAAATTTATGTCTTCTATTTCATTATTTTCATGTAAAGAGCCATGAACTTGTGTGTGTTTATGTAGCTGGTCATTTTACTGTAAAAGTCTATTGAAGCTAGAGATACTATCATGTCAATGATTCAATGCCATAGGCCAGGCAAATAGAAGCAAAGATAAACAAATGGGACTATATTAAACTATGAAGCTTGTGCACAAAAAAGGAAACAATAGCTTAATAAAAAGAAACCCAGATACTGGGAGAGAAAATTTGCCCACCATCTGATGGTAGGCAAGAATGGATGTCCAAGATATATAAAGCAGTGGTAGAACTTTAAAAAAAAAAAAACAGGAGCTGGAGTGATAGCACAGTGGTAGGGTGTTTGCCTTGCAAACCCAGGACGGACCTGGGTTCAATCCCTGGCATCCCATATGGTCCCCCAAGCCAGGAGCGATTTCTGAGTGCACAGCCAGGAGTAACTCCTGAGTGTCACCGAGTGTGGCCCCCCAAAAAACCAAAACAGACAATAAAACCCCAAACATTTCCCCCATCAAAATATAAGGAAATAAACAGAAATTTCCTCAAAGAAAACATAGCTAATGTATATATTTAAAAAAATCTCTGCATCACTTATCAAGAGTGACCAGAGAGATAGTACAGGAAATTGCCTTGCATGCAGCCAACCTGGGTTTGATTCCCAACATCTTGGATTCTTTCAAGCACTGCCAGATATGGCCCACTCTGGTTTGATCTGGCACCAAGTAGGGTTCCCTAAAGACTTCCAGGTGTGATTCATGAGCATAGAGTTATTTATAGCCCAAAACTTCCTGTACCTCTCTCCTACCCATCCCACCCCTTCTCCCCAAAGCATAGAAATAGTTTCCAAGTAAAGATACTTTATTCTTATGGACAGAGCAATAAAAGGTAGGGCCAACCTACCCAATCCTCAGCATTCCATACGGTCCCTTGAGCACTGCCAGGAGTGATTCCTGAGCATAGAGTTAGAATGAATGCCTGATAATTGCTGATAACTGTGACCCAGAATGACAATAACAACAAAAACAAAACAACAAAAATAACTTCATCACTTATAATAAGCTATCATATTTGTACCACTCTGTTCCTCATCAAAGCCAGTTCACTAATATAATGTTAACTTGTCACCTATTGACAAATTTGGAGCTTTTACCTGGCCACAGAATGTGATTTCATAGCTCTCATGCTCATGGTTTAAAGCCTAAATTCTAACATTTATAAGTCATGATACTTTCTTTTGTAGTACCATACAATAAAATAATAAAAAACAGTGAGAATAACCTTTTGTTCCCTAAGTTATTTAAGTAAAATAGCCAGGATCCTAACTAGTATATCTGAATAAGATAGTGGAAAGTATATAGGGCCAGAAAGACAGTAGAGCAGGAAGGGCACTTGCCTTGCACATGGTCAACCAAAGTTTGATCCCAAACATCCTATAAGGTCCCTTGAGACCACCAGGAATGATCCCTGAGAGCAGAACGAAGTATAATTCCTGAGCACCGTCAGATATGGCTCCCACAAAAAACTCAGTGGAGTATCACAAATCAAACTTACTTGACATTTCTGACGCAATTGTCGTAATTCTTTTATAACTGGGGATAGAACTGACTTCTTTTCAGATACCAGTGAATTCAGCTTTTTCACCTGTCATTTAATCAAAAAAGGACAATAAAAATGTAAAACAATATCAAAAGATTTAAAGAAACGAAAAAGTTAGAAAATGAACAGTAACTTTTTTGGAGATGACATGGATGGCTAGCTAATAGGTATATAAAATCCTGTGCATGACTCACTATCAGGGAAATAAATTAATCAAAACATCAATGTAGCTTCACTGTATACATAAGCAATGTACATATGCCATATGCATAAATAATGACAATAACAACAGGTCCAGAATGATAGTATAGAGGTTATAGCATTTGCCTTGCACAGTGCCCACTGGTTTCTATCTTGGCATCCCATATTGTTCCCCTAACGAATAACAGGAGTGATTCCTGAGTTCAGAGGCAGGAGTAATCCCTGAGCAAAAACCAAAAGCAAACAAATAATTAAAAACCATCAAAGAGGGCCGGAGAGATAGCATGGAGGTAAGGCGTTTGCCTTTCATGCAGGAAGTCATCGGTTCGAATCCCGGCGTCCCATATGGTCCCCTGTGCCTGCCAGGAGCAATTTCTGAGCCTGGAGCCAGGAATAACCCCTGAGCACTGCCGGGTGTGACCCAAAAATCACACACACACACACACACACACACACACACACACACACACACACACAAAACAATCAAAGAAAAGCAAAGCCTTAATTATAAAGACTAGGCCAATAAGGATTTCTTTCTATATAAAATACTAAATGACTAAATGACAAAGTTGCCTGTATACAACTACAATTATTATACTTGAATCAAATTTAATTTGACTTGTTATTTAAAGCTAGAAAATTTATAAATCTAAAGCTAGAAAATTTATAAATTCAAATAGCATGAATAAATAAATGACCTGTCAGAATGCAATAACCAGAGACCAAAAAACCAGAGAAGTCTCTGCGGGGTCAGGAGTGGGTAGGTGATTGCCTTCTATGCAGCCAACTTAAGTTCAATCCCCGACATCCCTCGAGTACCACCAGGAGTGATTCCTGAGTGCACAGTCAGGAGTAACCCAAAAATAACTGGTGTGGACCCTTCCCCAAAAGTGTTCATATTTTCAGGAGACAGACTGTGGTGCAGTCCAGTACTCTGGGTGAGTGGTTAGGTAAGTGGAGATGAGTACTCATGAGTTTAGGGTAGCAGCTCTCTACCAATAAGAATGCAAGAAAGATTTAAACAGTTAAATATCTGATGAAGCTGAATCAGAGCATTCTGACTAAAATTCTTAAATTTGAAGGGAAAAAAAAAACACGACAAGCTGAAAAACTTTATAGGGATGAAAAATTCAAGAG
Source organism: Suncus etruscus (assembly GCF_024139225.1). Taxonomy (NCBI): domain Eukaryota; kingdom Metazoa; phylum Chordata; class Mammalia; order Eulipotyphla; family Soricidae; genus Suncus; species Suncus etruscus. The sequence goes on from NC_064862.1 coordinate 27,597,777, forward strand.
ATTGATGAAAACAGATGAAAGAATGTAAACAATACTCAACAGTGAAAATCCTAATGTTGCACTGACATAGGCATAAAACATATGCCTCTACTTTATGACAAATAAAAGCATGTTATCACCATTTCAGACATGTCATCCAGTGTCCGTCCTTTCATCTCATCAACTTCACTCTTCAGGGTAGACACTCTTTCCAGCTCTTCTTGAGTATAACTATAACCAGATAAACCCTTTTTTTCCTCAATAGTTTGCTAAAAGGAAAGAATAAAAAGTATAAAAAGAAGCAGCCACAAAATGGGTATCAAAATCTTAATTATTCCCTAAGAAATTTAAAGATTTATCATACTAACATAAAGTTTTTTTTTTTGTTTGTTTGTTTTTGGGCCACACCCGGAGCTGCTCAGGGGTTACTCCTGGCTCTCTGCTCAGAAATAGCTCCTGGCAGGCACGGGGGACCATATGGGACACAAGGATTCGAACCAGCCATCTTTGGTCCTGGATAGGCTGCTTGCAAGGCAAACGCCGCTGTGCTATCTCTCTGGGCCCTAACATAAAGTTTTTAAATTAAAAAACTTAGAGTTCCTAAAAACAATCCTTGCTGACTTATGAATAATTAAATAGTTTTATGTGCTACAAACCGAATTTTACTGGCATCTCAGGTACAAAAAAATTCTATTTTTTGACCTTAGAATAAAGTTCTTATGGGGCTGGAGTGATATCACAGTGGTAGGGTGTTTGTCTTGCATGCTGCTGACCCAGGATGGACCCGGGTTGGATGCCCAGTATCCCATATGGTCCCCTGAGCCTTCCAGGAGCGATTTCTGAATGCAAAGTCAGGAATAACCTGGTGCTGCCCATGTGCTCCCACCCCCAAGAAAACAGAAACAATAAAAGAAAAAAAGAATAATGCTGTTATTCAGTACAGAATCTAAAACATAGGAAAAAATATTTGATGAGCAAATCAATTCTTTTTGTTGTTATTGTTGGGTATTTTTGGGACACACTCAGTGATGCTCAGGGATTACTGCTCAGAAATTGTTCCTGGCTTGGGGGACCATATGGGACACATGGTCCGTCTGAGGCTAGTGTAGGCAAGGCAGATAGATGCCTTACTGCTTGCGCCACCACATCAATTCTTGATTGTATAAGCAACTCTACTTGCGTTAAATCACTTATCTAATATTTAGTATACACTTTAACACACCACGTACTATTTACAAACCAGATATACAACAATAAATAGGAAGGTAATTTTTTTTCAAAGTTTGCCACTAGTATGAGTGAAAAAAACAATATGTAAAATATAGTGTGAGATGAGAATGAAATTGGAATCTCAATTAACAGTGGTCAGAGAAGATCTTACTGAGAAGATGACATCTGAGCAAAATCCTGAAGGAAACTAAGGGAATGAGCTGACAGATACCAGGGCTCAGCAAGTGTGAAAGACACGATGCAGAGGCATACCTGACCTTTTAAAGACAAGGGTTAGGAGGAGACCAATGAAGCTGAAAATGAGAGTGAGGTGAGGACGAAGAAAGATCCTACAAGAATCATTTCATTGCTGAAAGAAACTCACTTTACATCTATTATCTTTAGAATTCTCAAAGTGTTTTCCTTTAAATGACAGATTATATTGTTATCTTACTTTTAAGCAATAAAAGAGCTTGAACTGTTTTAAATGAGGTGGGAGGCTTACTGGAGGTTAAAAGTAAAATAAGGCATGCAAAGTCGGGGGAATGACTGGGCTACAGTTAGCTATGTTAGAAGCTATTACTTGCTCTGTGCTCAGGAGTGATCCTCTCATGGTGCTTGGGGGGACCATACATGGTGCCAGAAATTCAAACCAAGATCAACCACATGCAGGGCAAACTCTTTAGCCCTGGTGGTTGAGTAGAAAATTTAAATGACCATTTTCTGTATAAGAGCAAACTACTGGGCCGGAGAGATAGCATGGAGGACTTCCAAAACTAAGGTTAGAGACAAAGGTTGCATGCAACCAGGCTGGTGCTAAAAGAAAAATGAGAAAAGGTTCTATGTATATAAAATGTTGATGACATTGCCAAGACAAAGTTTTGAGAAATGATAGGTGTGAAAATCAATAATCACAGTTATCAATAATCAACAGAAATATGAAGTATTTATTATGGTTAGTGGGCTGGAGTGATAGTAAAGTGGACTCCTTGTAAATGGCTAACTTGGTTTTAACCTGGGTCACTACATACGGTCCCCTGCCAGTCCTGTCAGGAGTAATACCTGAGTGCAGAACCAGGAGTAAGTACTGACCAGAGTCAGTTAGGGTCCAAAACCAAAATTATATAAACAAAAAAGTTTATGCTGGAAACGAAGCTCAAACCAGAGTACTTGTCTCTTGTATATGAGGTCCTGGGTTCAATCCCAACACCCTGACATACCAAGCAGTATAAGTGGAATCTATTATGCTTGATTCAAGGTAAATCCTCAAATTTAAGTTCCCTAGAATCAAAAGGTATAGAACAGGAGTCAGAAAAATTCACCATTTCAGCAAAACAAAACAGGTTGTAACTTTACCTCTATCAATAAGTGCTATCTGATAAAATAATTTCTCCATGGTTGAAAGAAAAAAACACAGTGTTAAGTGGAAGAAACTCAGAGGATCTGGCATCTGCAATTTCACAGCTTTGCTGTGAGAGGGATTACTTTAGGCTGTACTTCTCTAACAACCAAGGCACAGATATATAGGGAACAAGTTTATAGGCAAACTTCCAAAGAGCATCTTTCCAAAGCTTGAAGAAAGTGGCTGCTTAGAAGGTTTTCACAGCCACAATAAATAACTATTTAATAGTCACTCTCTTGGGGTGATCATTTTGTTCAATTAACTAGCTAAGCTGAAGAAAAAGCTATTTGAAATTAATTTCTATTATAATCCCAAAGTCAACATAGATAAAAAAAAGTTAGTGCTTCCTGCTACAGTAAAAATAAATGAGGGCAGACTGGAGAGAGAGTACAAGGGCAACTGCTTTATACACTGCCAACCCAGGTTTAATTCCTGACATCCCATATGCTCATCTGAGCACTGCCAGGAGTGATTCCTGAAATTAGAGGCAGGAGTGACTCCTAATCATTGCCAAGTGTGGGCCCCCAAACCCTCAAAACTTAAAATAAATGAGAATTGGAGATGTATCACAGACCTAGAACACTTGTCTTATTCTACCACTGTGTGGGGCCCTGGGTTTGATGCCTAATATCACATAAATACAAATTAAAAGCTCATAGGGCTGAAGTGATAATACAATGGGTAGGGCACTTGCCTTTCATGCAGTCTACCTGGGTTAGATCCTGGGCATCCCATAGGGCCCCCCAAGCACTGCCAGAAGTGAATCCTGAGTGCAGAGCCAAGAGTCATCCCTAATTATTGCTGTGTGGCCAAAAATCTAAAAAGATTAATTCATTAAAACATTAAAATTCTTGGGACTGGAGCGGTGGCACAAGAGGAAAGGCGTTTGCTTTGTAAGTGCTAACCTAGGATGGACCATGGTTCGATCCCCTGGCATCCCATAAGGTCCTCCAAGCCAGGAGCGATTTCTGAGTTGCATAGCCAAGAATAACCCCTGAGCATACTGGATGTGGCCCCACCAAAACAAAAAAATATTAAGATTCCATTTATATAACATCTGTGTAATTAAAGAAAATTAGTAGTTTTATAAATTTTTCAATGAAAATAATATCCTGGGGCTGGAGAGCTGGTAAGATAAGACTTTTGCCTTACATGTGGCTGAGCTAGGTTTGATCCCTGGTACTTCATATGGTCCCCTAAACCCTACAAGGAGTAATCTCTGAGCACAGAGCCAGGAGTAGGCTTTGGACACCATCAGGTGTGGCCCAAAACAAAAAAGAAAAAGGAAAGAGATCATCTTCATATAAAATTATTAACATATAAACCTCCGGCATTTGTATTTCTAGCACCACAAGGTAATACTGTATTACCAGTTGATGTTGAATATTTTCATGACGTTGTTTAAGAAGTTCTTCTGTACTTTGCAAAAGACCACATTCTGCTTTAATTTCAGCTATTATCTGATGCTTCTTTTTGAAAACTGTATTCTTACTTCGAAGTTTACTGACATATCGCTTGAACTGTAAGAGAGCACAATATGTAATATAATGAAAATATAAGTTCTGCTAAGAATCACAAATAACTTAAAAAATCACAAGTAACTTTACTATGTTAGAAAATGTCTCTATTAATATATATACAAGTACTTGATAATACCATAGTACTATTAGAAAACTTAAAGATTAACTGCTCAATTAAAATACTGTTTACATGGGCCCGGAGAGATAGCACAGTGGCGTTTGCCTTGTAAGCAGCCGATCCAGGACCAAAGGTGGTTGGTTCGAATCCCAGTGTCCCGTATGGTCCCCCGTGCCTGCCAGGAGCTATTTCTGAGCAGAGAGCCAGGAGTAACCCCTGAGCACCGCCGGGTGTGGGCCCCCCCAAAAAAAATACTGTTTACATTTAAAATATTTTTGAGTCCTGCTACTATTATAAATCTTTATGTATGAGTTATTTATTTTGGGGTCTTACAAATAATAATTAGAAAAACATAAATTCAATTCTATAAAAATTTACTTTAAAAGAAGAAAAAGTAGAAGTCTTGTCTGGCAGCTATTACTTATCACTAAAGAAGCATACCATGGGGACAAATCAACAGTACATTGGTAAGGCCCTTGCCCTGTACCCAGCCAACCCACGTTTCATCCCTGGCACCCCATATGGTCATCTGAGCCCAGTAGGAGGTGATCCCTGAGCACAGAGTCAGAAATTAGCTCTGAGCACTACTAGATGTAGCCCCAAACAAACAGAAGCATACTATGACCATAGCTTATGACGCATGTGAGTCACTAAAAGGAAACTCATCCCAAATGTTAAAAAACTAAGAACAGTATCAGTTTTTAGGTATTCACAGTTGCATAATTCATCTCTTTACTTACTAATATTACTGAATGATACTAAAGTCTAACTATTCTAGTGGAAACACCCCATTAAGTAATATCAGGATCTAAAAATAAGTGAAATAAATACATAAAGGAATTCATAAATACTATTTATTATTAGGCACTAGGCATTATGTTAGACACAGAGACTACAACTTTATTACAGAAAAATTTGTAACATGAAACTATCTTACTTTTGTTAAGAGCTTAAGGGTCTGGTGGGGAAAGCAATAAGAACTGGTATTTAGAACTCAGATAACAATCATAAAGATGTAAATAAACAACAGGCCTTTAACCTAGGAGAGGATAACATTAGGAAAGGAGGGGCAGTGGATTATGGCAAACTTCTTAACATTTAAGACAAAAAAAGAAGAAAAGCAGCATATTAGGATAAGAAAAAAATAGCTTCTTTCTGCGGGAGCCAGCCTAGAGACACCAAGAATCATAATCTCTCCAGGATCCACACCCGGTAAGATGTCCCCACCCAACTAATGTGGGGCCGATTCCTGCCATGTGATTGGGCACCCAAGGCTTTATAAAGGACTGCTGCCCTGCTGTCTGCCTTCTTTCTGCAGGAGCCAGCCCAGAGACACCAAGGATCATAATCTCTCCAGGACCCACACCCGAGGAGCGCTCCGCGGCCGCACTTATCTTTTAACCCCTGAACCCCACTTCTCCACATTGTAAATAGCAATCTATAACCTTAACAATGGGGAAATTTTGCAGCACAACCCCATGTTTAAAGAATCAAGATGGCTGCTCTGATAATCCAAAAAGTACCAAACAGTTAGGTATCCTCTCAAGTAAGATGCTTAGAGTAGAATTATGAAAGATGTTCAGGGAGCTAAAAAAAAAAAAAAAAAAAAGCATCAATAGACTTGACTGGAGCACAAATAAGCATCAAGAGGATTTGTCGACAGAAATTAGAAATTTTCACACTGAAATAACAGGTCTGAAAAACTCGGCTTATGAATTGAAAACCTCAATGGAAAACCTCTCCACTGGAGTAACGTCAGCTGCAAACGGGGTCAGTGAGCCAGAGGATGAGATCCAAAACAACTCCATACAACAGAAGAGGTTGGAAGAGAACTTTAAAGCAAATGATCAGACAATGTCTAAACTACTCAAAGAATGTAGACTGATGAAAATAGAAGGCTTTGAGAAACTCAACAGAAACAACATAGGAATCAATGAAGTCCTAGAAACCCAGAACAAGAATAATAAGAGTTGGAGGAAGAGTCAGAACAGGAAGAGGAGGAAGAATAATTTTTTTTTTTTTTTTTTTGGTTTTTGGGTTACCCGGCAGCGCTCAGGGTAACTCCTGGCTCTATGCTCAGAAATCGCTCCTGGCAGGCTCAGGGACCATATGGGATGCTGGAATTCGAACCACCAGCCTTCTGCATGAAAGGCCTTACCTTCATGCTATCTCTCCAGCCCCAGGAAGAAGAATTTTAAGAAGAACAAGGCGAAGAAATATAAGAAAAATAAGGCAAAGAAGAGTAAGAATAAGGCAAAGAGGAGTAAGAAGAATATTGTGAAAAATAATACTAATAAGGGGGGAAGATGAAAAGGATTCATCCTTTTTTTCTAAAAAAGAAGAGAAGGAAGAAGAGTAAGAAGAGGGCAAAGAATAGTAAGAAAAGAAGAAAACGAAGAGGAGGAAGAGGAGGAGGAAGAAGAAAAAGAGGAAGAAGAGGAGAAAGGGAAAGGAAAAGAAGAGAAGAAAAAAGACAGGAAACGAGGAAGAAGGGAAAGAGGAGAAGGAAGAAGAAAATGAAGAAAAGGAGAAAGAAGAGGAGGAAGAAGTAGAAGAGGAAGAAAAGAAAGAGGAATAAGAGAAAGAAGAAGAGGAGAAAGAGGAAGAAGAGTCTATAGCCACACCACCCTGAACGTGCCTGATCTCGTCTGATCTCAGAAAGAGGAAGAAAAAAAAAGAGGAAAAAAAGAAGAAAATGGATTGAAGATTTATTTTTAATTTATTTTCTTATAATAGTATCTTTGTTTAAACACCACGATTATAACATGTTTGTAGTTGGGTTTCAGTTAAAAAAAATAATATAGTTGGTGTGGAGGGAGGACATCACACTGGTGGTGGGAATGCCCTTGATTGTCACTATGTACCTTAAATATTGTTGTAATATTTGTAATTTACTTTGGCCACAATAAAAAAAAGAAAAAAGAAAAAGGAAAAATAGGGCTGGAGAGATAGCATGGAGGTAGGGTGTTTGCCTTGCATGAAGAAGGATGGTGGTTCGAATCCCGGAATCTCTTATGATTACCCGAGCCTGCCAAGGAGTGATTTCTGAGTGTAGAGCCAGGAGTAACCCCCTGCCAGGCGTGACCAAAAATCCAAAAAAAAAAAAAAATAATAATAATAAAAAGACAAAGACAAAGGAGGAAGAATCAGGGAACTGGAGTGATAGCACAGCAGTGATAGCATAGCAGGAAGGGCTTTTGCTTTGCATAAAGCTGACCTGGGTTTGATTTCCAGCACCCCTTATGGTCCTGTGAGCCTTCCGGGAGTGAATCCTGAGTGGAGTCAGGAGTAAGCCCTGAGCACCGCTGGGGATAGCCCTCAAACAATTAATAAACAAATAAATAAATAAAGGAGGAAGAGTCAAGGTGGAATATTGTAGATATCAGAAACAAGATATAAAGGTCCTCAGGCACAGAATCATTGAACATGTTATTTAAAGGGAAAAACAAATTCCAGAAGGTAGTGTGAGATCATTTTCTGGGACGGAGATCTGATCAGCAGTATAACACATGTCTTGCATGTACTAGACCGAGTTCAAGCTCCTGTGCATATACATGCAAACAGTTTATCTTATATGCCATCAGTACTAATAATTCACAATTTTTACATAAAATATTTGCTGCTTCTACATTTTTATTAAATATAAAGAAAATTTCCATAAAAATCTGTTCTGGGGGTCAGAGAGATAGGCCAGCATTTGCCTTGCACACAGCCAACCCAGGACAGACCCTGGTTCGATTTCTGGCATCCCATATGGTCCCCTGAGTCTGCCAGGGGTGATTTCTGAGTGCAGAGCCAGGAGTAACCCCTGAGCTCACCAGATGTGACCCAAAAAACAAAGCAAAAGAAAACAATGTTTTCATTCATTTTCATTCATTCATTCATTGTTCTTGGAACAAACCCAGCAGTGGTCAGGGCTTATTTCTGGCTTTGTGCTCAGGGATCACTCCAGTGGGTCCTGGTGACCATATAGGATAATGGGGATGGAACCCGATTTAGCTGCATTCCATGCTTGTGCTTTACCCACTTATACTATCCCTCTGGCCCTGTCCTGTTATATTTAAATATTTAATTTCAAACTAAAGTAAGCTTCCATATATGTAATAACTACTGTTTGAGAATAGCCTTATTATTTATTATTTTCTTGTTTGGGGGTCATACCCAGTGGCACTCAGGGGTTACTCCTGGTTCTCAGAAATCACTCCTGGCAGACTCAGGGTCCACACAGAATGCCAGGAATAGAGGATGCCCATTCTTCTGAGGCCTGTGCCAGGTCATTATATCAGTGTTCAGGGTGTAAGGTACATTATACTGAGATTTATTAGATAAGAACTTATCTGTATGTATGGTGTTTTCCCATTTTAATGTGTCTATGCAAACAAGGATCAATGCCATGGGGCGTTATTGGTGCATCTGGAGGCAATAGGAACAAGATGTGCAATTTCCATGACATAGTTCAATCATAGGCATCAAACTGAGGGACAGTTCCACCAACAATCCTTACTGAACAGCTTACAAAGAATAGACAAGATGAAAGTGAATAGAAACATCATGGTAGAAGAATATATAGAGAGTTACATCAGTTAAAGAAAATACCCATAAAATATTCAAAAGGGGCCCGGAGAGATAGCACAGCGGCATTTGCCTTGCAAGCAGCCGATCCAGGACCAAAGGTGGTTGGTTCGAATCCCGGTGTCCCATATGGTCCCCTGTGCCTGCCAGGAGCTATTTCTGAGCAGACAGCCAGGAGTAACCCCTGAGCACCGCCGGGTGTGGCCCAAAAACAAAAACAAAAACAAACAAAAAAAATATTCAAAAGATATATGTGTTCAATTTGTGTCCTTCTAAATAGTTCTGGGATTTGTTAGATATACTGTATGTCTTAGGTCAGAGATTAGAACTATGTGTTACTGAAGTTAAGAAGGGTAAATCTGGGGTACTGATGGTTGGAAGGAGCAAATGTTCGCAAAATGTTTGCAAAATGTAGACTGGTATGAAATTACCAGTGACAGACTGAGTATAGCTGAGCAGCTATCTGCCACCCACCAGATCAAACTCTACCCCCTAAGCTCAACCCTAGGCCAGTGTCCCGGCCTGGCCTGGGAGTGGGGAAAACCCAGGGTGCCCCGTCAGCTCCTCCAAGAAACCCACCTGGAGATCCGGAGGAATGGGGGAGAGGGGGGTCGGGTGACCCAGGTCCGGGCCCCCCTGACCCTAGGCCGGACCAAAAGGCCGCTGGCCCATGGGGGGCCTGCCAGCTGCCCGTCCATGCCGGCTAAAAATCCTGCTCCGGGAAGGGAGAGAGACCCTCAGGCAAGCTATCTACGAAACATCCAAGGTCTTTTACAGCAACAGCTGGAAGCAGTCCTCTACCAGGAAAGACACTACCAAGGGTCTGACATCGACCCCCTAAAAAGAGACTTCCGTTTACACTGAGAAGACTTGACAACATCAATGACCTGCTCTACAGGACATGGTTCTCTCTAGTGCCCCTTAAGTGTGAGGTGAAACGAGAGGATGCTATGCACCATCCTGACTGCAATATGGGATATGCAGACTCCAGGATCTTTAATACAGAAGCATGATACCAACAACAGAGACTATGTGAGGAATGGAGGTGTATTGCCACTACAGACGATGACTTGAATTGGACAAACTAATTTGCCTGGAGCCTAGAGTCAGTCCTGTGCCAGGAAACTTCAGGGTTAAGGTCTCCTTGTATTTAGACCATAATTTGTCTTTCCATGTCCCTTATGTTTTGATGGGCCTATGCAAAAAATTGCCACTTTAATACCATTTTTTACTATGTTCCCTTGACTCCAATTCTTTTTTTTGTTTTGTTTTGTTTTGTTTTTTTTTGGGTCACACCCGGCGGTGCTCAGGGATTACTCCTGGCTGTCTGCTCAGAAATAGCTCCTGGCAGGCACAGGGGACCATGTGGGACACCGGGATTCGAACCAATCACCTTTGGTCCTGGATCGGCTGCTTGCAAGGCAAACGCCGCTGTGCTATCTCTCCGGGCCCTCTTGACTCCAATTCTTAAGAAAAACAAGCCACTAAAACTTTTGAGGTTAACTTAAACTAGTTAGTATGTACATGGAACTAGAGAAATGTACTTTGCCCTCAATGTTTAAGGAGCTACATAAGTATAATGTCTTTAGATTATATTGTGTGCTGCTAAGAAATAGTATGTACTACAACTGGGGATTTGAGGGACAAAGTAATTGTATTGTACATGGGTTCAGTTTTGTTTTTCTTAATGCTCTTTGGCTGAAAGTTCAAGGCTGGGATATCATCGATGGGACTACCGAGAATTCTGTTTATGGGTGATTGGGCTTCCACTGTAACTTTACCCTGTCCTCTTCTTTACATCTTTGTTGTCATAATTAAAATAAAAAAAGAAATGTAAAAAAAAAAAAAAAAGAATGCCAGGAATAAAACCTGGGTCAAGGGGCTGAAGAGATAGTGCAACAGTAGGGCATTTGCCTAGCATGCAGCAGACCTGGAAGGGACCCAGTTCAATTCCCGGCATCCCATAGGGTCCCCCAGCCTACTGGGGGCAATTTCTGAGTGCAGAGCCAAGAGTAATCCCTGGGCACCTCTGAGTGTGTCCCAAAGACCAATCAATCAATCAATAAATCAAGTAAAAAAAAAAAAAAAACCTGGGTCAGCCCATGCAGGCAAATGCCCTACCCACTGTGCTATTGCTCTGGCCCCAAAAATCAAATCAGTTCCTCTTACGGCTAATTTTTGAAGAGTTATAAACAATGAAAGTAATTAACAAGTTACCTTTATTCACTATCACAACAAATGTTTCATTACCATACTGGCATTCTTCCTTTTAGAAAAATCATATAAAATATTATAAATAATAAAAATTTACATTATAATATAAATAAGTTTATATTATAAATAAATCATAAATAACAATCATATAATTATGATTAACAATAGTTAATTAATATAATAATTATGTGTACTATATTACATATATATTATATATCTATAATATATTATATAATCTAATGATAATTGAACATGATGATTACATTATAATAAATAATAATCAAGTAATTATGAGATAAATATTACTTATAAATGATAAATTATATGTTGTTATAATGTGAATACTTTTATATAACATTATAATTTATAAAAATTATAAAAAGAATATCCCAAGTAATGCTCAGGATAACAGGGCTCTTTCTGGCAATATTTACAACCTGACTGGTGGTTCAATGAAAGGGCCTGAGAATGTTTACTGCTCTGCCTAAGTGCCAGGGAATAGCTGACCAGTCAAACCCATTGACACTGGGAGCTTCAAGGCCTGCAGTCAGCCATGACTATGTGGTAAAGAGGATCCAACAAGGATTGGCCTGTGCCTTAATCCCGTACTATCTCTCTGGCCCTTTTCTTTGAATTGTTTGACTAAGTCTAAGAGTAATACTAAATTGCGAAATAGGAAGCACAACATTTCTAAAACTTAGGTTTTTTTCTTTAAAAAATTTTGGATAGAAAAATTCTATCTAAAAAAATTAAAATATTTCTACATTCACGATTAAGTTAATCTTAATATTAAGGGGCCGGTGAGGCAGCGCTAGAGGTAAGGTGTCTGCCTTGCAAGCGCTAGCCAAGGAACAAACCACGGTTCGATCCCCTGGCATCCCATATGGTCCCCCCAAGCCAGGGGTGATTTCTGAGCACATAGCCAGGAGTAATCCCTGAGCATCAAACTGGTGTGGCCCAAAAAACAAACAAACAAACAAACAAATAAAAAACCTTAATAGTAAGCAATCCAGCCCCACAGCAATAGAGCACTATATAAATGGTTAGATTACATAAACTGTTAAAAATTTTAAGTCATACCAATATAGTCTAATAACTGGCAAAATTTACTTTTAAAGAGTAAATGTATAAACCTGACATATCCAGATTCAAAAATCCCTAGAATAACTATATGTTCTATTAAAAGTGTCCTGGGAAAGTGCCCAAAATGAAATCAACCCTGCTCATTTGCTTTCTTTTGTCTAGGCCCATTTCCCTCTTCTCTATCTTGCTGTGCTCCAGGACTATTTTTAAAAGTTAAAAACTAAATATGTTTTTGGTAAAAGAACAAACATGCCAATTACACAATGTGCTCTATATTAATTGGGTATTATTTGATATCTACTAGACAAAGGGAAGGATCACTGGGATTTCAGTGAACATTCAACAATGGAGAGACAGGTGGCCACTGGGAGGGCTCTACTGTCCCAAGAAATCACAGAAATAGAAAAATCTTACTGATACTTTTCTTCCCTTGGAAATGTCTTTCTCTATGTGAATTTTAGGTATTTCTGAAATTTCAAATTATCTTTAGAAAAAAAACACATGGGATCTAAATCTCAGGCACATGTTTAATAATTTCTATGGACACATTTCTAGAAATAACCAGAAGGAACATAGGGTTTTGATATATTCTTTTAAACAGTCCTTCACAGGCACAGTACTTTTCATTTTTATTTTTTATAATTATTACTTTGGGGGGTCACATCTGGTGACACTCAGGGGTTGCACCTGGCTATGCGCTCAGAAATCGCTCCTGGCTTGGGGACAATATGGGACACCAGGGGATCGAACAGCAGTCCATCCTAGGATAGCGCATGCAAGGCAGACGCCCTAGTGCTTGCGCCACTGCTCTGGCCTCTTATTAGTCTTATTTTTTTATAAACTTTATTTATTTATTGATTGGTTGCTTGTTGGGCCACATCCAGTGATACTCCTGGCTCTTTCTTGGGGAACCATTTGGGATGCTGGGATTCGAACCACAGTTCATCCTGAATTGACTGCTTGCTATCTCTCTGGACCCTCATCTCATTTTTAGGTTTTTTTTTTTTTTTTTTTTTTTTTGTTGTTGTTGTTTTATGATTTACCTCTGCTAGCACCTTGGTTTAAGATAGCACAGTGACTTTTAAAAAAAGTATCCAATTGGGAGCTGGAGAGATAGCATGGAGGTAAAGCAAGTTTGCCTTGCATGCAGAAGGATGGTGGTTTGAATCCCAGCATCCCATATGGTCCCCAGAGCCTGTGAGGAGCGATTTCTGAAAGGAGAGCCAGAATTAACCCTGGAGCGCTGCTGGGTGTGATCCAAAAAACAACAACAAAAAAAGGACAAACAAACAAAAAAAAAAGTATCAAATTGATAAGTAAAATAATATCAGTTATATTTCTTTCGTGGGAAACTTCACTCATTTGTCCAGTTCATTGCATATTTTTTCACATTTTTTAAGCCTTGTTTTTTTCCCTGTGGATTTGTTGCTATCGTTTTGAGCCACATTCAGTGGTGCTCAGGACTTCCTCCTGGCTCTGAGCTCACTTATCACTCATGGTAAGGTTCAGAGGACCATATGAGATGTTAGAGAAAGGAAATCCAGGTCAGCTATATGCAAGACAAGTGCCTTCCTTACCTGCTGTGCACCTACCAGTCCCACTCCTCACATATTTAAAAATAAACTTTGGAAACTATCAGTCGTTTCTCCCAAAGTCGTTCAGGGCTTGCTCTTTAGCCATGCTTCCTGTGAACAAGTATCCTGCTCATTCGACTGTTTCTTGCTGTCTCTGCTCCTGTGGAAACATTGCCTCTCTCTCCCCTCACATCTTTTTTTTAGGGGGCGGTGTCACACCCGGCAGCACTCAAGGATTAGTCTTGGCTCTACGTTCAGAAACCATTCCTGGCAGGCCCGGGGGACCAAAATGGATGCAGGGGATCGGACCCGGTTCTGTCCCGGGTTGGCCATGTGCAAGGCAAATGCCCACCACTGTGTTATCACTCGGGTCCCCTCCTCTCATATCTTTTTAAGTTTCAATAAAATGTGAATTGCTTCACTTAAAAAAATAAAGTATTCGTCACAAATTGGAAGACAATATTTGCAACACACTAAATCACTTGGGGGGAGGGGGAAGGGCAGCCCTTAAATCTCTAGTCTCATAGGACCTGATCAGGACTCAAGAATTAGGGAAAGCCAGATGTCCAAAGCCAGGCAGTTATGTAGGAGGTCATTTACAAACTAATCCAGGAGTTCCCTTTCAAAACAGGAAGGGGTCCACAGGCAAATCTCATCATTCCCAGTGGTTGGCTAATAGCAAAAGCCTCCTCTAGGCCAGACTTGGATTCGATCCCCAGTATCCCATATGATCTTCCGAGCCTGACAGAAATAATTTTTGAGAGCAGAGCCTGGAATAACCCCTAAGTGCCACTGGGTGTAGCCCCCTCCCCATTTAAACCTTTTAGCAAAATGGGGATAGAATCCCATTTTTAACTCAATATAGTGAGGTCCCATGACACAAACCTACAGCTAAAATCAAAAGCAAAAAGCACCAAAAACCTGAAAGCATTTTAAAAGACCAATCTTTTTGTCTGATCAGGCACAGGACAAGGATATTTATTCTCACCACTATTAATCATCACAGTGTTGGAAATCCTGGTCACAACAATCAGACAAGATAAGAGAAAGTGAGCCAAATCAGAAAAGATGTCACGATTTGTAGGTGATATAAGATACACAGAAAGATATACATGATAAACATATATTATATATAGACTATACAGCCTTTAGTATAGTCTATATATATGTAATAAATGAGTCAGAAGGAGGACAAATAATGTCCTCATTCCTTGGTAGAGTATGAAGAAACAAAGAAAGAGACTAGACAATAGCCAATAAAAACAAACCTTGAGAATCAGCCAACAGAATCTGTCAAGCAGGAGGAAGCAAAAATGGGGGTGGGTGGATGAGAAGGAACGCCCCAGAGAGAGTGATGGCGAGAGATCTGGTAGTAGGTGTGGTGCCTAAAACATCACTACTACTGTAAATCACAACACTTCATTAAAAATATTTAAGGATTGGGGCCTGAGTGATAGTGCAGCTGTAGGGTATTTGCCTTGCACATGGCTGATCCAGGATGGACCTTGGTTCCATTCCCAGCATCCCAGATGGTCCCCCAAGCCAAGAGCAATTTCTGAGTGCATAGCCAGGAGTAAACCCTGAGCATTATGGGGTGTGTCCCCCCAAAAAATGAAAAGAAAACATTTAAGGATTTGTAGCTAAAAATATAAATTAAACCCCAAAATTAATGATATAAAGGCAAATAATTCAAGAAAAATGAATAAAATATGTGAATAGGTACTTCATTGAACAGAAAACCCAAATGGTCAATAAAAATATTAAAATTTATCTACTTCAGGGGCCAGAGAACTGGAACAACAGCAGGGCACTCAGCCTACTCAATTTAATCTCTGGCATCCCATACCCGCCTCTGAGCCCCGCCAGGGGTGATCTGAGTGCAGAGTTGGATGTCACCCAAAACCAAAAATAAATAAAATCTATCCATCTCATTATTAATCAAATTAACAATATTCATTAAACTATAATTTGACACCAGTTTAATTACCACTCAATTCCCAAAGACCTTCCTTGCTAATGTTGGTTAAAGAGGCAGAGAACATGGAACATCTAAACACCACTAGGATATAATTTAAGACAATACTTTAGAAAATTATTTGGCGGGGCCAGAGAGATAGCCCAGTGGTAGGGTGTTTGCCTTGCACGCAGCAGAACCAAGACGGACTGTGGTTCAAATCTCGGCATCCCATATGGTCCCCTGTGCCTGCCAGGAGCAATTTCTGAGTGCAGAGCGAGAAATAACCCCTGAGTGCTGCTGGGTGTGGCCCACCCCCACCCAAAAGAAAATTATTTTGCATATTTTCTAAAGTTGACATTGTGTGTGGGAGACAGTATAAGAATTAAGGCACTTGCCTTGAAAGTATCTGACCTGGCCTTGATCCATGGCACCATATGATCTCCAAACACAGCCAGGCATGGTTAATGATCCCTGAGTACAGAGCCTGAGCACAGCTGGGTGTAGCCCCACAACAAAAAACAATCCAAAATAAAAACTGGATAAAAAATATTTTTTTTTTTTTTTTTTTGGTTTTTGGGCCACACCCGTTTGACGCTCAGGGGTTACTCCTGGCTATGTGCTCAGAAATCGCCCCTGGCTTGGGGGGACCATATGGGACGCCGGGGGATCGAACCGCGGTCCGTCCAAGGTTAGCGCAGGCAAGGCAGGCACCTTACCTTTAGCGCCACCGCCCAGCCCCAATAAAAAATATTTAAGGGGTCCAACATAGCATGTGACTGGCCCCAGATCAATCCGCAGCAAAGCATGGTTCCCCAGCCTCATTGGTGCACTCTGAAGGACCCAACCAGCAGCAGGTGTAGCCCTGGAGCACCCTTCAAGCACCCTCAGGGGTGGCCCAGGTGATCCTTGGCATGATATCCTGAGGTCCTTGCATTGAGCCACTGCCCAAATATCTTGAGAATCACCAGGAGGGCCCTGGGCCTCCTGGACGTGGCTTGGAAGACACCACCCTCCAATTATGTTTTTAAGGATTATTTTTATTGTGATTATTTTGGGCTCACATCCGGTGATGCTCAGGGGTTACTCCTGGGGACCATATGGAACGTCAGGAATTGAACTCGAGTTGGCTATATACAAGGCAAGTGCCCCATCTGTACTATCACTCCAGCTCCTTTAAAAGATTATTTTGAAAAAAGTTTGTCATAGGAGACAAGCAACAGATCCTTGGAACATTAAGAAAAAAAAAAAAAAAAAAAAAAAAAAAGCTGGGCCCGGAGAGATAGCACAGTGGCGTTTGCCTTGCAAGCAGCCGATCCAGGATCAAAGGTGGTTGGTTCAAATCCCGGTGTCCCATATGGTCCCCCATGCCTGCCAGGAGCTATTTCTGAGCAGACAGCCAGGAGAAACCCTTGAGCACCACCGGGTGTGGCCCAAAAAACAAAACAAAACAAACAAAAAAAAACAAAAAAAAAAACAAAAAAAAAGCTTTCAATAGTACATCAACTCAGGTTAATCAAGCAAATTTGATGTTAAAGTGAACTACAAAGCTTGCCTGTGCAAGTTGTGCAAAAACATCCATTAGAGCTATTACACTACCAAACATTAGAACCAGTATGCATTTATGCAGTATGCATCTAAATTTTGGATGCTGAACTCAGTAAGATTAGCGATTCACAGTGCTAGCTTCTGGATTGGGTACCAATTTTACAGACTTACTTTGTGGTCAAATGCAATTTTACAAATGCTCTTTTTTCTTTTCTTTCTTTTTTTTTCTGCTCCCCATCTCCCATTCACTCTTTTTTTCTTTTATCCATTTAACATGTTTTAGAAAGCTTAATGGTAATTATCAAAATCTGAACTATAATTTTGAATAGATAAGACATCTTCTTCTCTAAGTATGCGACCATTTAGAAATGTTTTTCAAGCATATCTGGAATTTGATAATATTACTGGATTCCAGTCATCATTCTGCAAATTTTCCTCCTTCCTATCTGGTGTGAAAACCATTTCCACAGTAATTATCTGTGAAGACTTCATAAGACAACCATTTAACAAATAATTTATTACTGGCAAGAATCACAATGAGCTATTTAAACATTGTTTATTCTGGGGTCCCCACCAGGCAGTACTTGGTGGGAATCATGCGAGATTGGGGATTGAACCCAGAGTTTCATATAAGCACAACATGTGTGCCATTTAAACCATATACCAAACAAGGTCAGATAGATTTTTCTTTTCAGTTTGGCAGTGTTGATACAAATGAAGACTTTCTACATGCAACGCAAGTTCTGTTCTGCTAGGCCACCGACACTGGCCCCTACAGTTGGTAAAGCACTATGGCCATTTTACACAGTGAAAACCCTAAGAAGAAACAAGCACAACTCAGCAAAATGTAATGAATTAGACAAAATGAACTGGAATGAGTACCTTTGTTCTCAGATCCTTTAGCCCAACATTCCTGCTATTTCCCGTTTCTTAACTAAATCACCGCACTGTCAGTTATTTAATCAAATGATTAGTAAGCTTATGAAACTACAGAAATAGGCTCACGGGAGTTACATGTGAGATGAAACAGAACAAATGTTTAAGAACAGCATAAAAATGCCCAATGGTCAGAATTTAGGGCAGGGGTTTGGAGGGTATTAAAAACTGAATTTTTTTTTCTGGAGATCAAACCCAGCATGCACTTACCGCTGATCCACATCCTCGAAACTGGTCACATTTTTTTCACTCATCTGTCAGTGTTTTATCTCTGATTTTAGAATTGCAGAATAACTAGAAAGTTTATCTTTTCATGTCAAATCCCAATAATTCATTTGGATCCTGAAACCTAATTTCTGAGTTGCTGTTCGTTTTCAGGCAAGAAAAAGTGTCTTAAAGCAATTTTTGTCTACTAAAATGATTGTCTTTTCAACTCACTCAACATAATTAGTGCCATATAAACATACTGTTTTAACCTTTTTCAGCCTTGTTAGCATTACATTTTTAATCTTAAATTAGAAATTCTCACTAAGCCAAGCATAAACACTGTAATTACCTACATATGGTAGTGAACTGTTAACTTCTAGTTCTTTTGGGAGTCTATAATAAGCAATATGATATATGCTGACAAAAACTGTCTTAAAGGAGACTTGTGGTACAGAAAAAGCTCTCCCCTAAATTAGTTAATAATTCCATCCAAGTCCTCTGTTTAAAATCATAAATTAAATCACCAACACGTAACTGTTGTTAGACCTTTCACAGGGGTTTCAATGGCAACCCAAACAATTACCTCCCCCAAAGCTTTTTCTATAAAAACTTTTCAAATTTTGGGTTAAAATTATGACATTATCTAGTATGTTCTTATAATATAGTACTCATTTTACAGTGAATTGAACCAAATTAATTTAATTCTGTTTTAATTCCATCCCTTGGGAAAAATTTAAGGGCCTTAGTCCTCCTATGAACTCTAAAGAGTGTAATGTGGTTTGAAAGGTTTTAAAAATATCACAGGTTTTCCTGGGCTTACTTAGAAGAGTGGATGATTCAATTACAAGTGTCAAAATTTGGTTTCTAGTTTTTCAGGATCTGACAGCTGCAGCAAATCTTGCCAGGATTCCCTTTCTCTTCACTGTGCTTCATTTTGAAGTATTTCAAGATTTCATAATATTTGCTCTTTCATTCTAGAATTTCTGTTAGTAGCTGCAGAATTAATAGGTTGGCCTTTTCTAAAGCTATTTATAAATATATTTGGCCAAGTATATTTGTAAAGTAGCCATTAACTGCAAAGCAGCTGAGCTTCTTGTAACAGTTAAGAAGAAAACAGAAGGGGGGGGCTCACCCCTCTCCTCCCCCTCCCCACTTTAGAATTTTTGCAGTCAGGGATTGAACTTTAGGTCTTGACACATGTAAATTTTATCTCCAACCCCCAAGATTTTCTTTAATATTGAATTTCTAATGAATATTGGACTAGAAGCAAAAACTCAAATTTTATTATTTTTATGTTTATTCATTAATTTTTAAATTCAATTTTGTACTTAAGTGTTACATCTTAGGTCAGAGGTTAAAAATAGTGTTAATGTTTATGGAGGCTTTTTTCTAGAATGTTTGGGCCACACCTAGTGGTGCTCAGGGCTCTGCACTCAGGGATCAGGGAACCATATATGGTGCCAAGGAATTGTACCTGGGCTGGTAGTGTTCAAGCCAAATGTCTTATCCACTGTATTCTCTCTGGCCCAGTTAATGTGTATGCTTTTGATGTACGATTACTGTTCCTCAATATCACCAAAATACTCAAGATCTTCCACCAACCTCTAGTCCACTGTTCTAGCCCACTTCTTTGTTCTCCTCCATGTGTCTCCCCTTACTTGGTAATCTTAGTTTTTCAATCCAAGGGTTTGTCATCATTCAATACTGTCTATTCTCTCTCTCTCTCTCTCTCTCTCTCTCTCTCTCTCTCAAAACCTGAGACATGATAAAATTATAATTTATTTATTTTTTGTTTGTTTTTGGGTCACACCTGATAATCTCAGTTTTTCAATCCAAGGGTTTGTCATCATTCAATACTGTCTATTCTCTCTCTCTCTCTCTCTCTCTCTCTCTCTCTCTCTCTCTCTCTCTCTCTCTCTCTCTCTTTCAACCTGAGACATAATGATAGAATTATAATTTATTTATTTTTTGTTTGTTTTGGGGTCACACCTGGCAGCACTCAGGGGCTACTCCTGGCTCTATGCTCAGAAATCGCCCCCAGCAGGCTCGGGGACCATATGGAATGCCAGGATTTGAACCACTGTCCTTCTGCATGCAAGGCAAACACCTTACCTCTATGCTATCTCTCTGGTTCTGAATTTTATTATTTTATTTATTTATTTATTTTGGTTTTTGGGCCACACCCGGTGCTGCTCAGGGGTTACTCCTGGCTGTCTGCTCAGAAATAGCTCCTGGCAGGCACGGGGGCCCATATGGGACACCGGAATTTGAACCAACCACCTTTGGTCCTGGATCGGCTGCTTGCAAGGCAAACGCCACTGTGCTCTCTCTGGGCCCTGGTCCTGAATTTTAATTGAAATTTAGGAACAGTTTTTTTTTTTTTTTTTGGGGGGGGGGCCACACCCGGCGGAGCTCAGGGGTTACTCCTGGCTGTCTGCTCAGAAATAGCTCCTGGCAGGCACGGGGGACTATTTGGGACACCGGGATTCGAACCAACCAGTTTAGGTCCTGGATCGGCTGCTTGCAAGGCAAACACCGCTGTGCTATCTCTCTGGGCCTGAAATTTAGGAACATTTTACTTAAATTTTTTTGTTTTTGTTTTTGGGTCATACCCAGGGGTTACTCCTGGCTCCACGCTCAGAAATCACTCCTGTCAGGCTCGGGGGACTATATGGGATGCCAGGATTCGAATCATGAAAGGCAAACGCCTTACCTCCATGCTATCACTCTGGCCCCAATTTTTTTTACTTGAAATTCTTTTCATTAAAATATTAGAAATTAGGGCCCGGAGATATAGCACAGTGGCATTTGCCTTGTAAGCAGCCGATCTAGGACCAAAGGTGGTTGGTTCAAATCCCGGTGTCCCATATGGTACCCCGTGCCTGCCAGGAGCTATTTTTGAGCAGACAGCCAGGAGTAACCCCTGAGCATCACCAGGTGTGGCCCAAAAACAAACAAACAAAAAATTATAAATTAGTCATAAAATTAGAATTTTTCTGTATAAAGATTTCTGAAAATGTTAAACTAGATCTTAATTCTCTAGTAGTTCCACTTCTTGGCATCTAACTCCAAAACACAAAACTACTAATTTGAAAAGATATATGTATACTTATGTGCACTGCAGCACTTAGTACAATAGTCATAATTTGAAAACAACCTAAATGTCCAATGATAGATAAATGGTATCATGGTAAGTGAAATAAGCTGACAAATATTGGATGACCTCACTCATCTGTGATATATATAGAAAAAATACAAGAGAATAGGGGCCAGAGCAATAGCACAGCGGGTAGGGCGTTTGCCTTGCAGATGGCTGACTGGGTTTGATCCCCACATTCCATATGATCCCCTGAGCATGCGAGGAGTGATTTCTGAGTCAGGAGTTACCCCTAAGCACCACTGGGTATGGCCCCAAAACAAAAAACAAACAAACAAAATTAATGACACTTCTAGAGCTAGACTGCCCTCTATTCACATTATGGCATTACTACCATGATCATGAGTAAGTTAAAATAAAACCTCTATGAGACTCATTTTCTTTCTCCTCCCTCCCTCCCTCCTTCCCTCCCTCCTTCCCTCCCTCCCTCCCTCCCTCCCTCCCTCCCTCCCTCCCTCCCTTCCTTCCTTCCTTTCTTTTTTTGTCACACCCAGCAGCGCTCAGGGTTTACTCCTGGCTCTCTGCTCAGAAATTGCTCCTGGCAGGCTTGGGGGACCACATGGGATGCTGGGATTCGAACCACCGTCCTTCTGCATGCAAGGCAAATGCCTTACCTCCATGCTATCTCTCTGGCCCCTCATTTTCTTTAGTCGTTAAAAACTAAGAATAAGAGGCTGGAGAGATAGCACAGAGGTAGGAAGTTTGCCTTGCAAGCAGCAGACCCAGGACCAAATGTGGTTCGAATCCTGGCATTCCATATGGTACCCCGTGCCTGTCAGGAGTGATTTCTGAGCAGATAGCCAGGAGTAGCCCCTGAGCGCTGCCACTGGGTGTGGCCCCAAAACAAAACAAAAAAACCAAAAAAACTAAGAATAAAAAATGTCTATATCATAGATTTTTAAAATATTAAAATGTACCTTAAAAGCCTAATGTGCTATTTACATATTTAATGACATTAATAAACATTGTTATTAATAAAGAAATCATCAGGACAAGATAAAGAGCAAAGATCCATAGCATTTCTCTCATAGATGAGAGCCAGTAAGATTCTTTGAAACTGGGGCCGGAGAGATAGCATGAAGGTAAAGCATTTGCCTTGCATGCAGGAGGTCGATGGTTCGAATTCCGGCATCCCATATGGTCCCCCGAGCCAGCCAGGAGTGATTTCTGATCATAGAGCCAGGAAAGATTCTTTGAAAATATCAATTCAGATTTACATGTAATGTACATATACATGGTATAATAAAAATTTCAAGATAAATAAAATGAGTGGCGAGAAAGAGAGCACAGCAAGTAGGGCAATTGATTTATGTACAATTGATCAGAGTTCATCTCTGGCACTCCAAATAGTCCCCTGAGCCCTGCCAGGAGTGATCCCTGAGTACAAAGCCAGGAATAAGTCCTGATCACTGCTGGGTATGATTCCAAGACAAACAAAAACAAAAGATATATGAAATAGATATTCATGATCAAAAATTTTGTTCGTTCTAAGAGACTATGATCTCTAAAGTTAATTTTACTACCTACCAAATTCTTTTTTTGTTTTGTTTTGTTTTTTTGTTTTTTGGGTCACACCCGGCATTGCTCAGGGGTTACTCCTGGCTCTATGCTCAGAAATCGCTCCTGGCAGGCCCGGGGACCATATGGGATACCAGGATTCGAACTGATGACCTTCTGCATGAAAGGCAAATGCCTTACCTCCATGCTATCTCTCCGGGCCCACTACAAATTCTTGTACAAAGAAAAGAAATCAAGATAAACTTGACCTGCAAAAAAATCTCTTTTCACTGAGGATTAATTTCATCATTCAAGAAATTCCTACCTATGCCAAATGAAGTATCAATGATGTTCAGCTATATTATATAACTTTAAATATCACAAATTTCTTTCCTTTTGTACATATGGCCCATCACTTATTGAAGTGGAAAATAAAATTAGTCTATCAAGATTTGTTCTTCATAAGATGTTCCCCAATACCTTCTGTTCTTTTAGGTAACTGCCAAGCAAATTGAATTTTCTATTTTCTGATCAGATGTTGCTTAAAAAAATTAAGTTGACCTAATCATTTCCAGTTATCTTTTTCCCTTAAGAAAAAAAAAAGGCATGATGGCCTCCTGAGTACTTATAGGCGTAGGCCCGGTGGCTTTCGTACTGCTAGGGCTTCAAATAACATCAAAAAACATTACCCTTTGGATCATCAGTTAATTCTATTCACCAAAACTTCCAGAAAAAAAACTGCCAATAACTCTCTACTAGGTTCTTTCTTCTTACATTTACACAGAAGGAATATCTAATATTGACTTCTAAGTATTATTCATGCCAAATGTAGCAATAATCATTAGTATTCCTGTCAACAAGGCAGCATTTTTTTTCAAAGAAAATCTTTTCTTAGGAAATGACTATAAAATGCTAGATGGTAGGTAGATGGTCTTTTAAAAAGAAAAATTGCTTTATAGTTAATTTTCTTTTCCTGCATAGTTAGGATGTCCAAAGCCCATGTTATTGGCTTTCAAGTAGCATTTAAAATATACCCATAATTTAAAGCAACCTGGAAGTAGAAGCTACAATCCAAATGAATTTCTCAATCAAGTGGTGAAATCTACTTCCTCAGTAAGCTAAAATGCATTTTGGTAGGCTAGAGTTAAAGCAAGAAGGAGAAAAGTGGTATGTGGGAACATTTCATTTGTGTTTGACAAAGTGAATGTTCACTGCCAACTGTGACAATACGAATTCATGAACTTTTCAATGGCAAGAATGAAGTCTGGACAAGAGCACTATTTTGCCACACCCTGCAGTGTCACACCATAACAAGAGAAATTTCAGTATTTCTAGAGGTGGTTCGTCAGAAAACTCACTAAGATGTTCTTCCCTTAGTGTGGAGAGATGATTAGAAACTCCCGAGAATAGAGGCCGAAGAGATAGCATGGAGGTAAGGCATTTTGCATTTCATGCAGAAGGACAGTGGTTCGAATCCTGGCATCCCACATGGTCCCCTGAGCCTTCCAGGAGCGATTTCTGAGCATAGAGCCAGGAGTAACCCTTGAGTGCTTCCGGTTGTGACCGCCCCCAAAAAAAGAAACCCCTGAGAAATATTTCACCAGTAGGCTAGCTGAGAAGCTTTTCCCCCAGAGTGGAGGTCTAAACAAAAATTCTTGAGAAATATCTCAAACAAGATTCATGTTATGGTACTGACATGAATAAAAACATACATTTAATTGGCCTATGGATGATTCTCTCTTTTACTGTATTTTGTGTGTATATAGTAAAATCTTTTACTTTCTAACATAAGAATTTTTTACAGGCAAATATAGCCTTGATTAAATTTCTCTTTATCTGGATAACTCAGCATCAAAAACAATTTATTTCTTCTTTGTCTTTGATATGCCATAGTATTTTGTAATAGAAAGGATTGCTTTGCTTCAGGGACTTCCCCTAGACACTGAATACTTGCTAACTAATTTACACTCCGAAAAGGTTTGGCCAGGATAGCAATGCACTAATGAACTTTACTAGGATAGATTCTGCATCCCTTTCATATAAGTTTCTCTCTATATTGTCCCTTCCAAAAACCAGACCATAAGAAGTTAGTTATTTGTTATAAGCCCCTAGATCTAAAAACCTGTTCCCTCAGGAAAAGGAAAGTTGATAAGGAAACTTGGCTTCTGGCTTATCTCTTAATTTACATCAGTATGACACCTAGGGCCTGGTCAGAGAGAAACTACTTTGAAATGTTAAAACTTATCTTCCTTTTATTCTCTGAGCTCCTAACTGAACTGTATTCTATTCTAAGGTCTATAAATCACCTAGAGCCAAGCATATTGTTTTAAAGATCAAACAATGTACACTGATAAGTTTCTGTTAACAAAGATATGTTTTATTTTGCAAAGAAACAAAATGTGAACATTCTTTTCATACTTGTGACTGGTAATATACCCCTTATAAATCGCTCATTTGAACATTAAACTTAGAATGCTGTTCTCCCACATGCATTGTGTGGTTTCTCATTTCTTCATATTTCAGCCATTGCATCCACTCTCCTTGCCTGTGCATTCACTCCCCTAGAGGGGACTCAAAGAAGTTCTCTAATGCTACCAAACCCCAAAATTAGCCTGTGACACTACAGTGCTCAGGGCTTACTTCTGGCAGGCTTTGGAGACCAGATGGGGTGCCAGGGATTGAATTCAGGTTGAGTGCATGCACAGCAAGCATTTTATCTGCTGTACCATATCTTTGACCCCAAAAGCAACTTTTTTAATAATAATTTTTATCCCCCCGCCCCAGTGGTCCCCTCTGTGTCTAGCTTCTTGTAGATTGCATATTGATTCTGTTGTCGTTGGCTTTGGATTTGGTGTTTAAGTCTGGTCATTTTTTATTTCTACTCAATGTTCATACGACTGTTTGGTCTTGGTACAAGAGCAACTTTTTAAAGTAGCTTTTGCTTATAGTCCCAGTATCTAACATTAAAATAAAAAGTTGTCTATGTTTAGGCACCATTTAGGAATTAAAATCTGACCTATATAGAGCTGGAGCAATAGTATAGAGGGGAAGGCGCTTGCCTTGTATATGTCTGACCTGGGCTCAATTCCTGGCACTCCATAGGCTCTCAGAAACCACCAGGAATGATTTCAAAGTGTAGAGCCAGAAGTAAGTTCTGGATATGACTCAAGAACAAGCCCATCGGGAGTGATCCCTGAGTATAGACCAAGGATCTGTAAGAATGACAAGCCTTGAGCACTACCAGGTATGGTCCCAAAATTTAAAAAGAAATCTAAATATTATCTAAAAAGGTACTAAGTCTGTTATTATATATTAAGAATATCTTAATATTACTGCAAAGAGTTTCTAGTTTAAAAAACTGGTTTTAGGGGGCTGAAGCGATAGCACAGTGGTAGGGCTTTTGCCTTGCATGCAGTAAATCCAGGACGAGCCAAGGTTCCATTTCCAGCATCCCATATGGTCCCTCAAGCCTGCCAGGAGTGATTTCTGAGTGGAGGATCCAGGAGTAATCCCTGAGTTCCACAGGGTGTGACCCAAAAACAAAATCAAACAAACAAAACAAAAAAACCTGGTTTTAGGGACCTGGGTTTGATTGCCAACATTTCATATGGATTCCCCTAAGCCTACCAGAAGTGATTTCTGAATGCAGAGCCAGAAATAACTCCTGAGTGCTGCTAGGTGTGGCCCCAAAACAAAAAAAAGCAAACTGGTTTTATAAAATGGGATTAGCATCATAATATTCATATTCAAACTAAAAGCAAAAGACATTTGTGATTTCAAACGAAACTAGTCTTTATAACATAGTCCCACAAGGGGCCTCTACTGACCTCATCTTCCTTCACAGTTTCAGTGCCATCCAGTTCACGCATCTGATTGGTCTTTGCAGATGCCTCCCTCTCTAGGCTGATTAACTTCTCCCTTGCCTCCTGAAGTTCTTCTGCTTTGGCTTCTTTTTTACGAGAAATAATGGATGCCTAATAAGCATTAAATAGAAATATCATATAAGACATATCATCAACTTTCTATGATACATGAAAATTACATTTCAGATTTTACCACACAAAAAATGTTCAATATTAGTTGGGCTTCTCCTTATCAATATTTCTTGCCCTGTTACCTATTATCACCAGTTATATTTAGCATGAGTGCACAATACATATTAAATATATATTTAATACCAGTTTAAATTATATACATATTAAGTATCACTATATATTAAGTAACAATTTTAAAAGATTTTGAAAGACAAAAGTTCTGAAAGTATAGGGTATATTAGTAGAGAGACAGAAATAAAATGTAAATATAATTTTAAAAGTTCATGTTGTCCAGTAGTACCCAAAAACTAATAAAAGCATACTACCGAAATGAAGAAAGAGTAGAGCACAGCAGGTAGGGCACTTGCCATGCATGAGGCTGACCTAGGGTCAACCCCTAGCATCTCACAGTCCTCTGTGCACCACCAGGAATACTTCCTAAATGCAGAGCCAGGAATGAGTCCTGAGTGACCCACCAAATATATATACACACATATTACCAATAAGTAGAAGTTAACACTAAATCGATTGCCTTTCTGTATGAATTTTCTTTCATTAGAAGAAAAGAATGATTTTGCTCTCAATACTACATAGGTCATCTTATTTAAATTGATACCCATACCTTAAAAAATAAGATGCTAGGGTCAGAGTGATTCTTAATAGGTAGGTCATTTGCCTTATTGACCCACGTTTGATCCCCAACACACTTATGGTCCCCTGAACCTGCCATAAGTGATTACTGATGACATAACCAGGAATAAATAAGCCTCAACTAGCATTGGGGTGATGTGGGTATGTGCCTACAAAACAAAAAATAAATAAGATGTTAAAATTTGTATTGTATTTGGGACAGTCCAATAAAGAAAATACAGTTTTAAATATTAAATATTGGACCAGAGTGATAGCACAGTGGTATGGTGTTTGCCTTGCATGCAGCCAACCCAGAATGGACCCAGGTTCGAGCCCCAGCATTCCATATGGTCCCCCGAGCCTGCCAGGAGCAATTTCTGAGTGCAGAGCCAGAAGTAACACCTGAGCACCTCCAGGTGTGGCCCAAAGAACAAATAACAGGGGCCGGAGAGATAGCATGGAGGTAAGACGTTTGCCTTTCATGCAGAAGGTCGGTGGTTCAAATCCCGGCATCCCATATGGTCCCCTGAGCCTGCCAGGAGTGATTTCTGAGCATAGAGCCAGGAGTAACCCCTGAGCCTATTGGGTGTGACCCCAAAACAAAACAAAACAAAACAAAAAAAAAACAAAGAACAAATAACAACAACAAAAATGAAATATCTGGGTCAGAGTGATAATATAGCAGGAAGGGTGCTCGACATGTATAGAGCCAAAATGGATTCAAAAAATGGCATCCCACATGGTTCACCAAGCCTGCCACAGAAGCAATTCCTAAGCAGAGAGCCAGGAGTAACCCATGAGCATTGCTTGGTGTGGCCTCCAAACAAAAAATAAATAAGGCACATGTGTTTCCTGGGTACAATGTCCTGGAGCACATGTCACCTATAATCCCCCTCTTTCAATGTGCACTTTCATACTTTCACACTGTGATGTATGCTGTTATTCCCCTCTCTCTTTGAAGAAGTCTGCACTCTCTATTGAGTAAGTTACTCTCCCTCTTTCTATACTTCCCTTCCTCAGAGTTTCCAAATAAGCCTTTATAAGTGCCTTTAAAAACAAAAACAAAAACAAACATTGGGGCCGGAGAGATAGAATGGAAATAGGGTGTTTGCCTTGCATGCAGAAGGATGGTGGTTCAAATCCTGGCATCCCATATGGTCCCCTGTGCCTGCCAGGGGTGATTTCTGAGCATAGAGCCAGGAGTAACCCCTGAGCGTTGCTGGGTGTGACCCCCCCCCAAAAATTATTTATTTATTTATTTTTGACCACATCCCACTGCACCCAGAGGTTACTACTCCTGGCTGTATGCTCAAAAATTGCTCCTGGCAGGCTCGGGGGACCCTATGGGATGCTGTGGATCAAACCCAGGAACAAGGCAAATGCTCTATCCACTGTACTATCACTCTGGCCCCTAAAATGCTTTTAAATAGTTTAAAATAAAGCTTTTACTTAAAAATAAATAAAAATTAAACATCTGCTCACTATAATTATGCAAATGTTTACACATTCCAAATGGCTGTTGTCAGCCAAGATTGTATTTTTTATTAGAGAACGACTTTGAGGGGATTTCCTTAAATGAACCATGGTTATTATCAGCTAAAGGAAAATATTAGTCAAACTGTCTTTTTAAGTGAATTCATACAAGTTTTTCTTTAAACAAATCTGACAGGAGAGGGGAACTCAACAGTGCAAACCCATTAAAATTGGTACTGTCCTTCCTGTTTGAAAATTAAAAGACAGATGATAAAATATTTCTCTCTATAAAATCATCCTAGCCAAAAGGAAAAAAATAATCAGAGAGAAGGAATGATAAGAGTATTAGAACTCTATAAGGAATTGGTGGTAAGATTCCTTAACATGCTAAAATAGATTTATACCTCTGCCCAAACTAGGACTTTATTCTAAAAGTAGAACAAGGAGGTATCTCTCACTGAAGTCTGACACTAGATAAAAATGCCCACTACATTCACCCAACAATAGTTTAATATAGTATATACCATTAGGCCAGAGAAAGCAATTTGAAGCATATGATTTGAAAGAAAAGAATTATGTTTTCATGGTATTTTATTATGTACGTTAAAAAAAAAAAAAAAAAAAAGAACCTATGAGGCCTGGGGAGATAGCATGGAGCTAGGTCGTTTGCCTTGTATACAGAAGGATGGTGGTTCGAATCCTGGCAACCCATATGGTCCCCCAAGGCTGCCAGGAACAATTTCTGACTGTAGAGCCAGGAGTAACCCCTGACTGCTGCCAGGTGTGACCCAAAAACAACAACAACAACAACAAAACCTATGGCAAAATCACAGCAAAAAGGGAAAAAAAATTTCTGGGCAAACTGAGTAAGGAAAATCTGGTTTAATGAAGCAAGAAATAAAATATATAAGCCTTGGGCCCGGAGAGATAGCACAGCGGCATTTGCCTTGCAAGCAGCTGATCCAGGACCTAAGGTGGTTGGTTCGAATCCCGGTGTCCCATATAGTCCCCCGTGCCTGCCAGGAGCTATTTCTGAGCAGACAGCCAGGAGTAACCCCTGAGCACCGCCTGGTGTGGCCCAAAAACCAAATAAAATAAAATAAAATAAAATATATAAGCCTTAAGGAATGGATTCAAGGCTCTGTGTGCATGGGGGTACTACCATCACTGTTCAGGGTTTACTCCTGGCTCTGTGCTCAGGGATCATTTCTGATGAATTTGATGAATCATACAGGGTAAGCCAAATGCAAGGAAAGTGCCTTATCCATTGTACTCTTTCTAGTTCAGGATCCAAAATTTTATGAAGAAAACTATAAATAATCATAAAGTCACAAAAATAAACTTGAATATAGAAAGACTAAATATTGTAAAGATGTAAGTAAGGCAGTGATTGATAAATATAAAGCAAGTCTAGTAATTAAAATATTATGGGCTTTTTGGGGGGAGGGTCACACCTGGCAATACTCAGGGATAACTTCTGGCTCTGCACTTCAGAATTACTCCTGGGAGTACTTCCAGGACTGTATCGTTTGCCCAGGATCAAACCCTGGTTTGTTATATGCAAGACAAGCACCCTTCCCATTATACTATCGCTCTGGTTCTGGTAGTTTTGCATGTTTGAAGAAAAAATAGTATGGATAAGAATGGTAAGGAAAATCCTGAAAAGCATAGAAATAGGGGTAAAGGTGTTTAGTTTTATTAGATATTACTAGAACCTAATTATAAAGTATTTCCAATTAAAAGTTACTGATGGCACAGAGAAATGGCTCAATAGAAAAATCTAGAACAGGGCCAGCCTGTCTATAGTTCAATCCTTGCCATCCCATTGATCCCCGAGGACCACAGAAATAATTCCTGAATGCAGAACCAGGAGTAAATCTTTAAACATCACCAGGTGTAGCCCCCAAACAAACAAAAATAATTTAACTAGAATGAAATTCTAAATATATCAGAGATATAAAAGCATAAAAATAAAATTCTTTAAGACCAAAATGAAATAAAGTAATGTTCCTATAGCAAAGCACAAGAGAAAGAGGAAAATGCCAAATGGAGAAAAATTTGGTACTTGATTCTAAAATTAGGCCTCAAAAGCCAACAATTCTACAGAAAACCCAGCACAAATATGAAGGAACAACACAGAAAAATAAACTGACTCTTTGCCTACTGTGGGTGGGAATGTAAGTGGTACAGTCTGAAAAGCTACCTGCCATTTATTAAAAATGTGAACACAGACTGGCAAATAAACTAGCAATTCCACTTTTATGAATATATCCATGAAAAGTACAAATATTGTGTCTATACAAAAAATAAGAATGCTCATAGCATGGAGGTAAAGCGTTTGCCTTACATGCAGAAAGTCGGTGGTTCGAATCCTGGCATCCCATATGGTCCCCTGAGCCTGCCGGGAGCGATTTCTGAGTGCAGAGCCAGATGTAACCCCTGAGCACACTTGGGTGTGACCCCCCCGACCCCCCAAAAAAGGAATGCTCATAGCAGCATTATTCATAATAGCCAAAAAAGTAGAAACAACCCACTGGCCATAAATGGAAAAACGAAGTATAGTATAACTATACACTGGAGACTATTTGATAACAAAAGGAAATAAATAACAGATATACTCATATGAACAATCTTTAGAAACAATATACTAGATCTTGGGAACAGCTCAGTGGCAAAAAACAAAGTGTTGTGCAAGTACGGGGACTTGAATTCAATCCATAGTAGCCGATCAAGGTCATGGCAACTACTGTCTGGGACACCTAAAGTTACAACAGAGTGTGCAATATTCAGTCCACTGAAGCTAGGTAGGTGTAATCACTGCAGCTGAAGTGACCCAATGGAGCGTGTGTGTGTGTGTGTGTGTGTGTGTGTGTGTGTGTGTGTGTGTGTGTGTGTGTGTGTGTGTGAAGTGTCTCACAACAGGTTACAAATACTTAAATACCACACTTAGCCTTGGTACTCATAGCTGGATTCCGTGAGCTGAAAAGCTTGTGCACATGCTTGCTAGGAGGCAGATGGTTAGGCATGACCAGGTGAACATGTATATTCTGCCTATAATGTTTGAGGGATTTGCTGCAGTGCTCACACGTGTACTTGCCTGAGGTCACACTTTTCTAAAAAATAATTTATTTAGGTTTTGGGGCCACACCTGGCAGCTCTCAGGGGTTACTCAAGGCTCTGTGCTCAGAAATCGCACTGAGCAGGCTAGGGGGACCATGTGAGATGTCAGAAATAGAGCCTGGGTATGTCCCGGGTTGGCCACATGCAAAGGAAATGCCCCACTGCTGAGCCATCGCTTTGGCCCAGAGGTCATACTTTCTGACTTTTTAATTTCTACATCAGTTTTACAGGAGGCTGCAGTCAAACTCACTAGCAGTTGCAAGGTGCTGTCATGGTGTTTACATATAGCTGGCTATAAAGCAGCCCAAAACTGTTTGTGGTGCTGGGGATGCCAAACAGCACAAATTGCATAGTGGCCAGGATCACTCTTGGCATATGTAGTAGCATAGGACAGTGGTCAGCAACCTGCGGCTCGAGAGCCACATGTGGCTCTTTACACTTTTAATTTGGCTCTTCTGTGTGCCGGGCAGCCGCTCCAGGAGTCAGGATTTTGCTCCTAGCCTCTGTCAGTGCACGCCCTGTGGGGCTCTCAAATAAATTTCAATCGTGGTTTTGGCGAGATTTGGTTCAGTTGAAAAAAAAGGTTGCCGACCACTAGCATAGGGGGATGAACTTGTGACTTCACACTTATCAGGCAGTCATTTGAAGTCACTGAACTAGTTCTCTGGGCCCTTGTGGCTAAAAACAGTATTGTTTTGTTTTGGTTTTTAGGTCATACTTGGCAGTGCTAGAGGTTACTCCTTGCTCTGCACTCAGGAATCACTCCTGGTGGTGCTCGGGGGACCAGGGATAGCAGAAAACAAGCCTGGGTTGGCCCTGTGCAAGGCAAGCACCCTACTCATTGTACCTGTCTCTCCAACACACTACATTTCTTTTAACTTTTACTTTTTTGAAACATATTCTGAAATATTTATATATTAAATGATATGTAGTCTAATATTTACTTCAAATACAACAATTATAATGTATTGATGGATTTGATCCTTGATACTTCAATAAAAATAAATAATCAAGTTGGGGCTGGACTATAAAGTAAGAAAGATTGTTAAAGATAAAACAATCACAATTGTTAGAGTTTAGGGCTTCATTAAGGTTTATTCAATTATTTTCTTTTGTATATGGTAGAGATTTTCAATTCTTTAAAATCGATTTTCAAATATTTTTGGGGGGTCACACCCAGCAGTGCTCAGGGGTTATTCCTGGCTCTGTGCTCAGAAATCACTCCTGGCAGGCTTGGGGGACCATATGGGATGTTGGGATTCAAACCACCGTCCTTCCGCATGCAAGGCAAATACCCTACCTCCATGTTCCGGCCCCCAATTTTCAAATTTCTAATGAAGGGGCTGGAGCATTAGTACAGCAGGTAGGTGCTTGTCTTGCATGAGGCCAACCTGAATTCAGTCTCTGGAATCTTAGTTGGTACCCTGAGCCTTCCAGGAGTAACAGCTGAACACCTCTGGGTATAGTCCAAAACTCAAATAAATAAGTAAAATTCTACTCGCCTTGAATAAAGCTTTGTTATGCAATTCAGTATTTCTGAGTTGGAAAATTCCTTTCATGCTAAACTCCCCTGCCCTGGGTTTTTTTTTTTTTCTTTTTGTTTTCTAAGATAAACTGTGGCTTTCTTTCATTTGAGTCTTTTCTCTATAAATGCATTAGCATTATATATATTCTCAAAATTAAATAGCTGTATATAAAATGATAAATGCCTTAGCACATATAGGTTTACTCCAAATTTTCAAGCTTTTATTATTTTAAAATTTGGGGAATGTCTTCCAAGTAGTACTCAGGGTCCCACTCCAATCCAGCACAGGTTGGGTTTAACAATTATAGCACTAATTAGGTTCACCTTGATGGTGCTAAAGGGATCGTGTGATACCAGGCATAGATATAAGATATAAGATCCTTGGCCCGGAGAGATAGCACAGCGGCGTTTGCCTTGCAAGCAGCCGATCCAGGACCAAAGGTGGTTGGTTCGAATCCCGGTGTCCCATATGGTCCCCCCCACCCCCCGTGCCTGCCAGGAGCTATTTCTGAGCAGACAGCCAGTAGTAACCCCTAAGCACCTCCGGGTGTGGCCCAAAAACCAAAATCCAAAAAAAAAAAAAAAAAAAAAAAAAAAAAAGATATAAGATCCTGCTGAGATGGAACTAACTGGGGTTGACCACATGTAAGGCAAGTGCCTTGCCTGATGTACTACCTCTTTGTCTGACACCAAGATTATAAATACTTTTAATTATAATTCTTTTTTATTTTATTTTATTTTATTTTTTTTTTGAGGCTACACCTGGCAGCACTCAGTGGTTACTCATGGCTCTGCTCTCAGAAGTTACTCCTGGCAGGTTCAGGGGACTGGAAAAGATGCCGGGGATTGAACCCATGTTGGCTGCATTGCAAGGTAAATATGTCCTACCTGCTGTGCTAAAGCTCTAGTATCCTAGTTATAACTAATTTACTTTTTGTTTTGTTTTATGGCCACTCCTAGCTGTTCTCATGTCTTACTCCTTGCTCTTTATACAGGGATCACTGTTGGGGACCATATGTAGTGCTATGGATCAAGCCCAGTCTGATCCATCCTCACAAGTTTACTTTTATTTTGGGTGGGGGTCATACCTGACAGCGCTCAGGGGTTACTCCTGGTTGTACATTCAGAAAGAGCTCCTGGCAGGATGTCGGGATTCGAAACACCCTCTGTCCTGGATCAGCTGCATGCAAGGCAAAGACCCTACCGCTGCACTCTCTCTCCAGCTCCATAAGTTTATTCTTAAGTTTAAATTTCATTTAAGAAAAATCTGAGGGCCCGAGTGATAGCACAGCAGTAAGGTGTTTGCCTTGCACGCAGCCAACTTGCAACGGACCAGAGTTCCATCCCCAGCATCTCATATGGTCCCCCGAGGCTGCCAGGAGTAATTTCTAGCACAGAGCAAGGAGCAGCCACTGAGCACTGCCAGTTGTGGCCCAACCCCCCCCCCCCAAATAATCTGAAGGTTTTGGAACCAGAGCAATTAACACAGTGGAGGGCATTTGCCTTGCACATTGCCAACCTGGAACAAACCTGGGTTCAATCTCTGGCATCCCATAAGGTTCCATGAGCCTGGCAGAAGCAATTTCTGAGCACAGAACCAGGAGTAACCTGAGAGCTGCTGGGTGTAAACACCCCCCCAAAAAAAAAGAAAACCTGAGGGTCTTAAGAGATAAGATACTGGGGCCGGAGAGATAGCATGGAGGGTAAGGCGTTTGCCTTTCATGCAGAAGGTCATTGGTTCGAATCCCGGCGTCCCATATGGTCCCCCGAGCCTGCCAGGAGCGATTTCTGAGCATGAAGCCAGGAGTAACCCCTGGGCGCTGCCGGGTGTGACCCAAAAACCAAAAAAAAAAAAAAAAAAAAAAAAAAAAAAAAAAAAAAAAAAAAAAAAAGAGATAAGATACTTGCCTTGCATGTGGCCAACCCCAGTTCAATTTAGGCATCATATATGTTCCCTGAATACAGCCAGGGGTGATTTATCCCTGAGCACAGAGTAGAAATAAGCCCTGAGCATTGCTGAATGTGGATCAAAAACAAAAATCAATTTTTTTTTTTTTTTTTTTTGGTTTTTGGGCCACACCCGGTGACGCTCAGGGGTTACTCCTGGCTATGCGCTCAGAAGTCGCTCCTGGCGAGGGGGACCATATGGGACACCGGGGATCGAACCGCGGTCCATCCAAGGCTAGCGCAGGCAAGGCAGGCACCTTACCTCTAGCGCCACCGCCCGGCCCCTCAATTTTTTTCTTAAAATAAGTGTTTATGGGGCCGGGCGGTGGTGCTGGAGGTAAGGTGCCTGCCTTGCCTGCGCTAGCCTAGGACGGACCTCGGTTCGATCCCCCGGCATCCCATATGGTCCCCCAAGAAGCCAGGAGCAACTTCTGAGTGCATAGCCAGGAGTAACCCCTGAGCGTCACAGGGTGTGGCCCAAAAACCTAAAAAAAAAAAAATAAGTGTTTATGCAAAGGCTAATATCTCTATAACCCTACTTGGAAGACATCAAGAGACTAAATCTGGGGGTGAGAAGGTGGCTTGCAAGGTGTCTGCCTTGCAAGCGCTAGCGTAGGACGGACAGTGGTTCGATCCCCCAGCGTCCCATATGGTCCCTCCAAGCCAGGAGAGATTTCTGAGCACATAGCCAGGAGTAACCCCTGAGCGTCAAAACAAACAAACAAACAAACAAAAACAACAACAACAAAAAAACAACTAAACCTGATAGATCTGCATTTCTAACATTTCCTCCAAAAAATCTCTATTATACTCTAAAGCAGGGGTCTCAAACTCGCGGACTTCCGTACAACATTTTGTGGCCCTGCCCTAGAGGAATCTTTGTTTTGTTTTGTTTTAGTTGTTTGGGTCACACCCCCCAATGTTCAAGGCTTACTACTGACTTTGCACTCAAGGATCACCCGGACTTTGCCTCCTGCGGCCCCCAGGTAAATTGAGTTTGAGACCCCTGCAGCATAGCAGTGACAGAGGACATTTATTCCTTACTTCCTTTTCTTTTTCTTTTTTTCTTACTTCCTTTTCAATTTAAGACTACAAATAAAACACCAGTAGTGTTTATGAAGATATAGCTAGTAAGATTATAGTTTTAAATTTGTGGCCAAAAATCATTGCTCTTACCTGTTGCTTAAAAAGTGAGAACTTGGTTTCAGTTGACTCGTTTGTCATCATTTTCTTTTCAATCAATTGGTTGATCTGTGTGTTTACTTCATTTATCTAAAATAGTGCATTAAGTTAAAAATAAAAGTTAAAACTCTTCATATGATTTTACAAACTAAGGGACATTTAAAACTTTGGGTTTTAAATATATAGGTTTCTATGTTTAGTTTGTTTTTTTAGGCCATACCTGGTGATGCTTAGGACTTCTGGTTCTACACTGAGGGATCGATCCACTCCTGGTGGGCTCAGGAGACATGTGGGGTGTCAGGATCAAATCCTGGCTAGGTCATTGCAGGGCAAGTGCCCTTCCCAAAGTACTATCATTCTAGCCCTTAAGTCTACTGTATATATTTTCAATGATTTGACAGAAAAGTTCCATCAATGTTATGACTGGGTAATAATGACTACCTTTAGACACAATTTACATTTCATAATTTATAACAAACACTCATACAATTTGATTGCTTTTATGGATTTGTCTATGTCTAAATTATCTTTAACTATTTACATGAACATTTTATATTATTTTTTGAAAGTTTTATAAAAATACGAAGTTATTTCTTCACCTACTTTGTGACTTCCAAGTAACAAAGAACACATGATGAAGAAGCAAATCTGGACTCACATTCCTTAAGTATTTAGAACAGGAATTTCTGAGCCCAGCTGTACGATGATAGGGATGACATCTAAAAACCGTTCCTATTCCAAAGACGTGCAACTTAATCTTCACTGTCATTTATCCTACTTATTAATCAAAAACTTTCTATAGTAAAATTGTAAAAGCTAACAGAAACATATGCTCTCAAGATTATTTTAATGTAAAAAGTTCTCAGTGTTATATGTTCTTTCAAAAGACATGTTCTGTTAAATCTTCGACATTAAATTTGAGCTAAATCTGTTTATGTACATCCAATTTTTATAAGAAAAAGTCAGAATTTTAATTGGGCATATATTGGCTATTTTAAAAGGATTTATCAAGCAAAACCTTTCTATTTTAATAGTATTTAAATATTGCTTAAAATATTATGTCTTATGGGTGTTTTATTCCTAGGGAAAATATTATATAGTAATATACCAGATTTCAATGAATATTACAAGAAAGTTTAGTAATTTCAAAGCTGGCATAAAGGTTAATAAAAATAGTGCTAAACATAAAATTTCTATTTTTAGATATAAAAAATTAATGATGCTTAAAATATTTTAAATTTTGTCATAGGAATGGTTATATTATGAATAAATCGATGCATTGATTTATAAATTACTTAATTTCTTTAAGAACTTTAAACACACATGCTATAATTCCTCACAATGAACAACTCAGTGACAAGTTGTCAACTATTAGACAACCATTAGGTACAGAAAAAATTAAGATGACGAGTAAGACACTGAAGAGTATCAGATTTCACAGGATTGAGAATGAATAAATTGGTAGCTCTAAGGAGGAGTTAGCTGACTATCACTTACTTTAGACTCAAGTTCAAGAAGACCAGAATGGCCCATAGCAGGTTCTGAAGCCACTTTCTGTAAATGTTGTACTTGTTTTTTCTTACTTTCTATTTCTTTAGGAAATTTTTCTGTTACTAGATATGAATTAAACTTCATCTCCTCTTCCAGTCTCTTCATTAAACCTTTATAAAGTAAATGAGTATTTAGTCCAAGAGAGTAAGTATATCGATGCATACTTTAAAATAGAAGGCCTAGGGAGAGAGGTATCTGTTCGTGAAAGACTGGCTATTCAAATATTTTGATATTAGGATGATAATGAAGAACAATAAACATGAAAATATTTAAATAATTATAAAAAAGTAACATAATTTTCCAAGTTACCATATAATTCTTTTATATTCCAACAACACTTGCCGAGACAGATCATTGTTGTGCCATGTTTTTGCCTTCTAAGTATTTATTTTAATAATATATTTAAGCACCATGATTATGAACATGTAAGTAGTTGGTTTTCAGTTATAAAAATTTAGTACACCCCCCTTCACCAGTGCAACCTTCCCACCACCAATGTACCCATATCCCTCCTCCCCAACTACCATTGTCATGATAGTTGTTAGTATAGTTATTTTTCTCACTCACTACTCTTGTTGGTAAGCTTCATATCGTGGGGCAGTCCTTCCAGCCCTCATCTCTATTGTCTCTGGGTATTATTGCCATTATGTCTTTTATTTTTCTTAAATCCCACAGATGAGTGAGACTATTCTATCTCTCTCCCTCTAATTTACTTCACTCAGCACAATAGTTTCCATGTCCATCCATGTATAGGAAAATTTCATGACTTCATTTCTCCTGACAGTATAGTATTCCATTGTGTATATGTACGTTTCTTTAACCACTCACCTGCTGTTGGGTATCTGGGTTGTTTCCAGATTCTGGCTATTGTAAATAGTGCTGCAATGTATATAGGCATGCAGAGGGCATTTTTGTATTTTGTTTTTGTGTTCGGTATATCCCTAAGAGTGGTATAGCCAGCACCGATTGTTCTTGTTTTTGGTGATGTGTGCCAGTCTCTGCGGCATGAGATGGTACCCTCATTGTTGTTTTGGCTTGTATCTCTCTGATAATTAGTCATATGGAGCATTTTTTCATTTGCCTTTAGGCCATTTTTATTTCTTCTTTGAGAAAGTGCCTGTCCATTCTTCTCCCCCTCCTTTTTTTTTTTTTTTTTTTGGTTTTGGGGTCACATCTGGCAGTGCTCAGGGGTTACTCCTGGCTCCATGCTAAGAAATGGCTCCTGGCAGGCATGGGGACCATATGGAATGCCAGGATTTGAACCAATGACCTTCTGCAGGGTCTCAAACTCAATTTACCTGAGGGCCGCAGGAGGCAAAGTCAGGGTGAGACAGGGCCACATAAGGGATTTCACAAAAAAAAAAAAAAAGTCCTCAAACATCATTATTAACAGTTTTAATCATTTCTTCTGAACATGAATAGAACATTGAGTGAGGATCATGAACAGTTCTTCTGAACATGGCATCTTTTGCCTATTCCTTGCTGCCAGAGACTTGACAGTGCTTCTTCTCACAAATCTGAACCACATTTGGCTTTAGAGAGGAAGCAGTTGAGACCCTCAGTATGGCTTGAAGATGATCATCATTAAGTCTAGACCTGTACTTTGACTTATTGAAGTCCAACGTGGAGAATAATTTTTCACACAAATATGTACTCCCCAAAAGGCACATGGTGCGCTTGAACATTCGGGAAAGCTCAGGGAAGCTGTGAGGCAATTCTCTCAAAAACTGCCCATGTATGTCTGCTTTTCCACTAATCTCCCTGAACTTGGCTTTGAGATCAGAGTTGCATTGCAGGTCAATGAGCTCCATTTGAAGCACGGGAGGGACATCTTGCACATCAAAGAAAAAGGGGTCCACAAAAATTTGGAAAGTGGCTCTGTGCTTTTTGAAGTCTGCAAATCTGTGATCAAATTCCTTCTCTAGCTTAAAAATAGCATCAACATATTTCTCACCACTGAATGGTATGCCTGCATCCACAAGTTCCTTGCATGCTGGGAAATGGCAAAGGTTTGTCTGAGAGAGCTGGGATTTCCATAACACAAGTTTTGTGGAGAATGGTCTCACTGTCATAGGCAGCATAATCTGCCCCGGGCCTTGTAACATCTTGTTTAGTACATTCAGCTTATGTGTGATGTCAACAAGAAAAGCTAAGTCCATGAGCCATTTGTGATCACTCAACTCAGAAACAGCATTCCCATCCTTCTCCATGAAGGCTTTCACTTCTCTCAACTCAAAAAATCTTTTCAGGACATTTCCCCTGCTGAGCCAACATATCTCGGTGAAATAGAGCACATCTCCATATTCTGACTCCATTTTCTCTAAAAAAAAAAAAAAAGCACGAAACCTCCTGTGCTTTAAGCCCCTGGATCTGATTTGGTTGATGCATTTCACAACAACAGACATCACATTGTCACACGGCAGGCATTTACTGCAAAGGGCCTGCTGATGGATAATGCTGTGAAGAGCAATGGTCTTCTCTACACCCTCCTCTTCAAGTTTTTTTTTTGAGAAAGTGCCATCAGTCCATTTTTCCTCCCTGTCATCGATGGTGCTCCATCGGTTATTATTCCAACAAACCTCTTCCATGGCAAACCTGCATTCTCAATGGCATCACACAGATACCGAAATATCTCATTAGCGGTGGTCTGGCCATGCATTGGAATTATTGTGAGCAGCTCCTCTGTCAATTCAAAATTGCAATCAACACCACGGACATAAATTGTGAGCTGCGCAGTGTCTGTTATATCTGTGCCTTCGTCAAGAGCAACTGAGTATGCATCAAAACATTTGGCTTTCTCACACAGTTGATAATAAATG
The DNA here is from genome assembly GCF_024139225.1 of Suncus etruscus. Classification (NCBI taxonomy): domain Eukaryota; kingdom Metazoa; phylum Chordata; class Mammalia; order Eulipotyphla; family Soricidae; genus Suncus; species Suncus etruscus. The sequence continues at coordinate 27,639,028 of NC_064862.1, forward strand.
TCACTTGACATGTCAGAAATGCTCTCTGCCACAGTGTTGGCAGAAAGACTGCTTTTGCTAAACTGACCTTTCTTTTTCGGATAGATAATACTTGCAGCCTGTAACATGCATTTTTTTTTAACAAACTCTCCTTCTGTGAATGGTTTCCCTGCCTTAGCTAGCGATCATCTCACTAACCATGTAACTAGCTTCGACTGATGCAATATTCTCTTTGGTTGCTTTCTTGAAGAAATTTTGTTCCCTCATTAGACATGCTTTAAGACTGGCAACCCACTTGGCTCTCTCATTTCCTTGATATTTTGTACATTCCTCAGCATGTTTAGTTGAATAATGGCGTTTCAAGTTGTATTCCTTGTGCACTGCAACTTTCTCTGAGCAAATAAGATAAGTGGGGATGCCCCTGTGCTCAACAAAGAAATACTGCATCTCCCACTTTTCCTGAAATTGTCTGTGCTCCTCATCAATCTTTCTCTTCACTGCTTTAATGAAGTCATGATGAAGGTATGACAAAATCTAATTCTTTAATAAACTTCTTTCCCTTCTCTCCCTTAGGCCTCTGATAATGCGAGGGACAGCGGGCAGGAGCAGCGGAAATGACGTTTGCGTTAGGCGCAAAGTATTCGTGATTATTCGCTTACCGAATATTTGCAATAAAAAATTGCATTAGTAAGAAAAAAATCGCAAAAAACACATTAAACATTTGCATACCCCAAACGGAACTGCGAATGTTTAATGCGAATGTTTAATGCGATTTTTTTCTTACTAATGCGATTTTTATTGCAATTATTCGGTAAGCGAATAATCGCGAATACTGCAATATTTGAAGGCTGACCGCGGACCCCTGCTCTATGCTATCTCTCCGGCCCCTTCTCCCCCATTTTTTGGTGGGGTTAGATGTTTTTTTCTTGTTAAGTTCTGTCAGTACTTTGTATATCTTTGATATTAGCCCCTTATCTGATGGGTATTGGGTGAATAGTTTCTCCCATTCTGTGGGTGCCCTTTGTATCCTACTCACTATTTCTCTAAGGTACAGAAGCTTCTCAGTTTAATGTGGTCCCATATGTTTATCTCTGCTTCCACTTGTTTGGACAGTGGTGTTTCCTCCTTGAAGTTGCCTTTAGTCTCAATGTCATGGAGTCTTTTACCTATGTTTTCTTCTATATACCTTATGGTTCTGGGTCTGATATCAAGGTCTTTAATCCATTTGGATTTGACCTTTGTTCATGGTATTGGATGGAGGTCCAAGTTCGCTTTTTTGCATATGACTGACTAGTTGTCCCAACACCACTTGAAGAGGCTTTCCTTGTTCCATTTTGTTTCTTACCCCTTTATCAAAGAGTAACTGGTCGTATGTCTAGGAAACATTGTCTGAATACTTAAGTTTATTAAGTCATTGATCTGATGGTCTGTCTTTATTTTAATGACCTTTGCTTTGTAATATAATTTAAAATTGGGAAATGCCTTCTAAGTGTTTTTCAAAACTCCATGAACCAAATAACAACACTAATATCACCTAACCTCAATTGATTATTCTTTTTTTTTCTTTTTTGGCCACACCCAGTGATGCTCAGGGGTTATTCCTGGTTATGCACTCAGAAATCGCTCCTGGCTTGGGGGACCATATGGGAACCACAGTCCATCCTAGGTTATCCGTGTGCAAGGCAAACACCCTACCACTTGAGCCACTGCTCTGGCCCCTAGTTGATTATTCTAAAACCATGTTGTATTATTTTCCTTTTACAATACTTGAAATACAATTTATAGTTGTACTCTAATTACTTAATAAATTGAACTATATTATAAGTTGTCAGTTTAAAACCTGTGACATTAAGTTAAAAGTTTAAAAAAGAGAGGCTTGGGGGCCAGAGCGATAGCATAGCAGTAAGGCATTTGCCTTGCACACGGCCAACACAGGATGGACCCCGGTTCAAATCCTGGCATCCTATATGCTCCCCTGAGTCTATCAGGAGTGATTTTGAGTACAGAGTTAGGAGTAACTCCTAAGCGCTGCCAGATGTGACATTAAAACGTAAAGAGAGGGGCTGGAGAGATAGCATGGAGGTAGAGTGTTTGCCTCGAATGCAGAAGGACGGTGATTCAAATCCAGGCATCTCCTATGGTCCCCCGAGCCTGCCAGGAGCCATTTCTGAGTGTAGAGTCAGGAATAACCCCTGAGCACTGCTGGGTGTGACCCAAAAACAAAAACAAAAACAAAAAAAACAAGAGAGAGAGAGAAGGAGGGAGGGAGGGAGGGAAGGGCTGGGGCAATGGGCAATTGTAAAGTGGCTCAGGAGCTTGCCTTGCAAATAGCTGGCCCAGGTTTGATCCCCAGCATCCTATATACATAGTCCCCTGAGCACTGTCAGGAGTGATCCATGAGTGCAGAACCACGAGTAACTTCTAAGCTTTGTTGGTTGTGACTCAAAAACAAAAACAAAAAAGTTTCAAAAAAGAGAATTTCTTTACATTTGTAAACATTTTTGCTTTTCCATGTTTGGTAGTTTTTATAAAGCATTACTTTACAGTTAATAACTTTCTTATTTTGGCAGAGTACAAAAATATAAATACACAGATTTTCAGTGAATAATGGTTTTGTTATAAATTTCCAGCCTAGAGAGCTTTAAAAAGTTTATTTCAGATCTTTCCATTACACATTTACAAATTCTGGCTCAGCATTTTAAAACACTGAATTTCCGGTTTAAGTCATCTACGTATGTAGATTGCATAATAAATCTGGCCCAAAGCCTTAAAATTATTTTTAGTTCAGTTGTGTTAACCATAAATTAACACAGAAAGATTTATTAGTGGTAAATTCAGGAGTTTCCTATTCAATACTATCATTTTCCCCTTTTGTAGGAGTTTAAAAACGTGAAAGAAAATGTTTAATGAATAATATAGTAATTAGCCAATCCTGTTGACTTCTTTTGCTATTAGATGAATAGTCTTTCTAGATTCAAGTTCTTTAAACATACCCTATGTAGTCAGATACAAAATATTAAAACCCAATATACTTTAAAGTATGAAATATGTTTCAAACTATTTTTCATATTGAAAAACTCGTTCTATAAATATAAATTAATCCATAATGACATAACATATCAATAGTTGCTTGGGGAGAGATAGACAGTGAAATGCAGAGGTTAGACTTTACAAGGAGCACAAAGAAACAGTAGGAGTGATAAATATATTTACTATCTTGTTAATAGTGATGGTTTCACCAATGTGTAAATATGTCAAAAGTTACTTAGTGTATATTTTAAATATGTGTACTTTATTATAGCAATTTCATCTCAACAGAGCTGTAAGAAAATAAACGATTTTACATTTCAAATTCTCCCAAAGTTTTAGCCAAGACTTTTGACTGAAGTCATGTTCTTCTTTTATTTTATTTTATTTTATTTTATTTTATTTTATTTTATTTTATTTTATTTTATTTTGGGGCCACACCTGGTGACGCTTAGGGGTTACTCCTGGCTATGTGCTCAGAAATCACTCCTGGCTTCAGGGACCATATGTGATGCCAGAGGATCATCTTTCCAATTCTGGTAAATTCTGGTCAGCAATATCTAATCAACCATATTTTTGGAGGTTTTGGGTCATACCCAGCAGCCCTCAGAAAATATCAGGAAGATTCCTGCTTTTTTGTTTGTTTGTTTGTTTGTTTGTTTGTTTGTTTGATTGTTTGCTTTTGGACCACACCTGGCGATGCTCAGGGCTTACTCCTGCAGGCTAAGGGCATATGAGATGCTGGGGATTGAACTTGCGTAGGTCATGTGCAAGACAAATGCTCTACTCACTGTACTATCGCTCTGGCCCCATAGCAATAATTTTTATTAAGAACACACAGAAGAGGGGCTGGAGCAGTGGCGCAGTGGTAGGGCATCTGCTTTGCACATGCTAACCTAGGAGGGACCAAGGTTTAATCCCCCAGCATCCCATATGGTCCTCCAAGCCAGGAACGATTTCTGAGCGCATAGCCAGAAGTAACCCTGGGCATCACTGAGTGTGCCCCCCCCCCAAAAAAAAGAACACACAGACGGGCCCAAGATATAGCACAGTGGATAGGGTGTTTGCCTTTCACACAGTTGACCAGAGGTTGATCCCTGGCATCCCATATGGTCCCCCGAGCCTGCCAGGAATGATTTCTGAGTGTAGGGCCAAGAGTAAGCATTGCCAGGTGTGGCCCAAAAACCAAAGAAAACAACAATCTAAAACCACAGAAAATCTCTCGATCTTATTATAACTGAATGATTAGACTCATATGAGTAAATTTCATGTAAATATGCTGTTACTCTGAAAAATATAGTTTACATATTAAAATGTTTAAAATTTGTTGTTATAATTTGTTTAAGGGTCAGATCCAGAGATGCTCAGGGCCTACTCCTGACTCTGTGATCAGGGATCACTCCTGGCTGGGACTAGATGTGGTGCAAAGGACTGAACCAGAGTTGGTCATTTACAAAGCAAGTGTCTTCATCCCTGTACTATCTCTCTGGACCAGTATTTATTTTTAAAATATTGTGATGTACATAAAGTTTACTTGATGCCTATTTAATCATTGGTTCAATTTTTCTTTTTAGGGGCTGGAGAGATTGCACAGTGGTAGGGCAATTGCCTTGCACGCTGCTGACCTGGGAAGGACCAGGGTTCAATCCCACCCAGCATCCCATATGGTCACCTGAGCCTGCCAGGAGCAATTCCTGATGCAGAGCCAAGAGTAACTCCTGAGTGCCGCCGAGAGTGACCCAAAAGCCAAAAGCAAAAAAAAAATTTTTTAATTACATTTTTCTAAGTCTCTGTTTTCTAACTGCTACTAGAATGTCAATAATCTTCTACCCCTATTCTCAAGATCCCTTCTCCTCAATACCCTTCTTTTTGCCACCACAATTCACTGTTCTGTTGACAATAGCTCAGGGTTTATTTCCATTGGGACTGTCAAACCCTTGCTTTGTTTCTATTTTATTTTATTTTATTTTGCTTTGCTTCTTTATACAACACGTATCAGTGAGAGCATATGTACTGTGTATTAAATTTGATCACATGTGCATAGTATTTAAGTAAACTGAAACTTTTCATAAGCCAAAATTAGACTTTACTAAACTAAATATCTGGATGAAATTTATTTTCTTTAATTTACTTTCCCTAGGCTGGTGAATACTATCTCTAAAAAGATGTCAACAAAGCAAGAAATGTTTAATTTTCTCTTTGTCACACTATATCCATCTACAAAAATCACAATGCACATATATTATGGTTTTCAAAAATTACTTTCAGACTTAGAACAAAGCCAGGGCCAGTGATAGGGTGTTTGCCTTGCATGTATGAAGCCATGGGACTACTAAGGATATATAAACATATATCCTTATATGTTATATATAATATGTAGTATATATTTCTCTATCCCCTGCCAGTTAGTTTTTACTAATGGATTTAATTCCTGCCATTTATAGAAAATAATTTTCTTCTTATCCAGGGTTTGAGCCTCTGTTTCTATCTTCTAACTACTTAACCAAATCTTTACTAAAAGTATGCTTCTGCTACTTTGTTCTTGTCTAGAAACTGAAAGACCAATTATAATTTGGTAACTAGCCTGGAGTTCGGAGTCAGAAATACCAGCAAAAATATATAGTGGTACTTCTGTTAAATATTTGAAGTAATACATTAAGAATAATGGAAGCATATACAAAAAAGTTATTCGCAACACAGGATATTCTCAGAGGAGATTTTTATAATCTTAGCAGTTTGCCTGGTCTCATTTCTGATGAGAAAACACATTCAAATTGCTTAGGATAGGGACAGGGTGATAGCTCAAGTATAAGATACATGTCTAGTTTGTACAAGGCCTTGAATTCAATCCCCAAAACAAGGAGAAAAGGGCTGTAATCAAAATATCACCTAGATGACTCTGGTGGTATAATCGAGGCTACTAGAACATTGTATTCCTTATTTAAAGCAAATGTAACAAGAGAGATAAGGAAACAACTAAAAATAAGAAAAAGCATGGGACATAGCGATAGCACAGCAGGTAGGGTGTTTGTCTTGCACACTGCTGACCCGGCACCAATCTGGGTTCGATTCCTGGCATCACAGGTGGTACCCTAAGTCTGCCAGGAGTGGTTTTTGAACTCAGAGCCAGAAGTAACCCCTGAGTGCTATCGGGTGTGGCCCCAAAATAAAACAAAACAAAACAAAAAAGCATTTATTTTTAAGGGTCCACATGTTATTCTTTGTAGCTCTGGTTATAAAACAATAATAGGGGCTGGAGCGGTGGTGCAAGCGGTAAGGTGTCTGCCTTGCCAGCACTAGCCTAGGACAAACCACAGTTTGATCCCCCGGTGTCCTATATGGTTCCCCAAACCAGGAGCAATTTCTGAACGCATAGCCAGGAGTGACCCCTGAGTGTCACTGGGTATGGCCCAAAAACAAAAAAACAAAAAAATCCAATAATTTATATTTTCCATTCAACTTTTTCATAACATCCATCCTACATACTTTATATACTTACATTAGAGAGTTTCCTTTCAGAATGACTTTAGTTAACTTTATGTTCTACCTATGTACTGAATTAGAATCTAAAGGCCTAGGTTTAAATTGAATGTAACAAGATTGAAAATTTATCCATTAGTTAGAGAATGGCACCCCAAAATGCTGAGTTCTCTATTGGCAATCCTGACTGCTTTAATAAAGAATACAGATTTAAATTAATATTCTTTGAGCATCATATTATATTATATTGTATATTATATTATGTCTACTTACTTTCAGGCTTTGCATCTGCTGCTGCATTTCGCATACTTTCCAGTTGATTTTGTGCTCTTTGCAGTCTCTGTTCTGCATGAAATAGCTATAAAACAGAATTATATCCATTACTAAGATATTATTATATATTATTACTAGTATATACTATATAGTAGATTCAATAGAACTTTGTCTACTGAAAACCACCACATATAGATAAAGCAAAAAAAGTCATATAATTACATAAAAAGAATAAATACAAGAATGAAGAAAACTGGGGCCAGGAGATAGCATGGAGGTAAAGCGTTTGCCTTGCATGCTGAAGGACAGTGGTTCGAATCCCGGCATCCCATATGGTCCCTTGAGCCTGCCAGGAGCGATTTCTGAGCAGAGAGCCAGGAGTAACTCCTGAGTGCTGTCGGGTGTGACCCAAAAACCAAAAAAGAAAAACTTTAATAAAAAAAAAAGAATTTAGGGGCCGGGAAGGTGGCGCTAGAGGTAAGGTGTCTGCCTTGCAAGCGCTAGCCAAGGAAAGGACCGCGGTTCGATCCCCCGGCGTCCCATATGGTCCCCCCAAGCCAGGGCCGATTTCTAAGCGCATAGCCAGGAGTAATCCCTGAGCATCAAACGGGTGTGGCCCAAAAACAAAAACAAAAACAAAACAAAACAAAAAAAAAGAATTTAGACATCTTTTCCTTTATCTCTTGATCTGGTGACCAAGAAAAATATATGCAGATTGATTTTCTTACTATAACTTGGCTTTCTTGATTCTAAGGAATGTTTACATTTAGCAAACCTCTATCTGAGAATTGAAAATTGAAGTTAATGGGTCCGCAGAGATAGCACAGCGGTGTTTGCCTTGCAAGCAGCTGATCCAGGACCTAAGGTGGTTGGTTCGAATCCCGAATCCTGGTGTCCCACATGGTCCCCTGTGCCTGCCAGAAGCTATTTCTGAGCAGACAGCCAGGAGTAACCCCTGAGCACTGCCGGGTGTGGCCCAAAAACCAAAAAAAAAAAAAGAAAATTGAAGCTAAGAAATCATTCAGGGCTTAGGGGTTTTCTGCTGCAAAGAAAACAATATAAAGGTAATTTCCAAAAGAGCCAAATATCTGAATTGCCCTTTTAAGAAGAAAATGGATCTGATATGAAGTTTATTTTAATACATAAATCAACTCAATTTTTGTTATTTTGTTTTGTTTTTGGGTCACACCTGATGACACTCAGGGATTACTGAGCTATGCGCTCAGAAATCGCTCCTGGATTGAGAAACCATATCGGAGCTGTTGGATAGAACCGTGGTCTGTCCTAGGTCAGCCTGTGCAAGGCAAACGCCCTACCACTGCACCACCACTCCAGCCCCTTAGTTTATTTTCTTTATTTATTTAGGTTTTAGGGCCACACCTAGTGATCTTCAGGAATTTCTTTTAGATCTGCACTCAGGAATTACTCCTAGTGGTGCTTAGGGACCAAAATGAATGAGAAGATCAAACCTGAGTCAACTATATGCAAGGCAAGGTCCAGATCCATTATTGCTCTGGCCCATCTACTCAGCTTTAAAATAGAGGTTTTTTGTTTTGTTTTGTTTTGTTGGTTTTTGGGTCACACCCAGCAGCGCTCAGGTGTTACTCCTGGGATCTATACTCAGAAATCACTCCTTGCAGGCTCGGGGGACCATATGGGATGCCGGGATTCGAACCACTGTCCTTCTGCATGCAAACACTTTACCTCCATGCTATCTCTCTGGCCCCTAAGATAGAGCTTTAATAATAAAATTTTGTTTGTTTTGGGGTCATACTGGGCTGTGTTCCTGGTTTACTTCTGGCTCTACCTTCAGATATTACTCCTAGCAGGGCTCAGGGGTACCATGTTAAGTGCTGGGAATTGAATCACGTCAGCTACATGCAAGTGCCTTATCCACTCATATTATCTCTCCAGCTCCAACATAAGTAATTTTTAATAGATTTTTTAATAAATATTTATTTAAGCACCATAATTACAAGCATGTTTGTAGTTGGGTTTCAGTCATAAAAAGAATACCCCCTTCACCAGTGCAACATTCCCACCACCAATGCCCCCCCCCCACATCCCCCACCCCTGCCTGTATTTGTGACAGGCATTCTACTTCTCTAATTCTTTAATATTGTCATGCTAATTGTTAGTGTAGTTATTTTCCTAACAGCAGGGTTTTTTTTTTCTTTAAGGTAAAGTTTTTTAGAAAAAGATGTAGAAAGTGGGTTATTTTGGGCCTTTTCATGATTTGCTTATTTGCTGCAAGTAAAATATGCTGGACCATGGGGGTTTGATCAAGGAACAGAAAAGATGTTCTAATAACTCCAGAATCTCAAAACACTGAATTATTAAAGCCTAATTAATTATACTGTTTTATTTAGAATGAATGTTTTCTAAGGTTGAAACAACATAAATTAAACATAAAAGATAGTATACAAATACCTATAAAGACCTAAAAGGTAGAGAACCCAGAGATCCTATTACTGATGTTGGTACCACAAAATACAGTATTCCATCATGTTAGCAAAGAAAAACATGAGTTTATTATCATTATAATTCTTTCCTTACATTTGAGTTATCAGCATACACTATTTCTTTCACTGTGAGAATATAAACTTTTATGCAGATACCTGATTCTTTTGTTCCTGTTTCTGTTGTACCAGAAATTCTTCTCTCTCTTTTTCAACTCGAAGTTGGCTTGCTATTTTAAGCATTTGTTGATGATTCTGAACTGTCTCCACCTACAGTAAGAGAATAAGTAATGCATGTTAATGTCAAACTTAAGAAAGAAATTAGCATGTCATATGATTCAGATATCCACTTATCATTTCCTTTTGGTAAACAGTACTCTCTAGAGATGACAGAACGGCTCTAACCTCCAGTAAGATTTTGGGTCACTGCCTAGAGAGGTTTCCTTTCAGTCAACGTCATATGAGCTCATCCTTGGATACACACCCCTGCCTTGCTTAATCTTTATTTGCATTCCTAAATATTAGCAAGTCCTTGAGGATGGAAGCCAGTCTGAGGGTGCTAATTTTTGCCTTACCCTTTTCTTCATACGTTCAACTCTCTTAATGAGCTGATCCTTTTCTTCCTCCATTGCACTGATATCCTAAAAAACATTGTCAGGAAAACATTATCAGAAAAAATTTTTGTCTATAGAATTCAGATAAGGCTTTTATATGATTCTGCACCCATGCTTTTCACTTAGAACTTATCCTCTTTGGAGGAAGATTATTTCTAATGAAGAAGAACTTCAGGGTTCCTCATACAGGGTGATTTCTTTGGCAGACAAGTGTTCAGCTAGAAAAGCAGAGGAAACAGGAGTGAAAGCAAGGTAAAGCTGTCAACCAGTACATTTCTGTTCTGAATCCAAATATGGGTATATGAGTTTTAAAGTATATCCTATAAAGGAAATTGTACAGGTCTAAAAACAAGAAAAACAGCTGCTGACATCCTATCTGCTATATTTAATGCCTACAACTTTCCACCAAAATTATTTTTAGGGTTTTGGTATTATCAAGATATAAATTTGTCTGATTTTTTTTCAATTAACTGATTCCCTTCCTAAAATAAAAGTACCAAAAATAAATTGCTTTCCATTTTTATTTATTTATTGTTCAGGGGTCACTGAGGGGGGGGGGGACGACTTGTGACAATACTTGTGACTCTGGTTCAGACCTGATGGCTCAGCACCTGAGCAGCCATTAGTACTGCTCAGTCAAATGGTACTTGGGGCCACCAGGGATCAGTGCGTAGGAGCTTGAGGTCTTGAGTGTACAAGGTATATGTTGCAGCCCCTTTAGTCAAAACTACTTTCCTTTTAACTAGTTCCACAGCTTGCCTTGCACATAACCAACCTGGGTTTGGAATAATCTCTAAGCAGAGCCATGAGTAAGCTCTGAGCGACTGGGCATGGCTAAAATCAAATCCCAGCCCCGTACACATGTGCAAATAAATAAAACAACAGTAAAAAAAATCATACAAGCTAATGCTAAGCAGAGAACAGGACATGCCTTGCATGTCTGAGGCCCTAGGTTCAATTTCTAACACCAGGAAAGGAGAGAAAAATAAAAAATCTTAAGTTCAACAGTATTTAAATATTTTCTTTTTTTTACCCTTCTTATTTCTGCTGTAGAAAATCCAGATGTTTTAAGCTGCTCACATTCTTTATGCAAAGTTTTAAAAGCTTCCATACACTCTTCATACTAAAAAAACAAAACAAAACAAAGTAATTATAAACCAATAAACAGAACCAGTAGTTTTGTGGGGCTCTTTTTTGGGGGGAGGCACAATGCAAGAGGATGCTAGGAATTGAAACCAAGACCTCATATTAACATATCACTGAGCTGTATCTACCTGGCCTTTCAGTAGACTTTTCTTAACCAGGTTATCTAATAGTGATTATTTAAGTCATTGTAGAGTAACATTAAAATAGATCCTTTGGGGCCAAAGAGATAGCACAGTGGTAGGGCGTTTACCTTGTATGCACCTGACCCAAGAAGGACCTAGGTTTGATCCCTGACATCCCATATGGTCCCCCAAGCCAGGAGTGATTTCTGAGCACAGAGCCAGGAGTAACCCCTGAGCATCTCCGGCTGTGGCCCCAAAACAAAACAAAACAAAACAAATAGACCCTTAAATATATAAAAATACAAAGTATATCACCTGGCTATTAAATACTATTCCACATTATTCTGGTTCCTTTCATGCCTCCTATCTTATACTCTAGCTAAGCTGGTACTTTCATTCCTGCAATAGTATATAGCCTCATTTCCTTTTTTTGTTTGTTCTGGTGTTGGGGCCACATGGCAGTGTTCAGGGGTTAACTCTGGCTTTGCAGTCAGAGATTACTTCTGGCAGGCTCAGGGTACCATATGGGATGCCTGGGATTGAACCTGGGTCAGTCATAGTGCAAGGTAAATGCCCAACCTGTATTACTCTGGCCCCTCCATTTCATATACCATATAAAATATATACTAATAAAACTCCATGATTCCCTCACCTCCACCTAAAACTCAGAGTAACTACTTGCTTCAGAGAAGCCTTCTTTGTCCTATATCAGAGTGTCATTATATCGCACCAGATATCCTACATATAAAATTACAATTTCTTAGATATTTGTCTGTCTTCTGCTAATAGACAGTGAGAGTCAGAAAGATATCAACTGTCCATTGTGCACATTTTTATATATCTGGAACATTGTACATATAACCAATTTAGGTGTTTGATGAAAGCATAAAGAATAAATGAAAAAAAATTTCCAATCCAACCAGCACCAAAATGTCCATAACCTTCCATTATTGTCCCTATATAACCTGTGTTCTGTTTTTCTCAGCACCACTCACTTAATTTTAGTATTCTATCATTTTATTTTGTATTCCCTTTTTATATATGTTACTGTAACTAGTATTTCATAGTTGAGAATATACCTTTTCTCTAATCCTATGGAACAGCTTAAACTGGTGTAATTTTATTAGTGCCTTCAGTTTATTGGTTCTGGCCTATCCTAAAATGGATGTGTCTTTTTATTAGAGCATGGGGGAATTGGAGTATGTTTATCTTTTTTGAATAGTCTCTAAGAATATTAAAATGTTAAAATACTGAAAAAAATTTTCCAAAAAAAAAGAAAAAAAATTTTTTCCTAGTGCTGGGGTCCAGAGCAATAGAGAAGCAGTATGACGTTTGCTTGCACATGACTACACCATGTTCTATTTCTGACATTTCATATGCTCCCCCATGCCCTACCAAAAATAGTTACTGAACAGAGAGTCAGAAATAACCCAAATACCACTGGGTATGTTCCCCCCAAAAAAATTTACAACACTTTTCCCAAATTTTAAGAAAGCAGTACTGAACAATAATTAAAAAAATAATCTTTTTCTTAATTTATTATATATTTTTACTTAGGATCTCTCTGAAACAGTTAAATGTGTAAGTAGTTTTTTTTTTGTTTGTTTGTTTTTTGGTTTTGGGGCCACACACAGCGGCACTCCAGGGTAACTTCTGGAGCTGTGTTCAGAAATCACTTCTGGCAGGCTTGGGGGACCATATGGGATGCCTCAAATCAAACCCAGGTCCATCCCAGGTCTGCCGCATGCAAGGCAAATGCACTACAGCTGTGCTTTTGCTCTAATCCCAATATGTAAGTAATTTTATAAATATACTTTAAATATGTTTCACATACATATATTATTATTAGTTCTTCCATTAACTAGTAGGGGACATCAGTAAAAACAACTAAATTTCCACCAAAGAATTTATTTTATAAAATCAAATGGAGGATAAAGGAAAAAATTTTTCACACTTACACTTCTCCATTTCCTCATTATAAAATCTCTAAAGGCAGAGGTTGGAGTGGCTTCATTATGATCTACCTCTTTTGTGGCATTTATTATAATGTTAAATATATTTATTTCACTTAAGCTACTCAACCCCAGAAATATCTTAGACGTATTGACTGTTTTGAGAAACTGCCATAGTAACTCAAAATAACAAAATTTACAGATGAAAAAGCTTTTAGTTGATTTCTTAGATTCAACTCAACTTTTGAGTACACGTGACAAAGCAGCAACTCTAAATCCCTAGAGAAAAACAATGATGGGTAAACCTTGATACTTGTATTCAGACACCACAATCTATTAGGAGTACTAGAGGTATGCCTGGAGTTGCTAGTACAGCACTTGCCTTGCTTGTGGCTGACTTGGGTTCAAGCCCCTGGTCTCCCAAGTAGTGGCAGGAATGATCCCTGAGTACAAAGCCAGTAAGTTCTAGGCACTGCTGGCTACAGACCCTCAAACCAAAAGATAAAATAAAAATAATCAAAATAACTCCATAAAAGTGTATACTGTGGGGGCCAGAGTGATAGTACAGTGATTGGGGCACTTGCCTTACATGCAACTAACCCAATTTTGATCGTTGGCACCCCATGTTTCCCCAAGCCAGACCAGGAGTGATCATAAATAAGGCCTGAGCACAGCCAGGTATGTACCTAAACAAAATTGCTTATCAGAGAGATATTAGAGTAGGTAAAGCACTTTGCCTTGCACACAGCTAACTGAAGATCAACAACCAGATCCCATCAGTGATCTCTGAACACAGAACCAGAAACCCTGAGCACTACCAGGTGTGACCCCAAAACAAGCACACAAATAATATGAAAGTTCTTTTAAAAAAGGTCCCCCAAGCCTGCCAGAAGCGATTTCTGAGCGTAGAGCCAGGAGTAACCCCTAGGAGCTGCTGGGTGTGACCCCCCAAAAAACTGCTTTAAAGTTTATTGAGGGGCCGGAGAGATAGCATGGAGGTAAGGCGTTTGCCTTTCATGCAGAAGGTCATCGGTTCAAATCCCGACGTCCCATATGGTCCCCCGGCCTGCCAGGAGCAATTTCTGAGCATGGAGCCAGGAGTAACCCCTGAGCACTGCCGGGTGTGACCCAAAAACCACAAATAAATAAATAAATAAATAAATAAATAAATAAATAAATAAATAAAGTTTTGGGGTCACAAGGGGCCAGAGAGGTAGCACAGCAGTAGGGTGTCTGCCTTGCAAGCAGCCAATCCAGGATACATGGTGGTTTGAATCCTGGCATCTCACATGGATACAATCCCCCGTGCCTGCCAAGAGCGATTTCTAAGCGCAGAACCAGGAATAACTCTGAGCACCATCAGTATGACCACCCCCTCCTCCAAAAAAAAAGCTCCCTGTAGTTTGGTTCAATGGTCTAGCAGTAGTGGGCAACCTTTTTTTTACAACTGAGCCAAATCTCGCCAAAACCACGATTGAAATTTATTTTGAGAGCCACACAGGGCATGCACTGGCAGAGGTTAGGAGCAGAGTCCTGACTCCTGGAGCGGCCGCCCGGCACACAGAAGAGCTGCATTAAAAAGTGTAAAGAGCCACATGTGGCTCCCGAACCACAGCTTGCCGACCACTGGTCTAGGGCTCTGCTTCTCTTTTAGGGGCTGGAAAGATGACACAGCGGTAGAGTATTTGCCTTGCACGCAGTTGATTCAGGACAAACGGTGATTCGAATCCCGCCATCCTATATGGTCCCCGAGCCAGTCAGGACAGATTTCTGAGTGCTGAGCCAGGAGTAACCCCTGACCGCCACCAGGTGCGACTCAAAAATCAAAAAAAAAAAAAAAAAAAAAAAAAAAAAAAGGTTTGGGTCACACTTAGCTATGCTCAGGATAAATTACTCCTGGATCTGCGTTAAGAAATTACTCCTGAGGGGCCGGCGAGGTGGTGCTAGAGGTAAGGTGTCTGCCTTGCAAGCGCTAGCCAAGGAAGGACCACGGTTCGATCCCCCGGCGTCCCATATGGTCCCCCCAAGCCAGGGGCGATTTCTGAGCGCTTAGCCAGGAGTAACCCCTGAGCATCAAACGGGTGTGGCCTGAAAAAACAAAAAGAAATTACTCCTGGTGTTCAGGGGACTATATCAGCTGCTGAAATTCAGACTTGGTTCACACTCAGGCAAGACAAGCAATTCACCTGCTGTACTCTCTCTCCAACCACTGTCCTACAGTGAGTCTTACGTTAGCTCTTTTCTCTCTGATTTGAAGGATAAAATGTATAGTCACTAGCTGATCAGTAATCTGTAATTCCATGTTCAGTATCTATGTACCACTTTTTTGTTTTTGTTTTTGGGCCACATCTATTGGTGCTCAGGGCTTATTCCTGGCTCTGCACTCAGAAATTGCTCCTGGCAGGCTTGGGGGACCATACAGAAAGCCGAGAATTGTAGCAGGATCGGGCGACATTATAGGATACACGGGATCATTCCAAGTTGGCCGCATGCAAGGCAAATGCCCTACCTCTGGCCCCCATTTCTTTTCTTCTCTTTTCTTTTTTCTGAGTACCCACAATTCTTAAGAAATCAATCATTCAAAATTTCTCATTTTAGAATTTTTCCTTCACTGAAATAGTATTTGTCAAAAATAAATTATTTTTAATTTTTTTGGTATTAAGGATTGAATCCAAAACCTCTGAGCTACACTCTATTTGGGGGGTGGGTTTGGGCCACACCTGGCGGTGCTCAGGGGTTACTCCTGGCTGTCTGCTCAGAAATAGCTCCTGGCAGGCATGGGGGACCATATGGGACACTGGGATTCGAACCAACCACCTTTGGTCCTGGATTGGCTGTTTGCAAGGCAAACGCTGCTGTGCTATCTCTCCAGGCCCTGAGCTACACTCTAAACCCTAAAAGTAAGTCTTTCAATACATAATAATCTTATGTAATTACATAATAATCAACACATAATAATCAGTCCAAATAATCAGTTTCAATTACATGACTATATAATAACTATTTTAAATTTTTTCTGCCACCTAGAACACAGACAGCAAATAAACTAAAGAAAGAAGATGTTTTAGAATGTGTCTCATAAAACATTACAGATAGTACCTGTTTATAAGTATCAGCTACAGTTTCATCCTGAAGGAATTCACTTGGTACTTCAAGTTTTACTAAAAAGCGAGCTAAGTACGCTCTTTTTTTCAATTCATTAGTCCTCTGAAGAAGCCAGTGTAGCACTGGGTAAACGACAGGCTTACTTCCAATCACCAGACCCTGACGAAAGATACTTCTATAAAAAGAAAATAAACATGCATACACACTGAAATAAAATCTAATTTGTAATCTTTTGACTTCATTCCTGCCTATTTAAAAAATCTAGCTGGGAGCTAGAGACAGTGTGACAGACAAGATGCAGCCCCAGAAGTGATCCTTAAGCTCAAGAGTACTGCCAGGCATACAACGCCCTCCAAATAAGAAGTAGGTCAATATGTCCCTAGAATATATGGGGGAATATATATAATGTATTGCATATAATATTTATATATAATATTATATGCAATACATTATATATATATATATATATATATATATATATATATATATATATATGTTGGAGCCACTGATTACTAGAGTCAGCTGGAATACTTTATGGCACCTGACAAAGCCAGTGTGAATTACTGGAATTTTTTCCCTTGGATAGTAGAAAATCGACAGAAGAGAATATTGATTTGCCTGACATTTTTATTAGAAGGAAAAATTAACCCACTTCACACTTATGCATAAAATTAAAAGCTCAAGATTATGTTGCAATGATTTAGGGAGAGGGAGACCATGGACGAGAGAGAGATAGACTCTAGCCAATAAAGGTTTGACTATTACAGCATAGTTTTAAGAAATCAACTTGCAACAAAATTCTTACATGTCCTTTGCATTTCCTGGAGGTTTGTATTTAAGGATACCAAGAAGGTTCAACATCCTTTTGGCTGTCTGCTCTGGCATCTCCTCTCTGATATCAACGACTTGCTGACAAATAAAAAATGGAAACAATGTTATTGTGTATATAAGAAAGAACAATATTTAAAGTGGCTGACAAAACTGTTCTGCTAGTGTTTAACAGGCACAATGGTCTCTTCATAAAACAGATTCCAAGTGCAGATGCACGCAAGTCTGATCAGGATTCGTATTAAGAACGTCACGTTTAAAAAACATTAGGAGAAAAGACCAGAGTGTGAGAGACATGAGGTAACTTGCACAAAACAAAACCTTTTGTAAAAGTACTTTCATTCCAGGATTAAATCTAGATATCCTAGAAATAATTTCTAAATAAGGTACAAATATAATTGTGTACACTAATAGAGAACCTTAAAAATCATTTGCTATTACTAAACAGACATGGAAAATAAGGTCCGGAAAGATTAATGATCTCTAAGACTCATGGTTAATTAGAGAAAGAGGCCTTGTTGCCATCCTTTTTACCACACAAAAACCCTTGGGCCAGGGAAATAAAACAAGGGTTAAGACACTCGTCTTGCAGGAGGCCAACCTCAACTCGATCCTTGCAAACAAATATGTTCCATCCCTCAAGCACTGCATATGGTCCCCTAGGCACCACTAGGAGTAATCCCTTAACACTGTTAGAAGTAAGCCCAAAGCAGCACTGGGTGTGACCTAAAAATTCCTAAAAAAAAAAATGAAATCTCTTACCTTTGGGTCAATCTCAGCCAGAACATCATTGAGAACTTGTAATAGTTGTATAGGCTCCAAGGAATCAAAAGTGATTAAGTTATAATTCTTCTTAAAAGGCTCCTTATTAAGACTGTCCACAATGTATTTGATTTGGTCACTCATAATTAGGCCTTATAACTAGAAGAAAAGGGGGGAGATCCTCTTTTTTAGCAACAATACTTTTTTTTTTTTTTCAAAATCAGTATTAACTTCATAGAAAGGGGCTGGGGCAGTGGCACAAGCAGTAAGGCATCTGCCTTGTGCACTCTAGTCTAGGACGGATCGCAGTTTGATTCTCCAGTGTTCCATATGGTCCCCCAAGTCAGGAACGATTTCTGAGCACATAGCCAGGAGTAACCCCTGAGCGTCACTGGGTGTGGGCCAAAAACCAAAAAAAAAAAAAAAAAAAAAAAAAAAGTTCATAGGAAATAGGCAATATATAATTCTATATGGCAGAAAGGCTATTTATTGAAAATCATGAGAATATGAATCACTGTGAAAGCTAACTATATATTGTTAATATTTAATGCCTAATTTTGTATGTAATGTTTGACAAACAACTGAATCAACATTGAATTAATATAGAAAAATAAACAAATCCCACTCTACATTACTAGCATTCCCATTTAGCTTTATAACTTCTAGCCAGATGCAAGAGTTTGTTGCCCTGAACTGAAGATATTAGCTGCAGATAGCTGTCTAATAACTATGTGGTTTTTTTAAACTATGTATTTTTAAACAGCAGCCCACGTAAGCCCAAATTTACCACTTCTGTTTTTTTTTTTTGTTTGTTTTGTTTTTTTAATTTGGAGCATGGAATCAAAGCCTCACACATGCTTATCCATATGCTTTTGTGTTGTTTTGTTTTGTTTTGGGGTCAATGCTCAAGGTTTACTCCTGGCAGACCTGGGGAACCATATGGGATGCTGGGATACATGAAAGGCAAACACCCTACTTGCTGATCTATCACTCTGGCCTCTACATCTTTTTTTTCTTTGTTGAAAATTAATCTGAGGGGCAGGAGCAATAGCACAGTGGCTAGAGCATTTGCTTTGCATGAAGCTGACCTAGGTTTAATCCTCAGCATCCCCTTATGGTCCTCTGAGCCTGCCAGGAGTAATTTTTGATCGCACAACCCAAAAATAAAACAAACAAAAGTCAGAGGAACAAACCTGAGCTCACACTGGTGCAGAACAGTACACAATTGCGTCTGAGTAGACGATTGACACTTGTGTTTTGTTTTGCTTTGCTTTCCATCACCAAGCACTCTATTGATCTGTGCTATGATATAGACCCCGGTAGGCCCAGGTTCAATTATTTGCTCTTGAGTAATTCAGGCCTGTAATTCCTTAGCCTTCAATAAAGTAACAGTCTCAAGTTTTCCAATCTCTCCTATCCCATTGCAGGTCAATTGGAGACTTTTCACTGCCAGCAAAATATTATCCAAACTTCTTAGGTTTCCAGACTTTAAAATCAAGTTCAATTTAGTCTCTCCCCATTTTATTTCCAAATTGTTACCTTTCACCCTTTCCAATTTCAGTTGACTGAAATAGTCACTGCTCCTTAAATAGTTTTCCACCTCTGCTTCTAGTTAATGCTGTTTTCTCCACCTAGAATGCTCTCCCTTTCCCAGTTTCACAAAGTGCAAAAGCTAAGTACATTTTTCAAGGCCTTCCTCCAAATGCAAATTTCTCTCGCTACCCCTTGGGGTCTTGGGCATCATAACAACACAGTCTGCCTTCTATGCTGACCATGTTCTTATGGGCACTGCTTTCTCAGAATTGCTTTTCTATTTTGTACCAGTTACTTAGGTATATAGCTTCTTTCTCTACTATAGTCTTGTGATACTGGAGACAGATATCGAAGACAGTCTTCAGTACTGGGTAGTAATGAGAAAGATCAGACTTAAAAAGCAAAGAATCTGGGCCCGGAGAGATAGCACAGCGGCGTTTGCCTTGCAAGCAGCCGATCCAGGACCAAAGGTGGTTGGTTCGAATCCCGGTGTCCCACATGGTCCCCCGTGCCTGCCAGGAGCTATTTCTGAGCAGACAGTCAGGAGTAACCCCATAGCATCGCCGGGTGTGGCCCAAAAAAACAAAAACAAAAACAAAAAAAACAAAAACAAAAAAAACAAAAAAAAAGCAAAGAATCTGACTGTTTGCTAAAATGCTTTTTCAAAGTACCTAGTATTTCCTGCATGCAGCTATGAGAGGAAAATATATGCAGTATGAGAGGAAAATGGTCACAAGTTTGCAGGCAGGACAATTTTAAAGCTAGCAAAATTTATTTATTTATTTATTTTGCTTTTTGGGCCACACCCTGTGACGTTCAGGGGTAACTCCTGGTTATGCGCTCAGAAATCACTCCTGGCTTGGGAGACCATATCGGATGCTGGGAGATAGAGCTGCAGTCCGTCCTAGATTAGCTCATGCAAGCAAACAACCACCGCTCTGACCCCCAAAATTTATTTTTGATAAAAAATATTTAATTAACTGCTAGAGAAAAAAAAAGATTATGTGCTCTCTACAAGTTTTTTTTTTCTCTACAAGTTTTTAACCAGGAAATAAGTATTCCTTTCTGTTAGTGGAGGCTGCAATGCATCTTGCTCTAAGAATATCAGTCTCTTCGCCGTTCTCCCCGCTTAAAATCAGTCTCTCAAAAACGGAGTAGATAGAACGATATATTCAGGGAACACGGAAATAATTCCGTTTCGGTGAGTACCTTTACACTGAGGATGATCTCAGTTAACGCTAGGAGTTTTTCCTCCATAATTCCGATCAATAACAACCATTTCTTTATATCGGGGAGTGGGGGAACTTCGAGACGGCAGAAAGGGTAACTAATGGGGTTTATAAATCAGCGAAGTGGGGCCGGAGAGATAGCAAGGAGCTAAGGTGTTTGCCTTGCATGCAGAAGGACGGTGGTTCGAATCCTGGCATCCAATATGGTCCCCCGAATCCCGGCATCCAATATGGTCCACCGAGCCTGCCAGGAGGGATTTCTGAGCGTAGAGCCAGGAGGAACCCCTGAGTGCTGCCGGGTGTGACCCCAAAAACAAACAAAAAAGGAAGGAAGGAAAGAAGGAAGGAAGGAAGGAAGGAAGGAAGGAAGGAAGGAAGGAAGGAAGGAAGGAAGGAAGGAAGGAAGGAAGGAAGGAAAAAAGAGAAGAGAAGAGAAGAGAAGAGAAGAGAAGAGAAGAGAAGAGAAGAGAAGAGAAGAGAAGAGAAGAGAAGAGAAGAGAAACCCTAGATTAAATAAAACCTCACACTGGGGTTGCAACTTTTACACTGTCCAAAGTATTGCAAGGAAAAACCCCAAGCCCTGACCTTCCTGCACAGAGATTCAGGACTTGATGATCTCCTTTGCAAAAGCAATCCTTGGCCAACGGGCAACGGTTTTACAATCTAGAGGGTCCCCCATCATTGCTCGAGCACCCTGGAGGGGGAGGCCTATGGCCCAGTGGGCACAGAGATGCTCGGAATAGGGCCTGTCCATGCCTAAGGGGCACCGGCTGAAAGGAAGGAGCCCAAACAAACGATTCTGCGCCTGCAGCTGGGGTCCCCCACCTGGGGCCAGGAGCCTCTAGTGCAAGTCGGGGCGCTGGGGGTGCTGGCCAGGGACTCGGCCCCGGTATCACGCTGCAGTGCGGGCCCAGCAGCTTCCTAGGAGGCCCCTCCAATTGCATCCACTCCCGATGAGGTCCTGGGGCGCGGGAGGAGGCACCCGTTACCCGTTAGCCGTTAGCAGTTCTGAGCTTCTGCGCTCCGCCACGGGGCAACGGGTCGAACCGTCCGCCAGGCACGGACCCCGAAAGTGAAGGGGGCCTAACGGCCGCGACCCCCTAATGTGTAGGGGGAGCTGCCCCGGGAAGGCGAACGGGAGCGGGCAGTTTTCTCTCTCTCTCCTATTTCGGGGTTCGGGGGAGCCTCCGAAAGCGGGCTGGTTGGCGGGGTTACCTCCAATTCTCCTCCCGAAATCACTTCCCCGCCTCCCCGCCCAGAAGGCTTCCGGGCTCCTGCGGTCCCTTAGCAACGGTTGCCAGGCACGGCGCCGCGTCACTTCCGGTGGGCGGGGCGCCGGCCGGGCTCTGGATGCGCTGGGAGCCCGGGAAGGGTCAGAGGGCAGGAGGGGCTGGAGGTGGGGGGGGGGAACCGGAGTGGTGGCCCGAGCGGTAAGGCGTCTGTCTACCTTGCCGGCGCTAGTTTAGCACGGACCGCGGTTCGATCCCCACCGGCGTCCCATATGGTCTCCCAAACCAGGAGAGATTTCTGAGTGCAGAGACGGGAGTAATTACCCTTGAGCCTCACCTCACCGGGTGTGGTCCCTCCAAAAAATGAAAATTAAATTAAATTTTAAAAAATGGGGCTGGAGGGATTGAGTGGGGCCTCGGTTCCCTGCCACTTAGCAGCCTCAGTCTGCCTTACCGACCAGAGGGACCTGTGACCCGGGGCGAAGGAAGCCTAGGCCTGAGCTTCAGATACCTCTTGTTTGGAGACCAACTGCTCAGGGTCAGGGTTGGAGGAATCGAACCCCGGGCTCTTGGTGTTTGCTGTCTTTCCAGATTTATTAGGCTCTAGGAAGGGAACAATTGTAGAGGTTAAAAGATGAACTAAAGTACCTACCATATTTATATAATCTGGTCAATTAATAAATAAACAATTGCTTTCAAGTTGGAAAAAAATAAAAGAAGACACTGCATCACATTGTAAAGCCTGTCACATCTACATTGTCTCCTAGGAGTTATATTTGCTTTTATTTCAATAGTTTTGGTAAGGGGAGGTCGTGACTTCTGAAATGTGCTCTGACACTGCCAGGTATATCCCCCAAAACAAATAGAGGCCAGAGAGCTAGCACAGCGGATAGGGTGTTTGCCTTGCACGAGGCCCACTAGCGGCCCACTAGAGTTCGATCCTCAGCATCCCATATGGTTTCCACCCATCCCCAAGTCCATCCAGAGTGATTCCTGAGTGCCACTGTGGGTGGCCCAAAAACCAAAATAAATAAACTTTAATAATGTGGTTCATGGGGCCGGGTAGGTGGCGCTGGAGGTAAGGTGTCTGCCTTGCAAGCGCTAGCCAAGGAAGGACCGCGGTTCGATCCCCCGGCGTCCCATATGGTTCCCCCAAGCCAGGGGCGATTTCTGAGCACATAGCCAGGAGTAACCCCTGAGCATCAAACGGGTGTGGCCCAAAAACCAAAAAAAAAAAAAAAAAAAAAAAAAAAAAAAAAAAAAAAATAATGTGGTTCTAGGGCCCGGAGAGATAGCACAGTGGTGTTTGCCTTGCAAGCAGCCGATCCAGGACCAAAGGTGGTTGGTTCGAATCCCGGTGTCCCATATGGTCCCCCGGGCCTGCCAGGAGCTATTTCTGAGCAGACAGCCAGGAGTAACCCCTGAGCACCGCCGGGTGTGGCCCAAAAACCAAAAAAAAAAAAAAAAAAAAGTGGTTCTAGAGGGCCAGAAAGATAGTAGGAAGATAGTAAAGTGGACAAGGTGTGGACCCAGATTCCACCCCGGCACCTCATATGAATTTCTATGCCCATTATGAGTGCAGAGCCAAGAGTGAGCCCTGAGTTGGTTGTTGCTCTAGAAATAAGCAGTGGCTACAAGTGGGGAGATAGTTTAAAGGGCTGGAGCATATACACTGCAGAGAGAAGCCCCAAGTTTCATTCCTAGAACCACATGATCCCCCCCCCCCCAATCACATCTGGGAGTAGTCTCTGGGCATTGCTGGGTGTGGCATTCAAAACCAAAAATGAAATAAAATGTGACTACAATAACGTCCTCAAAAGGGTTTAAGTGAGGCTTAAATAAACTTATAGAGGTAACAATAATTCAAATAATGGCACTGAAAGATTTGACATTGAAAGAGCTAAGGACTTTTTTGGGGTTCACTTTTTTTTTTTTTTGGTTTTTGGGTCACACCCGGCAGTGCTCAGGGGTTATTCCTGGCTCCAGGTTCAGAAATTGCTCCTGGCAGGCACGGGGGACCATATGGGGCGCCGGGATTTGAACCGATGACCTCCTGCATGAAAGGCAAACGCCTTACCTCCATGCTATCTCTCCGGCCCACTGGGGTTCACTTTTTACAAAATGAAATGTTTACACTTGCTCCTTTTAGAGGGTCTACAGTTGTAAGCAATAAAAAGCCAAAAGAGGCTTCTCTCATTTTAGTTCCCCCCATGTTGATGTGATTACAGAAGTCAGAAGCACTTACTTTTTTGGTGGGGGGACCACACCTGATGGCACTCAGGGGTTACTACTGGCTCTGCACTCATGAATCGCTCCTGGCAGGCTCAGGAGACCATAT
Organism: Suncus etruscus; assembly: GCF_024139225.1. Taxonomy (NCBI): domain Eukaryota; kingdom Metazoa; phylum Chordata; class Mammalia; order Eulipotyphla; family Soricidae; genus Suncus; species Suncus etruscus. The sequence continues at coordinate 27,663,104 of NC_064862.1, forward strand.
GGGATGCTAGATATCAACCTCTGGTTGGATGCATGCAAGGCAAACGCCCTATCTGCTGTGCTATCGCTCCAGCTCCTTTTACAGAAGTACTGTACTTTCAATAAGAATTTCAACTTGGGCCCAGAGAGATAGCACAGTGGCGTTTGCCTTGCAAGCAGCCGATCCAGGACCAAAGGTGGTTGGTTTGAATCCCGGTGTCCCATATGGTCCCCCGTGCCTGCCAGGAGCTATTTTGGAGCAGACAGCCAGGAGTAACCCCTGAGCACCACCGGGTGTGGCCCAAAAACCAAAAAAAAAAAAGAATTTCAACTTGGGGAGCCAGAAGATGGCTGGTTGGATAATGCATTTGCCTTGCAAGCATAAGGTTGCAAGTTTGATTCCCAATGCCACCACATGCCCAGAGAGTTCATGGTGACTCTCCCCAGCAATGCAAATCATTTCCAGCCACATCACACCTTTAGTTGTGTTAGCACCACAACTAACAAGTGAGATCTTCCCAACCCCACAACAAGCACCACACTAAAAAGATATATAAACACTGGGGCCAGGATTGCAGCTCTGCTCACTGCGATGGGCACATATGTAGGCACCTATGTAAGCACCACAACCTTCCCACTGCAAGAGCTATAATCACAATGGGCAGTTTCTAAGTGCAAACCCAGGCGAATGCAAGAGTGAGGACAACTAAAGACAAGTGACTCCCAGAGAGCACTGAGACCAAGTATACAGCAGCCATAATCCCAGACATCACAATCACAATAGCAATAGAGGGAAGAAAATGGGGGATGCAATTCTGAGTCACCAGCATGTAATGGTATCCATACTTTGCACTAAAATTTGAATAAATTTTATACTGATTGTGATAGCTTTGGAACACAAGGAAGAAGTTGAGTCCAAACTTATATTCTAGCTTGAAGCAAAAAAAGACAGACACAGAAGAGTCCACGTATATTGGGTCCTGCATTATACCTAGGGCCAATATAGGCCAAAGGGAGACTTGATACCACCTTCCTGATTCATTTACTACAAAACCCTGGATGGGCTCATTGAGGGATACAAGAAAAACTTCTTGGCAATACTTACTTTTTAAACTTTATTTATTTATTTATTTATTTTTGGTTTTGGGGTCACACCCGGCAGTGCTCAGGGGTTACTCCTGGCTCTACACTCAGAAATTGTTCCTGGCCGGCTCGGGGGACCATATGGGATGCTGGGATTTGAACCACCATCCTTCTGCATGCAAGGCAAACACCCTTCTCCATGCCATTTCTCTGGCCCTTTTTCAACTTTATTGATTGATTGTTCGGCCACACCCAGCAGTGCTCAGGGGTTACTCCTGGCTCTGCACTCAGAAATCGCCCCTGGCAGGGTAGGGGACCATATGGGATGCCGGGAATTGAATTGGGTCCCTCCTAGGTCCACCAAATGCAAGACAAATGCCCCACCATTGTGCTATCTCTCTGGCCCCATTGGCAATATTTTCAAGTCACGGGAAGTACCCTCATGAAATATTTTTTCTAAAGATGCTACTCTGTATCTTTCTTGTAAATCTCCAAAGAGAGCTCTTGACTGAACTATATTTTGACATTTTTAATTGGTAAAGTCACAGAGATGTGAGACAGTCTTTCTGAAAGAGTCCCACTCCCATCTTAATTCTCTTTTCAAATAGCTTTAGCAAGATATAATTCACATAAATACAGCTCATCTACTTAATAGTACAAAAATGACAATTCAGTTGTTGTGCAACTATCATCATTACCTAATCCCAGAATATTTTCATTACCTCTACAAAGAAAGCTCATTCATCCCCTTTCATCATCATTTGCCAACCTGCAGTGTAGAAAGCCTGTCACCTTCCAGAACTTCTGGCAACAACAAATCTGTCTCCTTGTCTCTTGAATTTGCCTTTTTCTGGACTCTTCATATAAATGGAATCAGAAAATATGTATTCTTTGTGAATGGCTCCTTTCATTTGAGTAAAATGCCTTCGTTAATGCTATAGCATTTTCCATTACCTTGCTCCATTTTATAGAAGAATAATATTTGAGTGTCTGAATTTATCTTTTGGTGGACATGTGGGCTATTTCCATGCGTTGGCCAGAGTGAACACTGTCATGCACATGCACTTCCATTGGTTAAGTCAAGTAAGCAGAGTTTGCATGTCATGAGCAGATTTAAGTGGTAGTGTTGTGAAGGGAACATTTATTCTTGGGTTTCTTTTCCTTTCAATTGCGATTTTTGCCCTGACTACAGGACACAAGGTGTGATCAGTACACCTTTGATCTCTGGCTCATAATAGACTGTTGTTGAATTCTACTCATTCCTGCTACCAAAGCACCAAGTGTGCTCTAAATGTCTGCCAGTCTCCAGAGGAGGAGAAGGTGGAGAAATGGGTAGAGAAGGTGAGAGAGAATAAAGAAGTTGCATCTCTCAACACCCCTTTTTATAACAAGATAGATGCTGCCCAAACTACCCACAGCTGTGAATTTCAGCTCTGATTACTCAGAGGGGACAAATGAGTGCTGGTCAGGTATTTTTTAAGTCCCAGGTTAATATAAAAATATTTTTGTGTGTGTGAGGTTTTTTTTTTAGGTCACACCCGGCAGTGCTCAGGGGTTATTCCTGGCTCCAGGCTCAGAAATTGCTCTTGGCAGGCACGGGGGACCATATTGGACGCCGGGATTTGAACCGATGACCTCCTGCATGAAAGGCAAACGCCTTACCTCCATGCTATCTCTCCAGCCCCAATATAAAATTTTTTTTAAAGTAAGGAAGGTTGGTCTTTTGCTACCTTCAAAAATGGCAATATAGTTCAATATAGGCACTTAATCATGTCATATTGACATATTATCTCTCATATTCATCCCCACTAGCCTCTAAATGAGCTGCAATAGCCACGAATTTAAATTATTACAGCCTAGAAAACTCAGCAAAAGTTTTAATCTTTTCCAAATAGTGTTCAATAGATTCTCAGAGCTGACTCTAATTGCTCTGTAACATGTCAGGCCATTCTTATATCCACTACAGTGATTCTAGTAGACATAATAGATTTTAGTAAGGGTGTTACCTAAATAGAAGAGCTGGACTTCCTTCTAGAGGTAAAAATGTTATGCAAACAAGAACAACAGATATTCAGCAGACTTAGTCAGGGAAGGTGGTTAAATCCTGATGGCTGGGTAGGCAAAATCTGAAGAGGAAGACATGATTCTATATTGCCATTTAGAGTACCTATCAATCAAACCTTTCTGATTTCCCTCCAACCAATCATCTTTCTCCAACATAGTCTACCATAAATGGGCCAGAGCAGACCCTCCAGATCTCCACAAAAACCTGTATGCCATGAACATAATGTCTCCAGCCTCTTCTCAAGATGAAACTTCCAAACAAGAACTTTTCTGTGCAGAGCACAGGAAAGCCAAGCCAATTTTCTGTTTTTGGTATTAAATTTAGACCTTTCATCCTGACCATGAGCTATTTCTGGATTCTGCACGAGTATTCAGTGAGTGCCAGTTTTCAAGATGTGAGCCCATCTGGGGCTACTCTGCACACAGACCACTTTATCTGATTCTTTCAAGTTGAGTAAAAGGACCCTGATGCAGGAACGAGTTAGGAAATGGATTATTCTGTCACCCATCAATTGCCATTGAATGCCTTTTCCATCTAGGTTACTTGGAGAAATTAATGTAAACAGAAGTCTGAATCAAATTGTGCAGATATGCTAATTACCTCTGCTGTAGTCATTTTAATTCTCGGCACATTTAGCAGCAACACAGGCATCCTGAAAATGAGAAAAGACGTGTAACATGTGAAACATGTGAATAAATGAGATCCCAGAGGTCTTATTCAATGCAGACCTGGTAGGCTTTGTGTCATGCCCAGCAGTGCTCATGGGCTGTGTGCTCAGGAGTGACTCCTGAAAGTGCTTGGTGAGGAATGGGGACGTAAGTAGTGCCAGGGATTCAACTAGGATTAGCTACATACATTCAAGTGCCCTTGGACCATATCTCCAGTTCCATGTCAATTTTTGTCAAATGGATTTTCAGTGGGGCTTGGGAGATTAATAGACAAAATAAAGTGCAATCCAGGGGCCGGAGAGATAGCACAGTGGCGTTTGCCTTGCAAGCAGCCGACCCAGGACCTAAGGTGGTTGGTTTGAATCCTGGCATCCCATATGGTCCCTCATGCCTGCCAGGAGCTATTTCTGAACAGATAGCCAGGAGTAATCCCTGAGCGCCGCCGGGTGTAGCCCAAAACAAACAAACAAACAAAAAAAGTGCAATCCAAATAAATTGATTCTAAGCATGAATTCAAATAAAGGATTCAAATATTAACCATGTTGTCATTTACCAAGTGTTATCTACATGTCAAGAAGTTGGTCAATACATTACATATGGGTCAGAATTTACTAAATTATTAATTTATGTATGAAATTATATTTCCCCTTCTATGAAGAAAATTGAGGGGCCCACACCCAATGGTGCTCAGGGATAACACCTTCTATGGTACCAAGGCTTCAAATTTGTGGATACAATCATATGAAAGGCAAGCACCATCATCTCTCTACTGTCTAAAAGCTAAATCCTAATTTTTTTAAATTTTTCTTCATGCTTTGGAGGTTGAAATCAGAACTTTTGGGGAGAGCCTTTATTACTTTTCCTCAAGTGAGGATGTGTGAACCAGGGAGTTCCTTCCAGAGTAAAAACAGAAAAAAAGATGTTAGAACAGTGGGCAACTCTCTTTGCCGAATCTACTGCGAGCTTGAGAATGAAGACCATTCTCAGCAATCCTGAGACATTCCTGAGAATATCAACATCTCCCTCAGAGTCATTGTAAAGGGCTCCTGAGGCACCCTGAGGAGGGACTTTAATCACATCAAGTGGAGTTCAGCCTTCTCAGCAAGAAGAAGAGGCTCCCTGTTGTGTTAACAAATGGTGGGGGAATCGGAAGAAACTGGCTACAGTCCGCACCACCTGCAGTCATCTGCAGAACATGATCAAGGGTGGTCACACTGGGCTTCCGCTACAAGATGAGATCTGTGTACATTCACTTTCCATTCAACGTGGTTATTCAGGAGAATGGGTCTCTTGTTGAAATCTAAAATTTCTTGGGTGAAAAATATATCTACCGGTTCGGATGAGATCAGGTGCTGTTTATTCTGTAGCTCAAGCCCAGAATGATGAGTTAAAGATGCCATTTTCTGGAAGGAAATGGCATTGAGCTTGTATCAAATTCAGCAAGACACAACATTTAAAAACAAGATATCCAGAAAGTTTTATTTTATTTTATTTTATTTTGGGGGGGAGCCCACACCTGGCGGTGCTCAGGGGTTACTCCTGGCTGTCTGCTCAGCAATAGCTCCTGGCAGGCACGGGGGACCAATATGGGACACCGGGATTCGAACCAACCACCTTTGGTCCTGGATTGGCTGCTTGCAAGGAAAACGCCACTGTGCTATCTCTCCGGGCCCTCCAGAAAGTTTTAAATGGTATCTATGTGTCTGAGAAAGGAACTGTACAGCAGGCTGATGAATAAAGATATGTTTTCCAGTTACAGAAACAACAGGATATACAAGTTGATTTTTCAGACTTATTTGTGATGAGATACAATAAAACTATTTAAATTAAAAAAAAAAACAGTGGGCAAGAACCAAAGTTATAAATTAAGCGTCCGCTCTTAAGATGGAAACACCCAAATACTAGAAGTCTCAAGGCTTCTAGTCTTTCCTTCACCCAGGATATAAGAAATAAGCAAGGTTATTGCTCCTGAAATGACCGGGCGGCCTGGAACCAGGGTTGGGTGACCAAGCAGTCATAGGATAGGCCATTGAGCAAAGGATATATGTGACTCTCCAGAAACTGCCATCATAGAGCTTGGCATCATCCAGGACGTGTGTGTGTGTGTGTGTGTGTGTGTGTGTGTGTGTGTGTGTGTGTGTGTGTGTGTGTGTGTACGTGAGCACATGTGCAAGAGGGTTAGAAGATGCCCAATAAAGAAAGGATGGAGGCTTGGAGTAAGACTTCATTTGATTAGTAACATACTTCTCTTGCAACTCTGAGTTGCAGACTAAGATGGATAACCTCTGGCTCTGTTCAACTTTCTGGCGGATAAAGAGGGTATGTTCTGCACAGCTGAGGAGAGCTGACTAAAGGACTATTTAGGAAGGTGTGGGCAGGGTTCAGGGAAATCAACAGTGGCAGCCAGTGCTGCCCAGAGTCTGAAGCAGCAAGAAAGGGAACAGACGCCAGAAGTCCGCAGAGCAGCCATCTGGAGAAGCGTCTACCAGCAGCCTCAGTAGCTGGTCTCCCTGCTCCCACCCTTCGTCTCACTCTCCATTGGCTAAACCTGAGAGTGTCCAAAAGGGGCTGGCTGCCCCCGTTGAAGTCATCCTCGCAGACAGGCCTTCCAGCACGGAGAAAACAGCAGAGAGCGGATATGGAGAACAGCCTGAAGGAATTATATACGGATTCTGTACTGAATCACACCAGCTAGTGCTGGGCACTGAGGTTTAGCAAAGTCAGCAAACCACCCACCCTCATGTCTTCTAAGGGGCCCTGCCTCCTGGGTAGCTCGGTTGGCTGATGGCGTCACCACACACAGCTCACACCCACTTCATTTTACTTCATCTTCATGAGTCCACAAAGACAGTATTGGACCCCCACCTCTTTATAATTAGATAATTGAGGCTGGAGAGTTAAGAAACAGCTCAATATTCCATAGCTGATAGCTGCTTGAATCAAGATTCAAACGTGGGTCTGCTGAACCCAGAGTCATTTTCACTCACCTCCTAAACAGGCTCCAAACCTGCTGGGCAGAGCCAAAGAAAAACTCAGAGCTGGCTGAGGTGGGAAGAAGAGATTTGGTGTGGGAGGACCAGTGTTCCTGTGCCATCTGGCTCTCTCTGCCTACAAGGGCTTTGCTGAGGAACTTGGTCTCTTACCCAGTTAGACTAATGGTGCAAAATGTAAGTGTTCATCTCAGACTCAAAGAGGAGGAAGATGAAAAGAAAACACTTGGCTGATGATGGGGGGAAGTGTATTTTCATTTCAGAGCCTTTCAAGTTCTTTTTTTCCCAGCAGAGTGCTGAGGTATTTATAGAATTCAGGGGGAGTATTTAAAGGTAACCAACAGAGGAACTGCATTTTGGGCCATCAAAAGCTTGAAATCAAGCAGGAAAAGGTTGATGGGGAGAAACAAGAAAAGGCCAAGCATAGCAGGGCACAACACAGATCCCCCTAAATGTTGCCAGGGCCTTTATTCCTCCTGGGCTCATGACATCAATTCCAGATCTATAAGAGAGCTACAGATGAACTATGGGATCAAATAATGGGCAAATGGATAAAGCCATTTTATCCATAAAGGTCAATGCAAAAACTGTGTTATGAATACACAGAAAGTTATTCCACCATAAAAAAGCAGTGAAGTCAGGATTTCTGTTACAACAGCATTGTATCTTGAAAACATGGTGCTGAGGGGAAGAAGTCTGCCAGAAAAGACCACACAGTGCATGAGAGAATCTAAAGAAACAAAATCACTAGAAATATAAAGTAGATTGGTGATTGACAGGGAATGGGGAAAAAATAATATAGCAACTGCTTAACAGGCACAAGATTTCCTTTGGGGTGACAAAAAACCTTTTGAAACTAGAAAAAGGTGATGGTTGACTGTGAATGCAATAAAGGCAACTGAATTGACTCCCTTATAAAGGTGAATTTTTGCATTATGTAAGCCTCATCTGAGACTTTTAAGAAATGGTGGGCAGTTAGGTCATGAGCATTTCATCCCAGTCTTCCAGAAAAGCTGACTGTTGCTCTCTGTGGTGCGGAAGCTACAAACACTATCTGGTCCAAGACCGGATTTCATTCAAGGTCTTCTTGCTCCACTCCTGACTGAACGCTTCCACTGTTGCTCAGAAACACCAAACCCTCCTTAGCCTTGAGACTTCTGCTCTACTATTCTTCTGCCTGTCTGTTCTTCCCAGCCTTGCTCCTCCCCATTTAGGTCTCACTCAGCTCAAGTGTTACTCTCTCAGGGAGGCCTTTTCTCACCCTCCTACTTAAATGAAGTCATCACCTGCCAGTCATTCGCCATCACTGTTTCTTAAACTGTTGATTAAGGCCTGCTAGTGGTTACTGAAAACCAGTTCAGTGAGTCTTGATTACACCCATTCTCTTCGCTTTGCAGTTGTTGTGATGTCACACTGTGTGGCACCAGAGGTCTCACTTGGTGCTATTGGACAGTGCTGAGGGTGGAGGAATGGATGGGATTGGTGGGATGGCTCAGGCATTCAAGACTCCCCACTGAACCTTCTAGTCTCTCTTCCTCCTCCTCCTCCTCTTCCTCCCTCCTTCCCCTTCTTTCCTCCTTCCCTCCTTCCCCCTCTTCCTCTTCTTCCTTTCTCCTTTCCCCTCTTCCTCTTCTTCTTCCTCCCTCCTTCCCCCTCTTCCTCTTCTTCCTCCTCCTCCCCTTCTTCCTCTTCCTCTTCCACTCTTCCTCTCCTCCTCCTCCCCTTCCTCCTCTTCCTTTTCTTCTCCTCCTCCCCTTCCGTTTCTTAATCTCCTCTTCCCCTTCCTCCTCCTCTTCTTCTCCACCTCCTCCCCTTTATCCTTCTCCTCTTCCTCTCCTCCTCCTCCTCTCCTCCTTCCCCTTTCATCCTCCCCTTCCTCTTCTTCTCCCCCTCTTCTTCCCCCTCCTCTTTTCTTCCTCCCCTTCCCCCTCTTCTCCTCTCCTTGCTCCTCTTCCACTCTTCCTCCCCCTCCTCTTCTTTTTCCTCCTCCCCTTCCCCCTCTTCCTCCTCCACCCCTTTTTCCTCCCCTTTCTCCTTTTCCTCCTCCTCTTCCTCTTCCCCCTCCTTCTTCTCCTCCTCCTCTTCTTTGTCATTGTTGGGTCTTAGGGACTACATCTAGCAGTGTTCAGTGGCTATTCCTAGTTCTGTGCTCAGAGATTGACCCCTGGACCATATGCAGTACTAAGGATCAAACCAGGGACAAATGCATGCAAGGAAATGTACGAGCTCTCTGGCCCTGATTATTTTCTTTTGAAACAAGTGGAATAGAACATATTGCTGAGGAGAAAGATTAATATGTGTGTGTGTTAAATTTTTTTCCTGTTTGGCACAAACAGGAGTACTCTTGTGGCTCAGATGGAAAGTTCTGCTTCAAGAGGGGAATCTGTCTGAGTCCCAGCAGCCAACTGAAGCCAGGACATTTATGATACTGTTCCTCCTTTCAGGACCTCAGAAAGACTTTTCCTTTTCCTGTGGGCTGTTTTTCCTCATTACTCGGTGGTTTGATCTTAACAGCTGGGTACTGTGAACATATAGCTACCAGGCCCCTTAAAACCAAACCCCAGATGGAGAGCCTGTTTAGAGTACAGGCGGGGGTCGGGTGGGGAGGAGGGAGACTTGGGACATTGGTGATGGGAATGTTGCACTGGTGATGGGTGGTGTTCTTTACATGACTGAAACCCAAACACAATCATGTATGTAATCAAGATGTTTAAATAAAAAAAAGTCATTGATGCTACAGTGTAAGAATAAATATGTATGTTTAACATTAAAAAAAAAAAAAACCAGAATGGCACAGAAAGTCCATCAGATCTTCCAGATTCAAGAGGAGAAAAAGTAATTCTGCTCCCTCCTGATGGGGAGGGAGGGCTCGTGCTGACCAGAAATGACGTTGGCCACAGTGCTGGCAGTCAGCTTTGCAGACAATCTTCCACAACTGTTTTGTGAAAATTTAATTTCTGTTTAATAAACATGTATGTAGGTTCATTGGGGTCACACAGTAAATATTGCTTGCTGTGAGTCATGGTCAAAAGGACTGAAAAACACACTTCTTCTTTATACTTAAATTTTTTTTTCTTCCATATTTCTTAGGAGTCTCTGACTTTAATTTCTTTTATAATCTATCTCCTCATTAAACAGCTCCTGAAAGTAGGGGCAGGATTTTCTCATTCGCTTTGAAAATTCTAGCCCTTGGCACCGAACAGATGCTGACTTGTTGAATGGATATGTTTATTGAATGGATAGTAACAACTATCATTTATTGAGCATGAGCACATAAAAGAACGATCTCATTTTAATTTGTTTAATTTGTTCAATATATATGTGAGTTCTTTCTGTGTGCTATCAGCATTCCAGGTGCTGTTGAAACAACACTGATCAGAATAGACATTAATCCCTGTCCCCAAGTTAACATTTCACTGTGATCCTACATGAGCGTCGAGTTTGATAGTTGGTATTAGTTCAACAGATAAGGAAACTGAGTCAGAAAGGCCAGGCAACTTAGCCAAGGTCACAACAGTCCTGAAACCGCCTGACACCTGACTCTTCTCCACTCTGCAGTTAGATTTTGAACTATGGTTTTGGCCAGAGATGAGCTCCAGTGAGATCACAAATCTCAATTCCTGCAAGTGGTTTTCTGAAGGACCAAATTGGACTTGCTGGGAATCAGAAACACGGCAGCAGGACAAGCTGAGTCCCACGACCTCAGAGGCCCTGCTGACCCCACCACCCCATCCCCCCTAATCTGTGACGATGGCTCACACCTGGGGTGTTGCAGATTTGAGCCACAGCTCTGTCACCCCCACTGTCTTATCGGCATGTGACATTCCCAAGTGGCTGAGGCCTGCAGGCCTGGCAAGGAATGCAGTCAGAACAAAAATAAACCTGCCACATTCCTTGGCAGCCCCCTGCCCCTTCCTGCTCTCCAGCTATCCATCCTCACAGTAGAGGATGCCAGGAAGGCCTAGAGAGGGAGCGCAGGGTGGAGGAAGCGAGGGCTGCTGCAGCCCAACCGCCAGAAAGAGAGGGAGAGGGGAAGAGAGGAAGAGAGAGAGAGAGAGATCACCTTATATGGGAACGTGCGCAGACAATGTGTGGCAATGGCGAGGAGGGCAGCAGAGGTCAGATACCAGACAGATGGAAGAAATTAAACATGGGACAGAGCGTGTTCCTGGGCCCTGAGAACAGCTCTTGTTTCACGACTGAGTTTGCACAAAGCTTGGCTCCTTTTCCTTTTTTGCTTAAGCCAAGCAAGATGTGTGTCCTAAACTCTCCCTGACTTTGGGGTCAGGCCCCCGGTTCTGACTTGGCAGAGGTCTCAGTTCTTTAAGGCATTTTTCTTTGACAACTATAACTTGTCTTTGCAAATAAATAGCAAAAAAAGACCGGGCCTATTTTCTAAAGGTTCCCAATATCTCTCTGAAGCACAGAGTACTAGTTAATGAATAAAAATACTCTTTTATTTCTCATTTATTCATTTAATAAATACCAAGGAATCAATTATGCCCTAAATGCTAAGCCACGGGCAGGGCAGATGTAAGTGATGATGATCAGAATTCTGGCAATGATAACAACATTAATAGTTACCATTTGTAGATTTGCCTCCATTGGATAAATATTTCAATTTATAATCACATAATTAGTTTCTTCTGTGTCCTCATCACTGTTGATCTAGAATAGTGCTTCTGAACTTTCAGCAAGGTGTAAAAGGATTAAAAACATTATACAGAACAATGACTAGAATTATTTGACCCCTGCCCTATATAGTTGATTAAGGAGATGAGGGAAGATAAAAATGAAAGATAATGAACAAATCACCCTATTCAATCCTTATAACAGCTTTCAACTGGCTTCCATTATTATTTTCTTTTAACATAGTGGTGCGTGGGACCAGTGCTGCTCTGGGCACTACTAAATATTTAACTCTCCTGGTCACTCATTACCCAGTAAGTTTCAGTATCAGGAACCTTCTCTCCCTCCAATTAGTTATATCAGTTAAAAATAACAAAATAATAGGTAAACATAGCCTAATACTGAGTGGAGGACAAACTAATTCTTGGTTAGAATTACTGATTCAAAATAAAGGATCAGGAAAGGTTAAGAACTTCTATAAGGTTATGCTGCTGGCAAATAGGACTCAGGACATCGTACTTCTGACTCCAAGGCCTGTGGACCTGATAATTGCCATGTGAAACCATTTCTTGACAACAGAATTATGGGTTTGGATGGTGAGCAATTTCCTTAGTTCAGTCTACAATATGCAGGCTCAGTTATCTGAATTAGTGCAGTTTCTTTGAGGAGATGCCATGAGCAGCTGAGATTTGCAAGCGATTTATGTGAATGTCAGTATGCCCATGCAGATAAAGGCAGAAGGGAATGAGAGTAGGAAAGCATGATGCAGTTTGAAGGGTTTCAGTCAGGCTGGGAAATTCCTGAGTGAGAGTCCCCCTGTAAGAGGAACCCTTGGCAGTTAGGGCCCTGCTCTGGCTCCCAGTACGTCTGGCCATTAGCTAGCTGGAAGCAGACTGGGGAAATAGGAAGGGCCTTGGCATAAACTCGGTGTACCCAGAGGAACAGGAGCTAGAGGCTTGTCAGCTTACCCTAGCAGATGCTTGAAGAAATTACCCACTTCCCCTTGGCTGCCTCATAGCAGGGACATGCTGCCCAGTTGTTAAATTCACTTGAGAAAGAGATTTGGGGGCGGGGAGGTGGCGCTAGAGGTAAGGTGTCTGCCTTACAAGCGCTAGTGTAGGACGGACAACGATTCGATCCCCGGCGTCCCAGATGGTCTCCCCAAGCCAGGGGCGATTTCTGAGTGCATAGCCAGGAGTAACCCCTGAGTGTCAAACGGGTGTGGCCCAAAAACCAAAGAGAGAGAGAGAGAGAGAGAGAGAGAGAGAGAGAGAGAGAGAGAGAGAGAGAGAGAGAGAGAGAGAGAGAGAGAGAAAGATTTACAAGGCATCAGGATTGCAACAGGTGACCAAGACATGTTGGCATCGTGAAAGTGCTCATTTTTCTTGTAATGTTTTAAGCTTCACAGTGATCGTTAAATCCAACAGAAAGAGAACTCATTCTAGTTAGAAGTTTCCAACAAATGGGATGATTTTTCAAAGGTCCCAGCTGACCCGAAGTAAACATATGCTCACCCAGGATCCAATCCCAGAGTAGAGGGAAGTGGTATTCAGATAGGTCACACTCAGGATATGTAACAATTTTTGAACAAGTAAATGAGTTAACGGTTTTCAACAGCAGTTGAAGCTTAACCTGGGAAGTGATACCCCAGTTACACACTGGGTGCTATTGCCAGGAAGGTGGTTGTGGAAGAATCCTGGACAATCTACCAAAATAAGTAGAATTTATACCTAAAGTCTTTCTACCACTGACTCCATTCATCTCGCCTCTCATTATGCATTAGTCTTCTCTGATACTGTGGCTCTTGGGGGCTGGTTAATTCTGTTGCTATTGAATTGTTGCATCAATTACTTGTTACACTAATTTAAAAATTCACACTTGAGTGTTTGAGGTAATTTTATTTGAGCCTTTCAGAGACTGCACATGTCTACAGAATGCAACCACTGAAACAGTGATTTTTTTCAGTGGTTGAGAAATAATCTCTTTGATCTAAAGCTACTTCAATTCCTCAGGAAATTTCAGCAGATGCTGAAACCTAGAGAAGCTTAATCCTCTTTGCAAAACAGAACCTACCACCTCCATCACATTGAAATGGGCATAAAACTGGGATTAGTTTTAAGAAAATATTCCTCAGAGTCCTCCCGCCTACCCAAACAATCTCTTAGAGCTGATAAAGAAAAATTTAAGTCAAATGTTATAACCTAGAAAAGCCTCCATTTGCTCATCTGTAAAGTGGGGAGAAAGATGAGAAATTTTTTTTTTTATAATTTAGGGTCAGAAAGTGCTGCGGGCCCCATAAAATAGGTACTGAGTTACCTTAGCAGTAATGCATTCTGTGCATTTGAATGTTCTAAATTTAGTACATAATCTGACCGAACTTGCTATGTGGTCTTATTTATACTTCAGAGGTTCTCTTCCTGTTCTGTGTATTATGGGAAACTTCATTCTGACTGCACACTGAGGGGAAAACTGAAGATCTTTAAAAAAAAAAAAATTCTTTTCCTTTTTAGTGCTCAGAGCCCACTCCTTATGGTACTTCTGGGATTGAAGCCAGAGATCCTGCATACAAAGCACGAATTTCTCTCCAGGGAGCAACCTCCAGGTGGTCACCACTGTCAGATGGCAGCTACGTAAGAAACTGAACGGGAAGGCTCCAGAGGGAATGTCGGAGCTTCACTACCCTCTGCTGCTCAGTTGTGGAACTACAGTTGGTAATAAGAGGGTCTGTGAGCAAGGTATCCTTGGGAAACTGAGGCAGAAAGAGACAGAAAGGAAGAGCCTGAAGGTCAGAAGCTGGCCAATGACATACTTGGGACCTTTTTACAGAGGGATAAAACTGAGCACTGAAATTCAGCCATGATAGGCCGACTCCAGCTACTCTCTAGAAATTTTCTATTCTGATTGTGAGTTTTCCTTTCTTCCTCAAATTGCTTGGTTTTCCCATTCATTTCTTCAAAACAGTCACCATAGATCCAGAAAGCTAGAGTTCTCTTGGCTGCTGGATGCTTTACAAAAGATGGTCTTAGATTCTTGCTGCTTTGAAAACTGATCCACGTCTAAAAGCCAGTACCATAGGAGCTGGAATCTGATCTCTTGCCTGAGACTCTAAAGCCCACATTCTAACCAACAGCAAAAGAACAAAGAAAAATATCACAGCTACTTGTGTTGAAGACAAAATTAAAAGAAATCTTGTGGCTTTTAGAAGTATGATTTATAGCATCCCATATGATCCTCTGAGTGATTCCTGAGTGCACTAGCCAGGAGTAACTTCTAAGCAAATCTGGGTATGGTCCAACAAAATAAAACAAAATGTAAAAGCATTTCTGCTGTACTGTTATTGTTTCCTTCTTGTTGTTTTGCTTTTTTTTTTTTTGGTTTGTTTTATTAAGGGGTTTTTGTTTGTTTTATTATTTTTGGTTTGTTTTTATTATTGGGCACATTGGGCAGTACAGAGGTTCATGTTGAAGAAAATGCTGAACACATTACCCACTTTCCATTGCAGGTAGTAGGCCCATGTGACCAAGTTCTGACCAATGAACTGCATATAGTAGTGACAAGTCTGAAGGGTGAAACAAATTTTTCCTTTCTTCCCCCCTTCCTTGCGTTTGGAACTATCCCTCTTGGATCGTTCAAATGAGGGTGACACCCCCAGATATGGCAGGTCTGGGTCCTTGGCTGCATTAATTGCTCAGAGCCACCCTAGTTGATCTTTATTCAGAATCAAAATTTAATCCATTTAGTTCATTGTATGCAGATGAGCCCATATCCTAACTATAATACCTGCCTATATTTGGACATTTCCAATGCCCTTAAGTAAGAAAAAAGAAAAAAATTAAGATGCTAACTTTTCTTTTTTTTTTTTTTTTTTGGTTTTTGGGCCACACCCTGTGACGCTCAGGGGTTACTCCTGGCTATGCGCTCAGAAGTTGCTCCTGGCTTCTTGGGGGACCATATGGGGCGCCGGGGGATCGAACCGCGGTCCGTCCTAGGCTAGCACAGGCAAGGCAGGCACCTTACCTCCAGCGCCACCGCCCGGCCCCCAAGATGCTAACTTTTCAATAAATACAAGTATTAGAGTGAAATACTATATTTAATTACCAGAAAGTTATAAGGTATGAATATACTTTTTACAGGTGGAAAATTGAGACTCAGACCTTTTTTTTAAAACTACTTTTAAAATTTAATGCTTGTTTTACAAAGTTATTCAGAGTTGAGTTTTAGACATACAATGTTTTTGTTTATTTGTTTGTTTGTTTTGGGGTCACACCCGGCAGTGCTCAGGGGCTATTCCTGGCTCTATGCTCAGAAATCGCTCCTGGAAGGCTCAGGGAACCATATGGGATGCAGGGATTTGAACCACCGACCTTCTGCTTGCAAGGCAAATGCCTTAACTCCATGCTATCTCTCCGGCCCCATAGACATACAATGTTTCACCACCAATCCCACCACCAGTGTCAGTCTCTCTCCACCAATGTTCCCAGAGTCCATCCCATACCACCCCCCCCCAGGCTGCCCTCATAACAGGCACCTCTTAAGATCTGGTAGTTAGGGGCTGGAGAGATAGCATGGAGGTAAGGCGTTTGCCTTTCATGCAAGAGGTCATCGGTTCGAATCCCAGCGTCCCATATGGTCCCCCGTGCCTGCCAGGAGCAATTTCTGAGCATGGAGCCAGGAGTAACCCTGAGCACTGCCGGGTGTGACCCAAAAACCACAAAAAAAAAAAAAAAAAAAAAAAAAAAAAAAAAAAAAAAAAAAAAAAAAAAAAAAGATCTGGTAGTTAAAGTTTGAGTCTTATGATTTTATTGTTGCAGCTCTGGCTGTGATATATTGCTCTTTTTTTTTTTTTTTTTTTAATTTTTTGGGCCACACTGGGTGATGCTCAGGGGTTACTCCTGGCTCTGTGCCCAGAAATCGCTCCTTTCTTGGGGAACCATATGGGATGCTGGGGGATTGAACCGCTGTCCATCCTAGGTTAGCGTGTGCAAGGCAAATGCCCTACCGCTTGCGCCACCACTCCAGCCCCAGTTCTGTCCTTTAACACTAATAATGCACCTGAGTCCCCTTGATCTCTGTTCTCCGTTATTTCACATCTGACCTTCTCCTCCTCTACTCAATTTTTTCCCTTTTCCTCACTATGGTACCAAGAGTATTCTAGATAAGCCCCATTTAAACTGTTGCATTTCTTCATTTAGTTATTCTAAATACCACATATAAGTGATATTATGCTGTATTTATCCTTTTTTTTCTGGTTTACTTCATTTAGCACAATATCTTCCAGTTCTATCCAGGTTGTAGCAAATTTAATAATTACATCATTTCATAAAGCTATGTAGTATTTCATCTTATATATGTAGCCCATTTTCATAATTCACTCATCTGTTGTTGAATATATAGACTGATTCCAACTCTTAGCTGAACTGAAACAATGGTGTATTGAGTGTTGCAATGAATAATTCTATGCATATGCATATGTACTTTGAATGAACATTTTTTCAGTCTTGGGGATAGATACCCAAAAGTGGAATTTCTGGGTTATATGGCAGCTCAATTGAGTTTACTGAGAACCTTCTAGACTGTTTTTTATAGAAGTTGAACCAGACAGCATTCCCACTAACAGTAGATGACCATTTCTTTTTTATCACATCCCTGCCAACACAGATTGTTGTCAGCATTTTTGATATGTGCCACTTTCATTAGTGTAAAGATACCTCATTGTCATCTTGATTTGGATTTTTCTAATTATAAGACATGATGAGCATATTTTAATGTATCTGTTAGTTATCTGTTGATCTTTCTTAGAGAGGTGTTTGTTCATTTCCTCTTCCCATATTTTGATGGGGTTTTAGATTTTTGGGGGTTAATATTTATGAATACTCTTTGTATATTCTAGATATCAATCTGTTGTGTTGAGTAAAAATATTTTCTCCCACTCAGTTAGTTGCTTTTTAGTTTAGTTTTAGTCCGTGTTTCTTTGCCATACGGAAACTTTTTGTTTGATTTAGTCCCCAAAACTCAGAAACTTTATAAAGTAACTTTCTCCAAGTCACAGAAAAGTAGTAGAGTTGTGATATGAACTCAGAAAAGCTTATTCAATTAGCTTAAGAAAATTGTTTTAATAAGGAATAGGTGTCTTTATTTGTTTCAGGTAGAGGTCACACCTGGCAGTTCTTGGGGGACTACTCCTGGCTCTGTAGTGCTCATGAGACCATGTGATTGATTGCTCCTGGTTGTTGCTCATGGGACTGTATGGTGTTGGGAATCAAACCCAACATTCCTGAAGAATGCACTCATCCCATTAAGCTGTCTTTCCAGCCCCAGATATAGATGTTATGGGAACCTTTAGAAGAACTCAAGCTTCAGAAGGGCAAATATCAAGGCAGTGTCAGGAACCACATCCCTTAGAATTAAGTTGAGGACTCCTGTTTTCTTCTATTTACTTGAAGCCCTGGTGTCTCTCAATTTATATTCTTAAAAGAGAACCAACAATCGTCCAGTGGTGGGTAATTGGCTTGGCTCTCCTAAGCACAGCCTATCCTGATCTGATTTGGGGTATAAAGAGTCCCTCATTTTAGGTTGAAGAGAAGATAGGTATGGCAAAAAAAATGTGTTTGAATATGGAATTAAATGAGAATTTAGGCATAGAGTAAGCACCATTCTTGTCTGCTAAGAGCATATATCTTTTATTTTTGTTACTTTATTAATAACATAGTATTATTAATAGTTTTAGTGGGGTTGTAGCTCAGTGGTTGGGTGTGTTTGCATGTATGAAGCCCTAAATTTCATCTCTAGCACAAAAACCATAAACATAATAGTTGTAATTTACTGAATATTATTTGGTACCAGCCATGGTGCTTTTGAGAGGACAGGCCCTAAGCAGTGATCAGGGAAACCAGGAATTACCTATGGTGATACTTGGTTAATTAGGCTGTACAGTCCAGTGTTGGGGCCTGAAGAGGTGGCCTACATGGATTCTGGAGAGCCAGAAACTACCTATATCCCTCTGGAACTGCTCAGAGAGCCATACAATGCTGGGGATTAAATTGGGACACCAAGCACACAAAGCAGGTACCCCTGAGCCCTATCCTACCTCCCCAATGCCTCAGGTGTGGTGCTTTTAATGAGTAATTTCATTTAATTTCCTTAAAAAGAATCAGATCTCTGATTTTCTCTGAGATTTTTCACTATATACAGTAACTAGGGACATTTAGAATTTAATAGGTGTGCTTTGGAAAAAAAAGTGTAATTACTCAACTTTAATTTAATAAAAAAAACTGAGTGGTAGGTGGAGTTGTAAAGGAAGGCAAGGAACAGGGCAGGCAGATGCTAAGTGGGAGACTGTTCCAAGCATAAAGGACATGAGGGAGGGAATGAGAAAAGCAAGAGAGAGAGCACACCAAGGAAATTTTGATTGTTGGTTAAAAAATGGACAATGAGGAATTTTGATAAGATCAATGAAATAAGCAGGAGATACATAGAGGATTTTTCCAAATCATGGGCTCAACTCTACCACTGTAAACAAATCTCTCTTTCTTCTTAGGGCCTCTTGAGACTTCTGAATCACCTTCTGGTCTGTTTACCTCTAGGCTCTGGCCCTTATTTCCTGATTACCATCTCTCCTCTATCCCATGTCAACACCTCCCTGCTTTTAGCCACACAGCCTGGCAACCTGGCCCCAGCTCCTACCTATTAATTTGTTTTCTCCATTTGGACTTAGAATTTCTTTTTTGTTTTTGTTTTAGGGCCATACCTAGCTGTGGTAGAGCTTGTTGGTTTGTGCTCAGGGATCACTTCTGAAGGGATTTGGGGGGGACCATATGGAGTACTGGGGGATGGAGGCTGTATCAGTCTGTGCAAGACAAGAGCCCTATCTACTGTACTATTTCTTCTATTCCTGACTACTCTGGGTTGAGACTTCTCTAGTGAATGTCACATCACTGATTCAAACAGAAAGGGCAAGAGGGAGTCAACATCTTTGTTATAATGGTACCAAGGGATTGGCAGGATCAAAGAGAATAAGCCTCTGTTCGAATGTTGTGAGAGATTAGTATTCAGTCACACTATGACTGGGACTGAGTATGAAATGTCTATTTGGTCTCTGCCCTCAGTTACTGAGACAGAGCTCCTAACCCCCTTGGCATTTCCTGAGTGATAGTTCTGAGGAGCAACTTTTGTTCCAACATTTGGTTTTTGATCTTCGGTGCTGACATAGAGCTCCTAAATTTCCTTTGGAATTTTTGGGTAGAAGCCTCTTTTGTTCAGTGCAGTGACTCTCAGTTGGCTCCCCAGATGGCTTCAGGGTAGAGATTGCTCACCAGAAAGGTCAAGTTAGATCTTGATTCTTTGTCAAAGCCCCAAATTACTGAGTCTGGAGAGTTTTCATGAGGGGCAAACACATTCACTTGGAGAGTGGCACACCCTAATTCCATGCAGAAGTTGGAAATTCCTACACACAGGACCCTTTCGGCCAGATATCCCCTTTCATTTGTTCCTGTTACTTTATCTTGAGAACCCAGCAAACATTTCTATGAGCTGTATTGTGATCAATTAAAGTACATCACTGTCTAAGGAAATGATCTAGTGGTAACCCCATCGCATATATGGGGTTCTATATATCTATACATATAGATATATGTATATCTATAGTGGAAGTGTTGTAAGAATGAGACTATCCTATAGGATCTGTGTCAACTTCAGGTATTCAAAGTCAGAATTGTAGGACACTTAGTGTCTGGAAAGTGGGAGAATTGCTCAGGATGGAAAACCCACACATTCTGTATCAGAAGTTATATGAATTTAGAGAAAAACAAGTTTGTCCTTTTTGGAGGGTATGTGCATAGAGGAGCTTGGGGGATATTTCTGACTGTGATCAGAGACCTTTCCTGGCAGTGGTTGGAAGACTATTCGGTACCGAGAATTAAACCCAGGCCCCTCTTGTATGCAAAATATGCACTCTGGCCTAATGAGTTCTCTCTCTCTCTCTCTCTCTCTCTCTCTCTCTCTCTCTCTCTCTCTCTCTCTCTCTCTCTCTTTCTCATCTGAAGTGGTTTTCCTTTTATTAATTTACTTGTTGCAAATTCAAGGACTTATACACTTCCAAGATACACATGCAGAGCCTGATCTCTACTACTAAACCACAGCCCTGATCCTGTTTAACCTTTCAGTCTATTAGGACTTACTAAACATTCAGAGAGAAATTCATAAGATGGAATTTTATGAGAAATACAAGAAATTTGGAACCGGAGTGATATCACATCGGGTTGTGTATTTGCCTTGCATGCAGCTCAGCTGGGTTCAATCTGCAGCATCCCATATGGTTCTCTGAACTTGCCAGAAATAATTACTGAGTGCAGAGCCAGAAGTAACCCCAAAAATGTGACTCAAAAATTAAATTTAATTAAAAAATAAATTTTCATTGAATCAGGCTTCATGGAGTCAATAACTAGACAGGAATTCTCTTACCAGTTATCTTGAGGTCCCCTGAGGTTGGTGGGTCCTCACATTCAGCTCCTCTAACATCTCTGTATATCTTAGCTTTTTGATTTATGTTCTGAATTTCCATCATTTCTATATACTTTTCAACCTGTTTTTCCACCTATTCTTTGTAATAGATTGAACTATTGGAATTAAACCCATGGGTTTTTCCCCTGCTATAAGGAACAAGAAGGCAACTTACTGTACAAGGAAGTGCCAGTTGAAAGTTTTCCTTCCCAGTAGTGACGTATTAAGTTTTCAGTTACAATTTT
The DNA here is from genome assembly GCF_024139225.1 of Suncus etruscus. Classification (NCBI taxonomy): domain Eukaryota; kingdom Metazoa; phylum Chordata; class Mammalia; order Eulipotyphla; family Soricidae; genus Suncus; species Suncus etruscus. Next base: position 27,684,260 of record NC_064862.1, read on the forward strand.
GTTGAGCATATATGGGTAACCTGGTAAGGAAATGGGCAAACAAAAACCTTGGTGACTCAAAAAATTACACATAGAATTACCACATGATCTAGAAATATGACTACTGCCTAGAGATCTCAAATCATTATAAACAGGGATGGGAGGAGAAATTTGTATGATTATGTTTATAACAGTATTATTCTTTTTTGTTTTGTTTTTGTGTCACACCTGGTGGTGCTCAAGGGAATTACTCCTGATGGTGCTCAGGGGACTGTATGGAATTCTGGGGATCAAATCAAGGTCATGCAAGGCAAACACCTTAACCACTGTATTATCACTCCAGCCCCAGCAGCATTATTCTTTTTTTAATTTTATTAATTTTAATTTTATTGAAACCATTGTGATTTACAAAGTCTTTCATAGTTGGGTTTATACAATGAATCAGGACCAATCCCACCGCAGTGTCCACCTCCCTCACCAATGTTCCCCAAGTGCATCACACCCGGCGGTGCTCAGGGATTACTCCTGGCTGTCTGCTCAGAAGTAGCTCCTGGCAGGCACGGGGGGGGGGGGGGGACCATATGGGACACCGGGATTCGAACCAACCACCTTTGGTCCTGATCGGCTGCTTGCAAGGCAAATGCCGCTGTGCTATCTCTCCGGGCCCTATACCACCTCTTTTACCCCCACTTCGGCCTGCTCTTATAATAGGCCCATTTTAAGTTTAGATTGTTAAACTTTGGGTCTCTTGATTCCATTGTTCAACAGACCACAGTTTGCATGTTGGAAATAGTCTGTGGCATTTTAGGTGACATATGAAAAGTGTAATGTTGGGGGCCGAAGAGATAGCATGGAGGTAAGGCAAACGTTTGCCTTGCCTGCAGGAGGATGGTGGTCCGAATCCTGGCATTCCATATGGTCCCCTGAGCCTGCCAGGAGCGATTTCTGAGCACAGAGCCAGGAGGAACCCCTGAGCACTACCAGGTGTGACAAAAAAAAAGTGTAATGTTAATAAATTCGTTCTAGGCACTATCCTAAAAATATTGACGTCTAACAACAACAACATAATCTAAAACAATGATAAGAACAAAATAAGAGTAAAACTAAACACTAAATGAAAAGTTATGGGGCACATTTTAATTGACAATATACACATGCCAGTATCTTCCTATGTGCCAAAGTCTTCCTCTTGCTTAGTGAAACCCGTTTGCTAAGTTTACTTTTCAGCATAACTGAATTGTGTTCTAAGTGGTCCTATTCTCTAATACATGAGTATCTCAGGGGATAAGAAAAACAGACATATGTGATCTGCTGGCCAAGGTGAAATCATAACTTGCATTCTAAGAAGTAGTAATCAAGTTACAATGACAGGAAAAGACTGGGAAGGGGATAAAGGTGAAATAGTGAATTCAGTTTTACTGTTGACAGCAACCTGGCCTCAGCTCCTACCTATTCCATTGATTTCTTCATTTGGACTTAGAATTCCTTTTTTGTTTTTGCTTTAGGGTCATACCTAGTTATACTAGAGCTTGTTGATTTGTGTTGAGGGATCACTGCTGAAGGGATTTTGTGGGGTTATATGGGGAACTGAGGGATGGAAGCTGCATCAGTCTGTTTTACTGCTGTTGTCCTTAATGGCACTCACAGAGTTTTGGGTTTGATCTTCCCAAAAGCTACTAAAACATTCTAAAAATTTAGTCCCTCGCTATCTCATTTATTAATGATAGATTTTTTTGGGGGGGGTTTTTGGGTCACACCTGGCAGTGCTCAGGGTTACTCCTGGCTCTATGCTCAGAAATCATTCCTGGCAGGCTCGGGGAACATTATGGGATGTCAGGATTTGAACCACCGTCCTTCTGCATGCAAGGCAAACGCCTTACCTCCATGCTATCTCTCCAGCCCCTAATAATAGATCTTAGCTTCTTGCTGATCTTTGGTTGTGTCAGTAATCTTAGAGACACTCCCAGCAGCATTATTCTTTTTTTTTTTAGCATTATTCTTTTGTTTGTTTGTTTTGGGGGGCCACACCCGATGATGCTCAGGTGTTACTCCTGGCTATGCACTCAGAAATTGCTCCTGACTTGGGGGATCATATGGGATGCTAGGGGATTAAACTGCGGTCTGTCCTAGGCTAGTGCTTGCAAGGCAGATGCCTTACCTCTGAGCGCCACTGCTCCGGCCCCTAGCATTACTCTTAATTATGAAAAAAGTGGAGGGGTCAGAGAGATAGCATAGAGGTATGGTGTTTGCCTTGTATGCAGAAGGACAGTGGTTCGAATCCCAGCATCCGATATGGTCCCCCAATGCCATGGAGCAATTTCTGAGCATAGAACCAGGAGTAACCCCTGAGCACTGCCAAAAAAAAAAAAAAAACAAAAAATGAAAGAAAGAAAAGAAAAAAAAGTGTGACAGAATATCTGTAGACAGATGAATGGATAAACACAAATGCATAAAATCTTCTTCAGTCTTAAAAGGAATTAAATTCTGTCATCCTCTACAATGTGAAATCTGAATACAATCTGAAAGATATGCTATGTGAATTAATTCAGTACACTAACATATATGTATATAAAATAGATAATGTGAAACCACTTACATGTGATCCCTAGAATGGCCAGCCTCATAGACAGAACATGGTTGTCAGGTGTTGGGTGTTATCTGGGCACAGAGATTTAGCTTAAAATAATGAAAAGTTTCTGAAGGTGGATGGTGCAGATGGTCATACAACCGAAGTATACTTAAGGATGCTTGAAAGTGAATTTAGGAAAGTTTCTTATGTATATTTTACCACAATAGTTTGTGTGGAAGGAACATATGCAGCAATGCTTAGGGCTTACTACTGATTCTGAGCCCCATCCAACATAGATTCCATAGTCTTCACTTCAGCCACATTTTTGCTAGTTCATGAATGGTAGACACCTGGATGACTCCCCGGTACCTATTTCAACCAAATGATTGGTGTACACTAACCATGACCACTTTCTCATTATTGCCAATGGAGAAACAGACTTATAGCACCAGAGGGTACGATGAGGTGGAGAAAGAGAAGCTCTAGAAAGATTTCCTAAAGACAGACAAAAGAATTGATTTTCTTTTTTGTTTTGTTTTGTTTTGTTTTGTATTTTTGGGTCACACCTGGTAGTGCTCAAGGGTTACTCCTGGCTCTCCTCTCAGAAATCGATCCTGGCAGGCTCGAGGGACCATATGGGATGCTGGGATTCAAACTACTGTCCTTCTGCATGCAAGGCAAATGCCTTACCTCCATGCTATCTCTCCAGCCCCTGATTTTCTTTCTGAGGATGAAATCAGTCACAAGGTGGGCAGTAAAGACAGACAAAACATGAATTCTTGATATGTCAGGACACTAAGTTACCCTTCTCTGAAGTTTAAATGCATGAAGGCCTGAGTTCAATACCTGGCACCTCTGGCTCCCCAAGCACCATTACAATGACCTTGTGGCCCCCTGCACACCTGGTACCAGAGCACGAAACCATCAAGCCTATATATCGCCTATGTGAATATCATTGGTGGTGGCCATCAAGCCCCCCAATCACATAACTTTCAACTCATCCTAGAATGTAAGTGTTTCCTCTGTTTCCTGTTCAGATCTGCCCTGCTGAAGACTGAATGAAGAAAAGAATGTGTCCTAGCCTCAAGAAACTTCAGGCAGCTTTCTACCATCCATCACTAGAAGAGAAAATTCTTTCTCTCTGGCCATTCTAAGCCTGTGTTCAGCATTAGTGAATATATAATTTTTTGTTTGTTTTGGAATCATACCTGGCAGCGCTCAAGCTCTGTGTTCTGTGCTCAGAAATCGCTCCTGGCAGGCTCAGGGGACCATATGGGATGCCAGGATTTGAACCACCGTCTGTCCTGAATCAGCTGCATGCAAGGCAAGCACCCTACTGCTGTACTATCTCTCCAGCCCCAATATGTTAATTATTATTGCAGTGTTCTATTGTCTTGACTAAGAGATAAATTTGGGGGGTAGGGTGTGCCACATCCAGATGTACTCAGGGGTTATTCCTTGCTCTGTACTCAGGAATCATTCCTGGCAGGCTCAGTGGGCCGTATGAACTGCAGGAGATTGAACCAGAGTTGGCCGCAAGCAAGGCAAATGACCTACCCTCTGTACTATCATTCTGGCCCCCAAGCAACAGATTTCAAACTTCCTCAGGAGAGTATGTATACTGGGCATGGAGTTTAGTGGAAGGATCTTGGGATTAAAGTAAGTTCAGCACCAATAAACAGAACAGAGTAATTATATTCAGAATAAGTTGAACCAAGTCATTGCTGGTGATTGGACTGTTAGGAGAGGACAAAGAAGTGATTCCTGGGCCCGGAGAGATAGCACAGCGGCGTTTGCCTTGCAAGCAGCCGATCCAGGACCAAAGGTGGTTGGTTCGAATCCCGGTGTCCCATATGGTCCCCCGTGCCTGCCAGGAGCTATTTCTGAGCAGACAGCCAGGAGTAACCCCTGAGCACTGCCTGGTGTGGCCCAAAAATCAAAAACCAAAAAAAAAAAAAAAAGTGATTCCTACCCTCCACTCTGAGACTGCCAAGTGATACAAACCCCAAGGAAAGGTGATCTAAGGAGAAGAAGCAGAGACATAACTGCACACACGGTGTCAGGGACATATTTAAAAAAAACCTTACTGGGGCCAAAGAGATTGCCCAGTGGGTAGGGCATTTGCCTTGCATATGGGTAACCCAAGTTCAATCCCCAGCATTCCATATGGTTCTTAGAGAAATCCCCAGAGTGATTTCTGAGTGTAGAGCTAGGAGTAACCACTGAGCATTGCAGATATGTTCCAAAAAGCGTGTGTGTGGGGAAGACCATAATAAACATCATAGATAGCACAGTGATAGTGTGTCTACCTTGAATGTGGCTGACCGAGGAGGAACCCAGTTTGATTCCCAGCACCCATATGGTTTCTCAGTCTGCCAGGGTGATTTCTGAGTGCAGAGCCAGGAGTGATTCCTGAGCACCGCTTGGTGTGGCCCAACAAACAATCAATCAATTAATCAACCAATAAATAAAGTTTTAAAAAATAATCATCATCATCATAGACACCAATGATTACAATTCTAAGACTTTATTACTTGGCAAGACTTGATGGATTTTAGCTGTGGAAGAGTGGATGGTAGATTCCACAGGTGGGAGTGCCCAGGCCTTTTCACTATTTCACTCTCTAGACTTGCTATAACAGTTTCAACACCACCATGGAATTCCTGTTCTCCCAGTCACAGGTTCACCATAGCAACTGTTTAAGTCTTTTCACTTTCCAAACCTCCTACCTCTCTGACTTCTCTTTTTCTCTCATCAGGCAAATCTGCCTCCTGTTTCAACATGAAAAATAGATGCCATCTACCTCGAACTGCCCTCATCTTCCTCACTTAGTTATAACTGTACTCAACTTTGCCTCGACCCACGGATTTTGCCAACAGTGCTATCCAATAGAACTTCTATTAGCCTTTCACATAGCAAATTGACCCAGGTTCAATTCCTGGCATTCCATATGGTCCCCGGAGACTGCTAGGAGCGATTTCTGAGCACAGAGCCAGGAGTAAACCCTGATCACCACTGGGTGTGACCCAAAACGAAGGGAAAAAATTAATTGCCAAGACATTGTGATTTTTCCCAACTTTATGATATTCCTATGCATTAGACTTTTGTTTTATTTTGTTTGGGGCCACAAATGACAATTCTCAGGGATATGTCTGGCTGTTTTCAGAAATGACTCTTGGTGGTGTTAATGGGAGTACATATGGTGATGAGGTTTTGAACCAGGGTCACAGCAGAAGTAGCCTCATGCAAAGCAAATACCTTAGCTTCTGGACTATTTCTCCAGCCCAAACTGTACATTCTTTTTTCTTTTGCTTTTTGGGCCACACCTGGTGACGCTCAGGGGTTACTCCTGGCTATGCACTCAGAAATTGCTCCTGGCTTGGGGGACCTTATAGGATGCCAGAAGATTGAACTGCAGTTCGTCCTGGATTAGCATGTGCAAGGCAAATGTCCTACCACTTGCACCACCACTCTGGCCCCTAGATTATTTTTTTTAAGTCTTTTCTTTTTTTAATACCAAAATGTAGATTCTTTTTAACTTTTGGTCTTTGTGCCACATCCAGTGCTCAGGGTTTACTACTAGTTTTGTATTCAGGGACTACACCTGACTGTACTCAGGAAACCATATATAAAGCCAAAAATCAAACTGAGATCAGCTGCATGCAAGGCTAGCATCTTACCCTTATACTATTTCTCCAGCCCCCCAAACAGTAGATTATTTGGGGGGGGCTATCCCTAGAAGTTTTTAGGGCTTACTGCTGGACCTGTGCTCAGGAATTACTCCCAACGGAGTTTGAAGGACCATATCCAGTGTCGGGGATTGAAAGATGAGTGCCTTACTTTTATACTAGCTCTCTGGTCACTACTCCCACTTTCTGAGGGGTTGTTGGTTTCTTAGTGAGAAACACTATCCTCTAAAATTCTCAGACTATCAGAGTTGTTGCCTTTTGAAGCAGCATCAGCAAGAATAAAATATTTCATTTTCTGGCTGATCTGTGTCATCTTGGTACAAAGCAGCAGCTTGATTTGCACTTCAGGTGTAGGCTTCAGATACAGGGTTTCTGGCCAATGTTCCTCATCTCTCTGAGCTTTACTGGACCCATGAAAATGAAGACCTGACTCTTCCTTGCAATCCAGATCTAAAATGAATGGTTTTGAATAAATTTGCATTGCTTTTAGCCCAGAAAAACTTGATTTCATTTCACCTAAATTCCACCTCCCCAGAAATGGGTATTTCCATTCCTTTGTGATATCCTACAGCTCCTCTGGTACATGCTCTCCTCACTTTATTACTTAATAAAATAATTGTTACTCCCCCCCACTCCATGATAGGAAGGGAATCCAAGACTTCAAATATGCAAAATGTGTGCTTTACCACTGACCCTAAACCCGATCATGTTGGCTGGCAAGTTAATTCCTATGGTTGTGCCTTAGATTAACCGGGCTAGGTCAATGCACTGCCTCTTAAGGCACAGAACGGTGTGGAAGGAAATCTAGAAGTCATGCAGGAAAATATCCAGCATAGAATGACTGTCTTCTGGGGCCGAAGAGATAGAATGGAGGTAATGTGTTTGCCTTTCATGCAGAAGGACGGTGGTTCCAATCCCGGCATCCCATATGGTCCCCTGTGCCTGCCAGGGGCGATTTTCTGAGCAAGGAATAACCCCTGAGCGATGCCAGGTATGACCCAAAAACCAAAACCAAAAATAAATAAATAAAAAGAATGACTGTTTTCTTCCCACAAATCAGATTCCCCTTACCAACTGCAGATGGGAGTGTTATGAGATGTAGAGGAAGGGGCCAGAGAAGTGCCTAGCATGTGTGAGGCCTTGAATTCAGTCCCGGGCCTGCACCCCCGCCCTCAGCACTGCTGAGAATGATCCTTATTAAAGAAAAAGAAAAAAAAAGCGGGGGAGGAGGCATTCATCCCCCAGAGTTCATAAACATCTGGAGCTGAATAAAGAGTTATTGAAATGAATCAATCAGTCTCTAGTTGGGCTTGAGGCAATGGAAAGATCTAGGTCTTTTACTGAAGCACAGTGGAAGCCGGGGTGGGTTCCTTGACACTTGTTTGTAGGGTTGCTCCTCTCCCCCAGCTGAAACGAGACCAAATGGGGAGGGGGGGAGCAAAAGGGAAAGGGAAACAGAGAAATGGGAAAAAGGGTTATGGGAAAGGGAGTATTCTAAAAATGCCCTCCCCTTAAACACCATCCTTGTGCTGGTATGTGGGGAAGGCCAGCAGAGGCGGGGTCATCAGCCAGCCTGGCCTGGAGGACATGACTTCTCTTGTTTATCATCAGACACATCTGGGCCAGATGCCAGGCCCTGCCCCTTCCCACTCTGCTGTCATTGGAGGAGCTCAAACTTAAAGAAGCTTCCTGCTAACGAGTTTCATTTCTTGTTATTGGTAGGTCTGCTATAGTCAGTCTGGAAGGTTTGGGCCCAGGTCCAGTTTCGAACCAGAAGTGAGCCTCTCACCATGCCAGCCTGCTGCAGCTGCAGCGATGTCTTCCAGTATGAGACAAACAAAGTCATTCGGATCCAGAGCAGGAATTATGGCTCCATTAAGTGGATCCTTCACATGGTCGTCTTCTCCTATGTTAGGTAAGTACAGTTGTGGGCATGACCCTCAATCTCTGCTGTGCTGGACAGCAAAAGATACAGCTTCCGGTGTGTCTCTTGAATGCCATATTGCTTAAAAAAATCTCTGCAAGCCTGACAGGCTGGTGGTGGAGGAGCAGGAGAGAGCAGCAGGCACAAGAGGGCTGAAGGGAAGATTGCTGCAGAAAAAAATTATAGGAGACAAGTGAAAGAAACACTTGGTGTATATGAGGCCTGCCCGGGCAAGCCAGGCAGACATGCCCCCAAGGAAGGCGGGAAAAAGGCAGGGCAGTGCCTGGGAGAACTGCAGCTTATGATAATGCTGGCACTTCTCTGAACCATCACCACCTACAGAGAGGAATAAGATCAGACTTGAAAATGAAATTTTAGGGCAGAAGGCATTAATACAGTGGGTAAAGTGCTTGCCTTGTGTACAGCCAACAGGGTCAGGTTCAACCCCCAGCATTCCATAAGCCTATGTTACCCCTGTCCCCCACCCCCAGCACCACAAGGAGCAGTTCCATAGTCAGAGCCAGGAGTCAGCCCTGGGCACCACCAAGTACCGCCCAAAAACCGAAAAAGAAAGAAAAGGCTGGGCCAGAAAGATAGCACAGCTGTAGGGCATTTGCCTTGCATGTAGCCAACCCAGGACAGATAGTGGTTTGAATCCAGGCATCTCATATGGTCCCCAGAGCTAGGAGTGATTTTTGAGTGCAGAGCCAGAACTAACCCCTAAACGCCGCCGGGTGTGACCCCCCCAAAAAAAAAGAAAAGGCTATTTTAGGTTTTTTCTAGAGTCCAGAGATTCCTCTTGTTTCTTTAAAATAATAGCATATTAATATGAAATCTGCACACTACATACATATCCCATTTAAAGTACATGATTCCAGGGCCAAGGGGGTAGGGCATGTGTCTTGCACACAGCTAACCTTGGTTCAATCCCTAGCATCCCATATGGTTCCCTGAGCACCATCAGAAGTAATTCCTGAGTGCAGAGCCAGGAGTAACCCCCAAGCATCGGTGACTGTGCCCCTCCAAAAACGAGTGTATGATTCATACATTTATAGAGTTCTAGAATTAACACCACACGGAGTTTGTGACAGTCATTTTTAGAATACTTTTATCACTTCAAAACGAAATCCCAGGCCAGATAGATAGCCTGGAGGTAAGGCGTTTGCCTTTCATGTAGAAGGACGGTGGTTCGAATCCTGGCATCCCATATGGTCCCCTGTGTCTGTCTGCCAGGGGCGATTTCTGAGCATAGAGCCAGGAGTAACCCCTGAGCAATGCCAGGTGTGACCCAAAAAACAAAACAAATAAACAAACAAACAAAACCAAAATTCCACATCAGAGTTGAAGAGATGGCTGAGGGACAGAGCACAATGAATTACATGTTTAAGGCCATGGGTTCGATTCAATTTCCCACCACAAAAAGGAAGATGGAGAAAGAAGAAAGGAAGAATGGGAAGTGAAACTGAATAAATAGTACAACAGGAAAGGCTGACTTGAGTTTGATCCCTAGCACCCCACAAGGAGTAATCTTGGAGTGCAGAACCAGGAGTAAGCCCTGAGTACTACATATTCCTTAGTAAGGCCCCTCACCCCCACCCCATAGCCCCAGATATCCAGTGATGAACTTACTGTTTCTGTCTATGGATTTGCCTATTCTGGATATTTCACATAAATGGAATCATATAATAATGGCTTCTTTGTGATTGCCTTCTTCCATGTAATATATTTTCAAGGTTTATTTATGCTAGACTATGTATCTGTTTCATATCTTTTATGGTTAAATGACAGTTTATTATATGACATATATATACATATATATAATAAATGACAGTTCATTGTATGGCTATACTCCTTTTGGGTGGATAATTTAGTAGTTTCTAATTTGGAGCTATTCTGAACAATGCTGTGTACAAGCTCTTGTAAGGATATATTTTCAAATTTAGGGATTATCTTCCTATGAATAGAAATGGTCGGTCATTGGTATTTCTATTTTCAGCTTTTGGGATAAATAATTATTTTTTAAAAACAGCTCTAACTTTCCCTTTCCCATTAGCAACGTGTAAAGGTTTCAGTTTCTCTATAGTATCATCAACACTTATTATTGTCTTTCTTCTAAATTAAAGTTATTGAGTTTATTGTGAAGTGCTATTTCCTCATGGCTTTAATTTATAGTTCTCTAATGACCAATGAGCCTTATATATTATGGTGATAATGATAATGATGATGAAAATAAATCATACCTATATAAGCCAGAAGGTGTTGCTTTTTAGCTTAGGGATGTTTTATAATACTTACTATATCTATCTAACTGTAAAATTATCCCACATGCCGTATGTTCAATCCCAGGTGAACAAGTCTAAATCAGGGTCATGCATGAAATACTCCAAACCAGGCTGAGGGTGAACACGTGTAATCTGGTAATCTTCTTGCCCTCGTATGGAGAGCTAGCTGCCAGAACTGCCATTTTTATTGAGTACAGAGACCACCCCTGTGGGGGGCAGTAAGAATAATAGCTCAGGATATCCTGAGCCCAGTCCCACACAGGTTTATGAGTAAGACAATCTCTGTCTTGGAGTATATCCAAGTTGTAAACAAACATACAAAGGAACCAGGGATGATTCTTGTTTTAGGTAGAATAAGGTATAACTTAACACTTAACCAAATCACATAAGTTCTATGAACTTTAGTTTTTTCACTGTTCATAAAGTTATGATAAATAAAGAAGGCAGGGCTTGAAGCCTGGAATAAGGGTAAGCTACCAGAAATTGAAGTTATATTTATTTTTATAATGGAGGGGCATACTAGGTGGTGCTCAGAGAATCATGCAGTGCCAGAGATAAAATACAGTCTTGCACTTGCAGAGCATGTGCTCTACTCCTTGAGCCACACTGCCAGTCCTAGAAGCTATTTTTAATAATATAGGTACTTCCATATTCATTTGTTCCTTTATTATCAGCGTAACCACATTCAGGCTTGGGGTTTGAGATCTTTCACTAAGCCAGGGAGATAGTACAGGATTTAAGAACTGTCCTTGTGGGGCTGGAGAGATAGCACGGTGGTAGGGTGTTTGCCTTGTACACAGTAGACCCAGGACGAACCTGGGTTCTATTCCCAGCATCCCATATGGTCCCTCAAGCCTGCCAGGAATGATTTCTGTGCACAGAACCAGGAGTAACCCCAGAGCGCCACCGGGTGTGGTCCAAAAACCAAAAAAAAAAAAAAGAATTTTTTTTCCTTGTACCTAACTGACCTCCAGTTCAATACTTCACATCAACTATGGTCCCTGAACACCACCAGGAGTGACCCTTGAGCACAGAGCCAGGAGTAAGCTCTGAGTACAATGGGATTTGTTCAAAAATCAAATTAATATCATCATCATCATCGTTCTTCACCTCTAGAATGATCCTAAAATGGGGTCATTTTAGAATTCTGCATGAAACAGGGCCAAATAAATGTTCCCATTTAGAGCTGCATTCCCAATCCTATCATACTCTGCATACGCATGACCCCAGTGCTCTTTCCATGTGATCCCGAACCTCTTCAGAGAGATAAGCACGCATATAGGTATATGCTTCTAAACCCAAGATCATAGTCAAGGAACAGCTCTAGATAGTGTAGAATGAACTTGGGTGAGTCTAGGACTCCACAAACAGGTCTTTGAGGCCCTTCACAGGAGTTGGGAAGTGATATGAGAGGGGAGAGGTGGGGGTGTTGCTAAGGGCTTCAACTAGTTGCTTCAGCGTCCTGTGCAGAATGCTGAGGAGCCAAGAATTCTAAATTTGAGTCTGGCATTCCAGATTTCAATGAAGTTATATTTGTCAGGGGAGATGAGAAAACACATTTTATTTTAAAGTCTGTTATGACTTTTAAATGTTAAATATGCGCTATATGGGCTTCTGCTTGTTCTTTCGCTCAGGTGTTAATTTCCTGCAACAAATCACCTCACCTTGACTGAAGACAATTTATCCTCTCACAGTTCCAGAACCCTGATATCAGAAATGAGTATTACTGAACTGAAATCAAGGTGTCAGTCACCAGGGCCAGACTTCCCTTTAAGGCTCTCCTTTCTTGGCTTTTGGTGGTCACATCATTCCAATCTTCAAGGTCAGCCGAACTGAATCTCTGATGCATCTTTACATCTTCTGTGAGGACATATGTGAAATCTTCCTTTCCTCTCTGATAAGGACACGTGTAATGGCATTTAGGATACAGCGGAATAACAGGAGAATCTCACCATCTCAAAATCACATGTGCAAAGACCCTGTCTCCAAATATACTCATATTTATAGACTCTAGTGTTTAGAACCTTAGAGATTTGGGGCAATTATTCAGGTGTCCCCAAAGGCATCAATTAGGGGACAGCTTTGCCTTAGATCCTGAAGTTGGTCCTAAACATTATGGTTATAGGCTGCCCCATGTCTGTGATTATGTTCCCATGTTAGGACTCAACAGTAGCCTAAAGAGGTCTTTTCTCTGGATCATTTCTGCTCCTTTGATGTTGCTCTCAGATGTATCATGTTCAAAAAGACACTGGTTTTAAGTTCCTTTAAGTGATACCATGAAATATTTAAAAATTTCTTTCTTAGTCTTAGGGATACCCAGCAGTGCACAGGATTACTTCTGACATGTCTGTAAAGCATCAATTCCAGTCATGTTTGGGGGATCATGTCATGCTGGAGAAAGAATCTGGGTCTGGGGTCAGGATATGTTTTAATGACTTTTAGCAAATTGTCTGGGTTGTGCAAACATTAGCATAACTCAGTTTGAGATGATATTGGGATGTTCAGGGTGGAGTGGCCATGTAGAACATACCCCAGTTTTGAACATTTCATTATTCCAATAAAATTTCTCATTCTCAGGAAGAGAAATAAAAGATTTCTCATTCTTGAAAGGGTCTGTGCTGGTCCGCCACTCAATTAGAGACCACGACAACTCCAAGAATGCAATTAGCAAGAGCAGATTTATTGACTGACTAGTCAGGGCTTCGGATCATGTCAAAAGACAGAGGACCAGAGCCCTGAACAGCAAAGCAAGAGGGTTTTTATAGGTTTGGGCTTATAGGGCAGGGGGGTAGGCAATGTCCAATAAAGAGTTCAATTTAGCTTTCTTCTCCTAATATGGCTCAGGGTTCTGGGAGGGCTGTGAAGCAACTTTGTTATAGCATAGCGCATTCTAACTTTGCTGAGGTAGGTTGCCCATCCTGCCAGATGTTTGATGGTCAGCTGATTGAGGTGGGGACCACCTTGTGTCAGGAATATTTTGTTGACACATCATGCATTTATGATAAGGGGGAACCATCATGCATTTATGATAAGGGGGAACCATCCTGTGTCAAGAATATTCTATTGGTACATCTGCACCCTGTGCCAGGAACATTCTGTTGGCACATCACATACTTTATGATGGGAGGCTCAGACAAATAACCGAACTTTAGCAAGAAGAGTTCAGCAAAAGTTTGACTTAAGCAAAAGTTCAGCAAAGGTTTAACTTGAACAGAAGTCTGGCTTAAGCATTACAAGTTATTGCTAAGCCTTAATTACTATGTTCTAAACATGCTTTTTCCTAACTTTATACATATATATATATATATATATATTCCAAATTCTACTTCCACAATTCTCATTTACAGTTATTCCCCATTCTCAGTGTAGGGGACTCCCTTCAATATCTCTTCCTCTATAAGTTTGCCTTTTCTAGATAATTTTGTTCAACTCAGTATAGTGGATTCTGTTGTTTAGAACCAGATGCCCACCCAAGAATAATATCCTCTTATAGAAGAAGTTAAGGTCATAAAGGTGATATTAAGAAAACTACTTACACAAGATTATGTATTAGTAAATTGATAGCCAAGCTTAAACTCGATAGTGTCTTTTGAGAGTCCATGCTCTTATCAAAATAATGTAAAGTACAGGACAAATGAAGAGATCAAACCATCTAAGAAACAAATAGATCAATCATCCAGATGAAATGGATGATAATTTGAGCTGAGGAGGTGACAGTGGAAGAGGAGAGAAGTAGACAGAATTGAGTAATAATAAGAAGGTAAGACAACAAGATTTGATGGGCTTGAGCAATGAGTAGTTATGGTGCTTACCTTGCACATGGCCAATCTGGGTTCAATTCCTGGCACCTCCCTTGATCTCCTGAGCCTGCCAGGAATGATTTCTAAGCACAGAGTCAGGAGTAAGTCCTGAGTACTGCTGGATATGAACCCCACAAAAAAAGAAAAGACAACATAATTTGGCAACTGAATGAATGAGTAAAAATGAAGGAAAGAAAGGAAGTCAGAGATGCAGTACATTTAGGGTTTGGGTAAAATGATGGTCAATGAAATGTTTTACTGGGATAGGGAATGGAGGAAAAAAAACATTTTGAAGAGCATGAGTTCAGAATGGAAGGCACTGAGATTGACATGTCTGTGGGACATACAAATGTGGGTAACTGAATCTAAGCATCTGTATCATAGATCTGTGTATTGGCAGCATATAAATGGAAGATAGAACCATGGAAGTAACTGCAATGACCAGAGCGAAAAGATTTAGATGAAAAGACAAGGGGGCTTAGACCTCAGAGGTACAGTAACCTGTATGTGATGGGGAGCACAGATGTCCCTAAAGGATTCCCAGAGGGATGGCCACAAAGATTAAAAAAAAAAAACAAAAAAACAAAAAAACAAAAACAAAACAAAAAAAAAACACCAGGAGATGTTTCTAGAATGCTAAGAAAAGAAGAGGAGGGAGGCAGTGCATGGTCAGTGGTATCAACTGCTGCCAGGAGTTTCCAGGAATATCAGGCCACTGACATATCTAATTGGATTTAGTGACAACAATGCTGTTTACTTGACAATACTTTAAAAAAATAAGTGTGGGTGGAAGCCAGACTGGAGTGGGTGCAAGAGTGAATGAGGATGTGGAAATGGATGTGGTGATTCACTCCTTCAAGGGATTTGGGTAAAATGGAGAAGAGAGGCATCAAGTATGAAGAGGAAAGTGTGGGGTTGAGGGAGATTTATTTTAAGACAAAAATGATGTTTGAATCTAAATAGAGAGGAGAGCAGAGAGAGGAGAGGGGGTGATAAATGGAAATCTCCATCACTGTCATCACAGGGAGCGCTTGATCCATTCTGGGACTACTCTAAGTGTTAAACATTTCTTTCTCTGAGCAAAAATCTTTCTTCCGATAATTTTCCCTTTTGGGTAGAATTCTGCTGTGTGGTTCATCTTCTATTTTACATTTATCAAATGACAGCACCTGTAATTATATATTTCTTCTGCTTCAAAATGACAGCCAGTCATTCCTCCAGTAGTGTATCTCCAACACAATGCCCAGGCCCTTAACCATTTCAGCAAACTTACTCAACCTCCTCTTGTTTGACAAAGTCATCTTAAAGGATTGTCCATGTAGGCACCAGAGAGATGGTTTAAAGTTTTAAGGAGATGCTTTGTATGTGGGAGGTCCCACTTTGATGCCCTGCATCAAGTAACCCCCAAAACCGAGCTGGAAGTAGCCCCTAAACACAGGCAGGCATGGCCCCAAACTTAAGAAACAATTTTTAAAAAACTGATGCATGTTTTATTTTCTTTTCCTCCAAAGTAGTGCTCAGGAGATGCTGAGGACCACTGTAGATAATACTCAACCAACAGGGCAGGAGGCTCAATGCTAGAGCTTGAGGATGTGATGCTGTTCAGTCAAGCTCTGCAGTGCTCAGGACAAACATTCTTATTTTGCTGATAGAGGCAGTGCTGGAGGCGGCTTCTGTCCTACAGCATCAGTGGGATTTCAATAAATCCACTTCAGGGAGAGTGGGTTGCATAGGCAGCAAAATATAAAATAATAAAACCACACACAGTGTATGTGGGATCAACACATCTTCTGGCAGGGGTACAACAAGTTTAATCTTTAAGCAGGGGGCTTTATATGGGGCAAAGCCAGTCATAGGTATAGAGAAGAATGTTTACAATCACAAAGCAAAGTTTAACCGTAAATAATACTTAAGTTATGGGTATGAGCCATAAGGATTCTGAGTTACAAAGGAGAAGGTTATAACTCAAGGCAGCTCTTTGCAAGGCCTGGTCAAACCCCTGTCTTCATGCCCCTCAGCTCCAGAAACCAGGTATTGTTCCATATCTTGAACACATAGAATGGTTGCTTCTTAGAACAAAAAAGGTCATACAGTAATCCCTCAGTCCTGAATTGAACCTATAGCTCAGAGGACACATGGCTGTTCTGAATCACTAAGTGATCTGGAGGAGAGAGGTTGGAACAGGATAACCGAGAGCTCTCTTTTCCTTTGATGTAGCTCTGATGCATTTTAATTCTTAAAATATATTCATTATAATTCAAAGACATTTGAGAGTGTTGGCTTCCATTAAGGCTTATATTATGCATTCTAAAATGAACACGAGAGATCAGAATAAGAGATCATAATTAAGCAAATAGCAGGCCAGAGTTACTAAAGAATTTTGTATTATCAGCAGACACCAGTACACATGTACATATATACATACATATAGTGTGTATAATAAGATTTATGCATGGGACTTTTTGTTTGTTTTATTGGGGAGCAACATCCAGGGTTGCATAGGGCTTATTCCTGCTCTCTGCTCAGGGATCACTCTTGGTGGGCTCTGGGGACCAGATGGGATTTCAGAAATTGAACTCAGGTTGTCTGTAAGGCAAGTACCCTACACAGTACTATTGTCAGTCCCTGTTTATTTATCAGCTCTGTTAAATCTGTCTCAGATTTTGACTGAATATAAAACTGTCTTTCTAGCCTCACTATATTTCTGGGTGAGCTTTCCTTTTTTTTTTTTTTTTTTTGGTTTTTTTGGGCCACACCCGTTTGACGCTCAGGGGTTACTCCTGGCTATGTGCTCAGAAATCGCCCCTGGCTTGGGGGGACCATATGGGACGCCGGGGGATCGAACCGCGGTCCTTCCTTGGCTAGCGCTTGCAAGGCAGACACCTTACCTCCAGCGCCACCTACCCGGCCCCTGAGCTTTCCTTTCTAATCAATGTTATAAAAATACTGAAATGAGTTGAGAATAGACTAATATGTATTACCATCTAATCCCAAGATTTAAGTATGTGCCATAGAAATAACACAAAAGTTTAGGCATTTGCCTTGCACATGGCCTATTCTGGTTCAATCCACTCGCACCATATATGGTCCCCTGAACACCACCCACCAGGAATAATCCCTAAGCACAAAATCAGGAGAAGCCCTCGGAATAGCGGGGTACAGTTCAAGGACAAAACCAAAAACAACACCCCTCCCCCAACAAAATTATATTATAAAGCAGTTTTAACTTTGCAAATCCATTTCTCTTTCAGGAGTTTCTCTTGGTTCTGTGCTCAGAGCATTCAAGACAAATGTCCTACATGCTGTGCTATCACTCCAGTCTTTCCTATCCTCTTTTTTTTTTAACCCCCATCCAACTCTCTCATTTTTGGCCACTCCAAGCAGTGTTCAGGGGTTACAGCTGACACTGCACTCAGGAATCACTCATATGGGCTCAGAGGAGCCATAGGGGATACTGGGGATCAAATGTAGGTCAGCAGGGCAAATGCCTTACTGCTATACTATCACTCCAGCCTGGGGTGGTGGTGGTGGTGAAAGGTGCATTTTGGGCAGTGCTTTGGGAACTTCATGGTGTCAGAACTCTAACCTACATCTTATCTAGGTTAGAAAAACTTGCACTCCAGCCCTTTGAGCCCTGGCTTAAGAATTCTTTTACCGGGGCCCGGATGGATAGCACAGCGGCGTTTGCCTTGCAAGCAGCCGATCCAGGACCAAAGGTGGTTGGTTCGAATCCCGGTGTCCCATATGGTACCCCATGCCTGCCAGGAGCTATTTCTGAGCAGACAGCCAGGAGTAACCCCTGAGCAACGCTGGGTGTGGCCCAAAAACCAAAAAAAAAAAAAAAAAAAAAAGAATTCTTTTACTTCTGAAAAGTATTCTACTGTATGAAAAGACCATAGTTTATCTATTTGTCTATTGCTGTTGTTTCCTCCTCCTCCTTCTTCTTCTTTTGTTGTTGTTGTTGTTGTTTTTTGGGGTCATACCCAGCAACGCTCAAGGGTTACTCCTGGCTCTGCATTTAGAAATTGCTCCTGGCAGGCATGGAGGACCATATAGGATGCTGGGATTCGAACCACTGTCCATTCTGATCTGCTGCATGCAAGGCAAATGCCCTACCATTGTGCTATCTCTCTGGCCCCTATAAAAGCAATTTCTTTTCTTTTAAGCTTTTTTTTTTCAGGCCACACCCGTTTGATGCTCAGGGGTTACTCCTGACTAAGCGCTCAGAAATTGCCCCTGGCTTGGGGGGACCATATGGGACACTGGGGGATCAAACTGTGGTTCGTTCCTTGGCTAGCGCTTGCAAGGCAGACACCTTACCTCTAGCGCCACCTCGCTGGCCCCTAAAAGCAATTTCTAACTGATGTTGGATTGTTTATACCTTCAATTCTTGTGACTAGTGCTTCTGTGAATGCGGGTGGACAAGAATTTGCTTGAGAATATAATTTTATTTTCCATTTCTTTAAATTTTACATCATACTTCAGTTTGCTTTGTTTGCTCAATGTTATGCAAATTATATCTTTACAAGTAGCTCTATTTAATTTATTTTCACAGCTGTAGAGCAACCCATTGAATGAATTCCAACAGTCTATTCACTCATTCAATGTCCAATGGCATTTAGGTTACATCCATTTTTCCCTCTTAGTAGAATGCTTCTCAGGGACAGATCTAGTACAGGGGTCAGTGTTTGCTTTAAATTTGATTGACCCTCGGGGCCCGGAGAGATAGCACAGTGGCGTTTGCCTTGCAAGCAGCCGATCCAGGACCAAAGGTGGTTCGTTCGAATCCCGGTGTCCCATATGGTAACCCGTGCCTGCCAGGAGCTATTTCTGAGCAGACAGCCAGGAGGAACCCCTGAGCACCGCCGGGTGTGGCTCAAAAACCAAAAAAAAAAAAAAAAGTAAATTTGATTGACCCAAGTTTAATTCCAGGCACCACATATGACCCCCTAAGTACCACCAGGAGTGATCAATCTCTGGGCATCACTGTGCCCTCCCCATTCTCTTTTAGTGTAGGGATATGACTAAAGTGACATAACACATGGCTTACACGTATGAGGACATGGGTTTGACCCCTGACAAAACATACTCTCAACCCCAAACACCATCATATTATGGTCTCCACAGTAATAAAAATGTACAACAATAGGGGCCGGTGAGATAACGCTGGTAGAGCATTTGCCTTGCATGCAGCTGACCCAGGATGAACCTGAGTTCAATCCCGGCATCCCATATGGTCCCCCAAGCCAGCAGCAATTTCTGAGCACATAGCCAGGAATAACCCCAGAGTGTCACCAGGTGTGGCCCAATACAAAAAATAAAAACTGTAGAACAATAATAATACTATAAACATACATAACGAATGAGAATTTTTCTCTATATACGTAAGATGGACGTATTTCTTCAAATGGGCTTCGTATTACCAAACGCAAAATGTCTTTTCATGAGTCTCCCAGAGGTTCTTGAATCTAGATATACACTCACTGGAATCACCAGGGGGAATTTTAAAAAATCTACACACCTAGATCAAGTTGAACCAAAATTTCTAGAGAGGGGGTGTGGATCTGCAATTCTAAGAGCCGCCTAGATGATTTATACCACATGACCAAAGCTGAGAACATTCAGCCCCTTGGGTTTCTCAAGGTTGGCTCAGAAGGCTGCTGTGGCGCAGAGTGGCTCATGTTATTCAGATATTCAGGGCTGGGCAGAGGGAAGAGAACAGACAAGTATATTACAAATGAATAACACATTAAAATAAATTTTAAATCATTCAAAGAAATACAGAGAATAACAAATGGGATATAATATATCTCTCTTTGAGGGGAAGGTTACTCAGATAAGTGTTTGTAGTTCAGTGGCCACCAGGGACACACCCAAAATTACTGGGAGATGCACCAGGTCACCCTCGCCCAGCTGGTATGGGGTGAAGGATGTAGTACCAGGGATGGAATTTAGGATTATGTATGCAAGGCATGTGCCCTATCCTTGAGCCACACAACCAGTCCCTGAAATCTACAATTTGGGGGGGAGGTTTGAGGTCACACCTGGCAGTGCTCAGGAGTTACTCCTGGTTCTGAGCTCAGAAATTGGTCCTGGCAGACTTGGGGGACCATATAAGATGCCAGGAATCAAACCTGGGTCATCCGTATGCACTGCAAATGCCCTACTGTTGTGCTATCACTCTGGCCCTACAATTTTTTAAAATGTATGTATGCATGTATGTATTTTTGGGATTTGGGGCCACACTCAGCAGTGCTCAGTGCTTATTGCTGGCCCAATGCTCAGGAATCACTCCTGGTTGGGTTCAGGGGACTATGGGATGATAGGGAAAAACCCGGTCAGTCATTTGCAAGGCGAGCACCCTTCCCTACTATACCATTGTTCTGGTCCCTCCCTCGCTCTCACCATCCCTCATTTCTTTCCTTTCCTTCTTTTATTTGGGAAGGGGACACACCCAAAAGTGCTCAGGGTTTTCTTCTGGCCCTAAGCTTAGGGATCATTCCTGGTGGGCTTGAGGGACTATATGGAATGTCAGGAATTGGCCACGATTTGCCAACTGCAAGGCAAGTGCCCTCTCCATTCATTGTGCTCTAGTCCTAAAGCTACTATTTCTAATTATTAGTTTCACTTTCTCCCTTCTCTGCCCATGAGAATAATGGGTATAATTTAGGGAATAATTTAAGATTAGTTTTCATAAATAACAGATAAAGAACTGATAACAACTAAAAATCACATAGCACAGCTATGTGTCACATGAGCAGGTGTAGCACCCAGAAAAAGGTACAGGCTCAGGGCTGTACATCAGCCAAGGGCTTCAATATCACTGTGGACAAATTTCTTCTCTCTGAGTCCATTCTCACTTCCACAAAAGGTGACCATTATAAGACCCAACTTCCATTGTTTTAAGAATTAAGGGAACTAGCCTCACACCATGAGCTCAATGAAGGATAGTTGATATTAGCAATCTAATTTAGAAGTCAGGTAGGAATTTTGGAAAGATACCTTTCAAGCAGGTGTGCCAACTTGGGGCTGAACTTTGGGATCTGAGAAGCTGTCCAGGAAAGCAGGTCTCCATCCAATTATCTCAGAGTTTGGTCTGAGGGCAAGCATTGTTGTGAAGTGAGTACTTTGTGCCAGGGCACAAGTAGACTGTGCCTGCTAGTCTTGCCTCATCCTTATGACAAGGTGGAGGCATGGCTATTACTCCCATTTTATAGATAAGAGAAACAGGATAAGGGGAGGAGAAGGCAACTTTATGTTTTGTTTTGGGGTCATACATGTTGATGCTCAGGACTTACTTCTAGCTTTGCACTCAGGAATCATTCCTGGCAGGCTCGAGGGACCATCTAAGATACCAGTATGGAATCCAGGTTGGCCATGTGCAAGTCAAGCACCCTACATGCTGTGCTATAGCTTCAGTCCCAACAAGGCAACTTTCCTGTCCCACAGCCTTTGAGATCTGCATCTCAGACCCCTGAACTCTGCACTCTACCTAATTATGTTATTCTGTGACTGTTCTTTAGCTTTGCTTTGCTGAGTGACAAGTTGTATCAACTGAAGGAACCTCTCATCAGTTCTGTGCACACCAAGGTGAAAGGAATCGCAGAGGTAAAGGAGGAGCTTATAGAGAATGGACAGAAGAAGGTGACAGAGAAAGTATTCGACACAGCTGATTACACCTTCCCCTTGCAGGTAAGCACACCCCCCAACTCCCCTCTCACCCTCTGTCACTGCCATCAAGTTCCCACCCATCCGCCTACCCTCTTCCCCTGGAATCTAAAAGCTCAATCCAGAAAAACATTGGCCCTATTTTAAAAGCCCTTTGAGAATCTCAACTGACAAAACCTAAAAATTGCAAAATTGGGTCAGATCCAGTAGCTCAAAGGAGACAATTCTTTACTTTATCAAGTCCTGCAGGGTTTCTCAAAATAGCTATGTCCTGGTGCATTTAAAACAGGTTTCAGTTCACCCACACTTGACTTACCTACAGCTTCTTAGAAGTGAGACAATCAAGAAAGCAAAGTCTACCTGGATTCAGAAGAGCAGAGAAATCTCTGCCTTGAGAAGACCACTCTTCCCTGTAGTCTGAGTTGTCTTGCTTTCTTTTTCTTTTTCTTTTTTTAATGGGGTTGCATATTGAAACCAGTCTCACACATGCAAGACAAGTAAGGCAAGTGCTAAATTGTTGAGCTATCTCCCTAATCCTGTATGGCATTTTAGGAACAGTAAGGTCTCCAAGAAAACATTGTTAGGTGTGGGCCTGAGTGATAGTATGGTGAGAAAGGCACATGCCTGGCATGCAGCTAACCCTGGTTTGATCCCCAACATCCTATATGGTCCTCCACCAGAAGTATGTTCTGAGTATAGAGCCAGGAATTAGCCCTATCACTGCCAGGGGTAGCCCAAGCAAGAAGGAAAAAAAGTCTTGGGTATGTTTTTGCACAAAGGAAGCTATAAATGACAAAAAAGGAAAGGTGTAGGTCATACCAAGAAAAAGAAAAGGCATAAGGCTGTCTAAATTTACAAGAAGAGAAATGGAAGTGAAATGATTGAAATAGAGCACGCACAAGAATAGGTGTGAGATAAAAGGACATTTGCAGCTTCCAGAACTGAAAAGGTTTGCAAAACCATAAAGCCCCAAGCAATTATCTCTGTGCCTGTGCTAACAGTGGGTCATTAAAACTTCCAGCTATTTATCAAGGGGTGGGTTGTCCTACTGGACTTGAATTAAAGTTCTGAAAGAAACTGAGCAGCTTCTGATGAAGCTGACACCCCACCCCCATCTCTGCCTCCCCAGGTCTCTAGAGTTTCCTTTTAATGGAATTGTACTGTGTCTGAAAAAAATGAAAAGGCTGCTTTGGGGGCTGAAATGGAAAATGAATACTCAATCAGTCTGAATGTTCCTTGCACTCCCTCAACTCAGCAGGCAGCTCATCTAGCTTTGATATTAAGCCCACAACATAATCCAAGATGCTCTGAGACCCAAATTTCTAGACTGCAATTTAAAAGAGCCGAAAGCTTCGCCCCCAGGCTCTTAGCAAACTGGATTACTATGATTAAGTAGTTCTGCTCCTAAGAATTTACTTTTGCCTTCTCTGCCTTTTCTCCCACAGGGGAACTCTTTCTTTGTGATGACAAACTTTCTCAAGACGGAAGGTCAAGTGCAGGGGCTGTGTCCTGAGGTAAGGAGAAGTTCTAGAGGAGTTGGAAGGGTACTGACAGTGGGAAGAGAGCTCA
This sequence comes from Suncus etruscus, assembly GCF_024139225.1. Taxonomy (NCBI): domain Eukaryota; kingdom Metazoa; phylum Chordata; class Mammalia; order Eulipotyphla; family Soricidae; genus Suncus; species Suncus etruscus. The sequence continues at coordinate 27,707,740 of NC_064862.1, forward strand.
AAGCACTGAAGTGCAAGCTCGGCAAACAGGAGGTCTGTATTTAATCCAGGGCTCAGCATGGTGCCCTGTGCATCCCCAGGAATAAGCACTGACCACTGAAAGAAAGGATTTGCTCCCAAGAATCATCAGGTTTGGCCAAAAGAAATCCAGAACAATAACAAAAAAAGGAGTTCTAGAAAGAGACATGGGTCAGGAAATGAAAACTGAGACTCACAGATGTGTTTAAGCTCATAAATGGAGTAGTTTAGTGGGGCTGGATGGAAGAGGGACATAATAGCCATCAGATCTTTGTCTGTCTGTTCCTCTTTGTCTTCAACTCCAGTCCTAAGCCTATGCAGACTGGAGTCCCCTCACTTCCTTGCTCGATCCCTGTGACAACTGTAATGCTTGGCATTAAAATAGCATTTCACTGGAGCTTCACGAACACATTAGGAGGACAGCAGCACTCTAGCTCCTTTCACAGGCCAGAGAGGCAGGAAAGAGGTTAAGTGACTTCTCCAAGTTTACACACAGGCCTAACAGTGTGGTGTCTTCATTCATAGCTTTGACTAGTCAGGGTCCCATGGGAGTTGTTTGCATGGTCAAGGCCAGGAAGCCTTAAAAAGGTATGGTCCTATGTATCTTCATGACATTGCCCTCTCTAAACACTCAGAATTTTTGCTACCTCCTACTGGAAAACTTAGCCTAATGGTGACCCACCAAACTCTGGGAGATGCAGAATTGTGGTGACAATGAGCTGGGTTTCCTGCTCATGGAAGAACCAGACCTGACCTGTAGGTCTCGCTCATGAGCTGTTGGTGACACTCTGGTGGTGACAAAGTCTAGATTTCTGGTATCTGAGAGCTCAGTGTAGATATGACCTCTCTTAACACAGCCTTTGCAGTCATTTCTAACCAAATTTGGAATTAAGCTAACCTTCCTCAGTGTCTACTTCAGTTTTTTTTTTTAAAGACCTAAGTTAATTTTGTCCCTGTCTTCTCTTAAATGTCCCTGCTACTCTAATGAAGTACTCACAAACACCATCTGACAGACTTTCTTCTCCTTCTCTTATGGTCCATACTTCAATCATCTCTACACCACATTCTGCTCCCAGGGCCCTTCTCACTGGTACTTTTCAAGTTATTGATATTTAAAAGAAAGAGTTAGGGGAAAAAAAAGAGTTAGAGGGACTGGAGTGATAGCACAGTGGTAGTGCATTTGCCTTGCATGCGACTGACCCAGGACGAATCACGGTTCCATCCCCAGCATCCCATGTGGTCCCCCAAGCCAGGAGTAATTTCTGAACGCAGAGCCAGGAGTAACCCCTGAGCGTCACCCCATGTGGCCCAAAAAGAAAGAAAGGAAGGAAGGAAGGAAGGAAGGAAGGAAGGAAGGAAGGAAGGAAGGAAGGAAGGAAGGAAGGAAGGAAGGAAGGAAGGAGGGAGGGAGGGAGGGAGGGAGGGAGGGAGGGAGGGAGGGAGGGAGGGAGGGAGGAAGGAAGGAAGGAAGGAAGGAAGGAAGGAAGGAAGGAAGGAAGGAAGGAAGGAAGGAAGGAAGGAAGGAAGGAAGGAAGGAAGGAAGGAAGGAAGGAAAAGAAAGAAAGGAATGACAAAGCTGGGATGCTACAGATCAAAACCTGACTTACTAACTTTGTGACTCTGGTTAGGGGAACTTCACCTCAGTACCTTGATGAGTTTATCTCCAAAGGAGTCCTAATCAAACCTTGTCTTAGGAGTTGAAATAAATGAAAGAACAGGCTGCAAATAAGGCAGAGAACATCAAAAGCACTGGGGAAAAAAAAAAAAAGAGCTATCCTGAGTTTAATGACAAGTTAATTCTTCTACATTGAGACATCACTAAGACTGGTTAGAAATCAAATGGCAGGGGCCAGAGAGATAGCACAGTAGTAGGGTGTTTGCCTTGCACACAACCTATCCAGGACAGATGAGGTGGTTTAAATCCCAGCATCCCCTATGGTCCCCTGAGCCTGTCAGAAGCAATTTCTGAGCGCAGAGCCAGGAGTAACCCCTGAATGCTACTGGGTGTGACCCAAAACCCAAAACCAAAAAAAAAAAAAAAAAAAAAAAAAAAAAGGAAAGGAAAAAAGAGAAAAAGAAAGCAAAGGGCTCCATGGAGGTACCACCCCCCCACACACCGAAAGTAGTATATTCGATTTTGGGATTTTGAACTATGCCTCAAGATATTTCGAATTGATTTAATACCACATTCAAACTGACATCCACCCTCACAAACTCTGATATGAGCTGAAAGTTAAGAATAAAGTCTGAATAAATGTCATGTCATATGCCAAGCCCCATTAATGTTGAAATGAAAGATATTTGCTCTACAAATTTAGTTATCTGTTGTGGCAAACAGACTAAAGTACAAAGCATTTTGTTCACTCTTACAGTTAACTGAATACAGATGGCTTGTTCAACTATTCTTGTTCAACAAAATCTTTTCTGGGTTTCATTCAGTTAGATGGCAGCTAAGTTTGGCACCACTGGAGACTGAATTGAAATGCTGGAATGACTGACTACCTTCTCCTTTTCCCAAATTCTCAAGGCTTCTTCTTCTTGCATAGTCTCTCAGTATAATCTCCAACATTTCTGATAGCAGCTTAAGTATCCCCAAACCAAAAGAAACTTCTAGACCAGGGGTCTTCAAACTATGGCCCGTGGGCCACATATTGTATTTATTCCCATTTTGTTTCTTCACTTCTAAATAAGATATATGCAGTGTGAATAGAAATTTGTTCATAATTTTTGTTTTTACTATAATCTGGCCCTCCAACAGTCTGAAGGACAGTGAACTGGCCCCCTGTTTAAAAAGTTTGAGGACCCCTGTTCTAGACCATCCAAGCTTAGACTTGAAGCTTGACAGCATTACCCTTGCTCCCTTCTGGTTATCCATTTGCAGAGGCAGCTATGCCACAAAGGAGGATGAGATGGGGCAAGACTGAAAGAGAATTTTGGCCCATCATTAATCCCCACATAAAAGGAGATGAAAAGAAATATTTTTAATAAATTCTGAGACGCAAAATAGTTGGTTTATTTTCTTTCCTGAGATTTCCTTCCAGCTGAAAATAAAAATAACTTAGACTTCCATAAGTCAGAGTAAGTGGTCATTTATTTCCCACTTATCAAGATATACTATGTAGAGACCAGAGAGATAGCACAGCAGTAGGGCATTTGCCTTGCAAGCATCCATCCAGGCCCTGAGCACCCAGAGTGTGACCAAAAACCCAAACACTGCCCCCCAAAAGGTTACTATGTATCAGGCACTCAAGTTACAAAGATTATGACCAAGGGCCCGGAGAGATAGCACAGTGGCGTTTGCCTTGCAAGCAGCCAATCCAGGACCAAAGGTGATTGGTTCGAATCCCAGTGTCCCATAGGGTCCCCGTGCCTGCCAGGAGCTATTTCTGAGCAGACAGCCAGGAGTAACCCCTGAGCACCGCCGAGTGTGACCCAAAAACAAAAAACAAAGATATGACCAAGGTTTAATAATCAAAGGGCTCCAGTTGGGAGTCACAAAGAAAGAAACTAAGGAAGGACATGCTGGGTGACAGGGAAAGGTAACCTGGGAAGAAAGAGAATGTAGAGAGATTTTAAACTAGAAGAACATGTTCAATGAGGAAAGATTTTTGTGCTCAAAATCTTATTTTAATATTAACTCAGACTGAACAAACATATGACAAATCTGTTCATCCTCTTACAGAGAAAAAATACTGAGGATTAGAGAAGTGAAACGACTTGGGCAAAGTCACCCAACTAGAAAATGAAGCAGTGATGGCTGGCTCAAGATGGGTATACTCGAATCCCAGCCCTGAATTTCTGTGAAAGTCACAAATTGCACAGAACAGGCTATTTTCACACGTAAATTATGTTCTGGCTTCCCTTAGACTGCTTGAAGTCTGCTTCATAGAAAAGGAGCAATTGAACAAGTATAAGCCAGTCACCTCATTTCCTTATTATGTCCTCAGCCCTGAGACCAGCTGCCCCAAATTTTTCAAGCCAGGAGAAAGTGCTTGGCTAGTGTCCCGTGTTTCCACATTTCCAGCTGAGTCCTTGTTCTTGTCTGCTTGTTTTTTGTCCTGCTAGCATCAGGCCACCTGCTTTCCACCCTACATGCCATACTGGCAATGACCCCTGATTGCTTTGACATTCACCCTTTTATATTTTCATTTATTTCATTTATTTATTTATTTATTTATTTATTTATTTTATTCACATGCCACAAAACCCATCACTTTAAAGTATTGAGTCCAGTGGTTTTTAGTATATTTACAAAGTTGTGCTCCCACCATTGCTTTATAATTTTAAAACATTTAATCTCTCCTTTGCAAAGAAATACTCTTTACAAACTATGAATTTACCTCTTCTGGACATTTCCAGAACGAGAATTATACAATATAGACCTTCAGTGTCTGGTTTCTTCCACATAACATCAATTTTCAAGCTTTAGTCAGATAGCACAAATCAGCATTTTATTCCCATGGGAGTGGGGACTCTCAAAAAACTCAGGGGGCCTAGGGCCCACTCCCAATAATATTCACACTGGCTATATGGGCCTGAAGGTTCAATGTGATGTAATGTTACTTGGGTTCAGTAGTTCTCGGGTCATAGTTATGCCTGGTATGGGGAAACATGTAGCTCTGGAGATCAAATGTGGGGCCTCAAGCATGTAAGATATATACTACAGAACTTTAAGCTATCTGTCTGGCCCACTTCCCTTTTTATGGCTAAATAATTTTTTTGGTTTTTGGTTTTTGGGTCACACCTGGCAGTGCTCAGGGGTTACTCCTGGCTCTCTGCTCAGAAATCACTCCTGGCAGGCTCAGGGGGACCATATGGGATGCTGGGACTCAAACCACCATCCTTTTGCATGTAAGGCAAGCGCCCTACTGCCATGCTATCTCTCCGTCCCCTAAATAATATTATATGAATGCACTACAGTTTGTCCATTCATTCATTAGTATTTCTTATTTTTGTTTGTTTGTTTGTTTGTTTTTGGGCCACACCCGGTGATGCTCAGGAGTTACTCCTGGCTGTCTGCTCAGAAATAGCTCCTGGCAGGCATGGGGGACCATATAGGACACCGGGATTCGAACCAACCACCTTTGGTCCTGGATCGGCTGCTTGCAAGGCAAAAGCCGCTGTGCTATCTCTCTGGGCCCTCATTAGTATTTCTATCTTTTGGCTACTATGAATAACGTTGCTTTGGGTATTTCTGTACAAGTTTATTTTTTTTATTTTTTTTTTTTTTTGGTTTTTGGGCCACACCCGTTTGACGCTCAGGGGTTACTCCTGGCTATGTGCTCAGAAATCGCCCCTGGCTTGGGTGGACCATATGGGACGCCGGGGGATCGAACCGCGGTCCTTCCTTGGCTAGCGCTTGCAAGGCAGACACCTTACCTCCAGCGCCACCTACCCGGCCCCACAAGTTTATTTTTTATTTTTATTGTGAGCAAAGTGAATTACAAATCTTTCACAGTAACATTTAAGGTACTTAGTAACAATAAATGAGGGGCATTCCCACCACACGGACATTTGCTTTCTGCCAAGGATATACACAATGCTTACCATCCCCTCCCTGTCTATTCTCTCTGCAGCAACCCTCCCGTAGGACCATCTGTAACACTGATCGGAATTGCAAAAAGGGCTGGATGGACCCACAGAGCAAAGGTACATTCTCTTTTCCAGGAACCTTGGCATGGATGGTCAGGAATCTTAGTGCAATTCACAATGCTTGGTTCAGAACTTTAGCTGCTGGCTCTCACCTGCTTTCTCCTACTCTCACTAGCCTCGGGAAAGTCTGAATCTTTCCCCATGAAACAGCCACTGACTCTGAATGTGACTCTAGTTTCTTAGGCAGAACAGCTTCTTCAGACCCCACAGAAAAAGGACTTTCTGGATTCTCAGTGATAGAAAGAGCAAAGCGCCCATAGCATCATATGATTAAGTTCTCCCTCTTAAATTTCCTAGAACTTAGGGAATATGAATTTATACTCCAAAATACCTTAATAACCATAGAATTTCTATAGCTCTTATTTGAACTTAAAAAGATAATAGGGGGGTCGGGCGGTGGCGCTGAAGGTAAGGTGCCTGCCTTGCCTGCGCTAGCCTTGGACGGACTGCAGTTCGATCCCCCGGTGTCCCATATGGTCCCCCAAGCCAGGAGCAACTTCTGAGCACATAGCCAGGAGTAACCCCTGAGTGTTACCGGGTGTGGCCCAAACCCCCCCCCCCAAAAAAAAAAAAGATAATAGGGGCCGGAAAGGTGGCACTAGAGGTAAGGTGTCTGCCTTGCAAGCAGGAGGGTAGGACGGACTGCGTTCGATCCCCCGGCGTCCCATATGGTCCCCCCAAGCCAGGAGCGATTTCTGAGCGCATAGCCAGGAGTAACCCCTGAGGGTCAAAAAAAACAAAAAACAAAAAATGATAATAATAAATTTATATAGTAATTAAAATGATTACTTTTTTTGGGGGGGGTCACATCCGGCAACACTTAGGGGTTACTCCTGGCTCTACTCTCAGAAATCAGCCCTGGCAGGCTCAGGGGACCATATGGGATGCTGGAATCGAACCACAATCGGTCCTGGGTTGGCCGCGTGCAAGGCAAACATCCTACACTGTGCTATCTCTTCAGACCCTGATTACTTCTTTTTTTAAGCCACTACTCATCCGAGCAGCTACAGCCAGCATCAGGCTACACAAAAGACTTGACTGATTACCATTATTTTTAAAAGGATGAAGGGTCAGAGAAATAGAATAGTAGGTAAAGTACTTGATTTGCACATAGTCAGCCTGAGTTTGATTCTGGCATCATGTATGATACCTCAAATCCTGTCAGAAATGATTCCTCAGCACAGAGCCAGGATTATGCACTGAATAACACCAGGCACAGCCCTAAAACCAAAACCAAACTGAAACTCAAAAAAGGGCTGGAGAGATAATACTGGGGTTAAGACTCTTGCTTGGCATGTGACTGACCCTGGTCTAATGATTATGGTAATCCAACCCCCACAAAGGATCACTCCTGAGCAAAAGACCAGGAATAGTCTCTGAGCACTCTTGTGTGAGCCACTGGGTGTGGTGCCAAACAAACAAATCCAATAAATGAAAAAATAATAATAAACCCACCACACCTGTGTTTATAACACATCCAAAGACATCATAGGAATGCAAAAGCTTTTTATGGTGTGAAAGTAGGAGTGGAGGGACCTTCCAAGTGCTCAGGAGGCTCGGGGTCCATCCCAAAGACTCTGGACGATTAAAATCTGGTGCTTGATGGACCATGTGGTATCAGAAACTGTCACGGGGTTGGCAACATGCAAGGCACCTTAATCCCACGCTACCTCTCCAGCACTTAGAGGTGTTACATACTATTCCGCAATTCATTAAATTTGAGCTGATCTGGGGATCATTTTAATATGACTTAACTATTTACTGATTGACCTTTCCCTTTAGGAAATCTGTTAGTGCCCTGTGGCTTCAGGAAGATATACCTTGTTTATTCCGTATACAACCCTGGTACAAACTGTGCATCCATAGAGAGGAGTAGTGGAAGTCTTACGCCCCAGTCCTGGAAGGATTGGGGAACGCAGGTCTGGAAGCAAGCCAGGAAATAATCTACAGGAAATAATCCACACAAGGTTCAGGAACTTCTACCACAACTAACTGGCAGCAGACAAAAGATACCCATAGGTATCTTTTATACCACAGGCTAGCTGTTTGACTAAAACCGGAAGAAGTCTCTCTGACCCAAGGTCTTTATTGGGAAGAGTAGAACCACCCCCTTGGGTGAGGAACAGGGGCAAGGACTGCCCCTGGGGAACCTAGCACAAGCAAAGTAGAATTATCCTGAATTATCCTGAAGAACCAATTACTCCAACAGAGTAGCTGCAATGGGTTCTAGTCCATTTATACCAGGCAAAAATATATGCCCCAAAATGTATCTTCCATCTCAGACATCTTCTCTGGCAAAGGAACTAGAAGAGCCAGTGACATCTGTGGTCTTTGTGTGTCCCTCTGATCCATTTTTTAAGCTTTACCATTCGACATGGTGCTTGTAGTGACTTGGTGGGTGGGCGGGTGGTGTCAAGAAAATCTAGCTTGCCATGGAAAGCCAAGTGTCTTGCTGGGACTGAGTTATGCGCCTTCCGAGAGATCCTGCTCCCATGGCCTTTTACAACTGTGCTCCACCACCTCTGAGCCCCACAGGAATCCAGACGGGAAAGTGTGTAGTGTATAAAGGGACTCAGAAGACCTGTGAAGTCTCCGCTTGGTGTCCCACTGAGACAGTACAAGAGCCCCCTCGGTGAGTGGGAGGGTTGGGTAGTGGTGTGCGTGTGTGTTGGGGGAAAACAGATGTGTTTACTCTCGGTGGCCAGAGAAGAGGCTTTACTGGGTACTGTTCCGGCTTCCCTTCTCAACTCAGTCCGGCAAAGTCCTGGGTCTTACTGGCTTGGAGACCTTCCTGTCAAGCACACTGGTGGTCCAGGGAGGGCTATGCTAGTTGCTAAAATAATGAAACAAATCTATATATCATAGAAAGTATTTGTAATAAAATACATGTTTTGGGGGCTGGGCGGTGGCGCTAGAGGTAAGGTGCCTGCCTTGCCTGCGCTAGCCTTGGATGGACCACGGTTCGATCCCCCGGCGTCCCATATGGTCCCCCAAGCCAGGAGTGACTTCTGAGCACATAGCCAGGAGTAACCCCTGAGCGTCACAGGGTGTGACCCAAAAACCAAAAACCAAAAAAAAAAAAAAAAAACATGTTTTTCCTTATACAATTGACAGCAATATGACTTACCCGACTGCAGGGGGGAAAAAGAATGCTATTTATTGACTTGTATTTTTTGTTTTTTTGTTTTGTTTTGCTTTTTGGTTTTTGGGTCACACCCGGCAGCGCTCAGGGGTTACTCCTGGCTCTATGCTCAGAAATCACTCCGGGCAGACTCAGGGGACCATATGGGATGCTGGGATTCAAACCACCGACCTTCTGGTTGCAAGGCAAACACCTTACCTCCATGCTATCTCTCCGGCCCCAGGCTTGTATTTTTGACTTTTATAAAAGAGGAAATGGAAAGTACTGTTTTCAGGCATGGTATAATACAGGCCAAATAATGTCATTAAGACTCTCTTGGGGCCAGAGCAGTGGCACTAGAGGTAAGGTGTCTGCCTTGCAAGCGCTAGCCTAGGACGGACCGTGGTTCGATCCTCCTGTGTCCCATATGATTCTCCCAAGCCAGAAGTGATTTCTGAGTGCATAGCTAGGAGTAACCCTTGAGCGTCAAACGGGTGTGGCCAAAAAAAAAAAAAAAACCAACAACAACCAAATGAACAAACAAAAACTCTCTCTTGGGGCCAGAGCCGTGGCGCAGTGGTAGAGCGTTTGCCTTGCACGTGGCTGACCCTAGGATAAATCCCCCAGTGTCCTATATGGTCCTCCAAGCCAGGAGCGATTTCTGAGCGCAGAGGCAGGAGTAACCCCACCCTAGTAGCTGAAATCTAGGAGAAGAGATGGACTTATTCCCACCCAGCCCTCAAGCTTAGAGTTGAAGCAACCTGACTTCACTCAAAGGGTGAATTGTCTTGCCCAAATGGCAAGGAGTGTGAAACAGGCAAAACTCAGTGTACTGAGAATTCTATCCCTAGTTTGAGGCATACCAGACAACAACAGGGTAGAAACAGTACCTCTCTATCTTTGCAGGCTGTCAACCACACAACTCACATGTTTAGCACTATATTCTCAGTGGTCAGAGAGATAGAATACCTAGTATAATTGCTTCTTTTTTAAATATCTTTATTTAAACACCAGGATTACAAATATGATTGTAGTCATGTAAAGAACACCCCCCTTCACCAGTGTAACATTCCCATCGTATAATTGCTTCTTGAATGAATGGATGATGGGTGAACTTTACTACAGCTTCAATTTTGGGTTCCTCTACTTCTTGGGGAATTTTATGCTACTCTAGAGAGAGACTTAGAAAATCAATCATATATGTGTGACCTGTGCAAAAGATTGGGGATGGTCATATGAGAGAAGTATTTCCTCAGCTCTATAGGGATGCTTACACTATGGGGAAAGAGACAAACGGGCACATGGAAGTTGGCATGCACTGGTTTTGAACTAATAATGCCCAATCCCTCCCCATTCCAAGCTCAGGGATGTCCCATTGGTGGCTCAAAATAAGCTAAGGTGGTAATATTTATATAATAACCAGTAAATACTACATAGAAGGATCTTTTATTTTCCTGAAAACAATGGTTGTTAAACATTTGTTGTGACACTAATTTACATACTCAAACATATATAATGGGAGCTGGAGTGCTAAGGCTCTTGCCTTACATGAAGCTAACCCAGGTTAGGTCCCCAGCCTCCCATATGGTCCCTTGAACCTGGCAGGAGTAATTCCTGGGTGCAGAGTCAGGAGTAACCCTAAGCACTACCAGATCAAAAACAACAACAAAACCCCATATATAACAACAACAACAACAATAACAACAAAACACATTTAACTATAACATAGAAGTATGGTATTTTTTTGGTTTTTGGGTCACACTTGGCAGCGCTCAGGGGTTACTACTGGCTCCACACTCAGAAATAGCCCCTGGCAGGCTCGGGGGACCATATGGGATGCCGGGATTCGAACCAATGACATTCTGTATGAAAAGCAAATGCCTTACCTCCATGCTATTTCGCCGGTCCCAGAAGTATGGTATTTTAAGAAGGAAGAAATCCTTCCTAGAGAAGTTTGGAAAGCTTGACCCACAAGATTGTATTTTTCTGCACTCATTATAGTAATCTAAGCAAGAAACAAGAGCCTCTGGCTCCAGAGGCCCATTGAATACCTTGTTCCCTGTAGTCACTAATCCCCATCTTATATTCTCTTTCCCAGGCCTGCACTTTTGAACGTAGCTGAAAACTTCACTGTCCTCATAAAGAATAATATTGACTTTCCTGGCCACAACTATACCACGTAAGTGCCCAGAATGTTGACTGTATTAGTTAACTACTTCTGGACATTAAATGACCTCAACACTTGGAAACTTAAAACAATGGACACTTAGCTCATGTGGCTTTTGTGGGTTAGGAACTTAGGGATAATTTCACTTGTTTTCAGGGTCTCTCTTGTGGCAGTCAGGGGGAATTGCAGTCATCTTTAGGCTCAAGAATCTTCTGAGCTCACTAACATACTAGTGTTAAGAGGGCTCAGTTCCTTACCCCTAGGACTTCTTGGGGTCTTTAGAACATAGCAATTGAGAGAGGCAGAGAGGAAGCATGCCAGCTAGTAACTGAGAAAGAAGCTATAATCTTCTTTAACTTGATCTTGGAAGTGACACACCATTTCTTATACTATTAAGATATGGGTCACCCAGGTTAATACTTTATAGTGTAGAAGCGAACAAGGATGTGAATCTCACTAAGTGGAAGACACTGGGAGCCCTCATGGAACACAGAAACTTTAGTGGCATGCTGCTATGAAAAGGAAAGAAGAGTATCTCTCTTTCTCTCTCTTCCCTCCCTTTTTTCCTCCCTCCCTTCATTCCTTCCTGCCCCCTCTGAGACAAGAAGCCATTTTTTCAATGATGATGTTTGTTTTTCTTTTTATTGTGCAGGAGAAACATCTTTCCAGGCTTAAACATTACTTGTACCTTTCACAAGACTCGGGATCCACAGTGCCCTGTTTTTCGACTAGGAGATATCTTCCAAGAAACAGGCGATAATTTTTCAGAAGTAGCAATTCAGGTTGGTGGCATCTTCTTTGTATAGCGAAATATGGAAGGAGGTGTCAAGGAATAGAGAATGGTAAATGGCCAAAAGGCTGGGCTGGGTCAGTGGTTCTTATTACTATAGCTATATTATTATTCTATTATACCTATATTATTATTATTATTATCTTGTTACTATAATATTACTATAACTTTTATTAACCCAATCATGGTACAAGGACTTTTCCTGTATTATTCCCTTATAGCATAACAACAACCCTGTGACTAAGATTTTTGGTGTATTAATTAGTCCCAGTGAGTTAAGGAACAAATTTATACAAACTTGGTAGCTTTAAACAGCAAACTTTTTTTTAAATACATCTGGAAGTCTGAAATCCAAAATGAAGAGAAGAACAGGGATACTCCTTCCAGAGACTCTACAGGAAAATCCATTTTCTGGCTTTTCCCATCCACTAAAGCAGCATTTCTGGCCTGGCTCACAGCTCCCTAGCCCTCTTTGAAGCCAGAGCACTTTATCTTGCTTAAGGTCACTCTGACTCCTTATTTTCTGTCAAATACCATCTGTTGCTAGCATCAATCATTATCAGAGGAAGAATTTAGAACCATCAGAATAATCCCCATCTCAAAATCCTTAATTTAGGGGCCGGAGAGATAGCACAGCGGCATTTGCCTTGCAAGCAGCCAATTCAGGACCTAAGGTGGTTGGTTCAAATCCTGGCGTCCCATATGGCTCCTGGTGCCTGCCAGGAGCTATTTCTGAGCAGATAGCCAGGAGTAACCCCCGATCATCACTGGGTGTGGCCCAAAAACCAAAAAAAAAAAAAAAAGATCCTTAATTTATTCATATTTGTAAAGTCTCTCTTGTCATCTAAGGTAGCATATTTGGAGATCTTTGGAGCATTTGTATTTGAGGCCTATTGTGTTATTCACTACCATACTTGAATTAGTCCTGATCTCCTCTCATTGCAAGTTATAGAAATCCAACTCAAGGGAAAAATTAATTAAAAGTATTTTGGAAAACAAATAAGAGAAACCAAAGCAGGTTTAATCAGAAAAAGATGCCATATTAGTGGGGTAAGAGGAAGAATCTCTAGTAAATCCAAGGTAACTGGATTTGATACCTGGAGAGTTTTCTCTGACTGTTCATTCCCTCTACCTGAAAGTCTTGCTCCAAACATAGCATTAAACATCTCCCTCACTTACTTCCAATATTTACTTAAATATAAGCTCAGTGAAGCTTCCCCTTATTGCTATATTCATTATGACTACTTTCCAGCATGCTTTAGAGTCTTTCTCAAGTTTATTTTTAATGATAGCAGCTAGCATTCTCTGATATAATTCACAATTAACACAGAATGGGGCTGGAGAGATAGCATGAAGGTAAAGCATTTGCCTTGCATGCAGAAGGTCCCGGCATCTCATATGGTCCCCTTAGCCTGCCAGGAGCAACTTCTGAGCATAGAGCCAGGAGTAACCCCTGAGCGCGGCTGGGTGTAACCCAAAAACAAAAAAAAAAAAAAAAAACAAAAAAAAGAATAAATAAATATTGAGTGAATGGAGGATGTGGTAACTGCATTCAGGTCAATTTATATATTTAGGAATCTGACTTTTCTCATCTCTCTTTTTTTTTTTTTTTCGGTCTTTTTGGGTCACACCCAGCAGTGTTCAGGAGTTACTCCTGGCTCTACACTCAGAAATCGCTCCTGGCAGGCTCGGGGGACATATGGGATGCCAGGATTTGAACCACCCGTCCTTCTGCATGCAAGGCAAACACTCTATCTCCAATGCTATCTATCCAGCCCCCTCATCTCTTGATTATTTCCATAACGTTGGTGTAATTCTGAGGCAAAGCCACCAAAGGTCTAGGACTGTGTTTATAATATGATATATACCAGTCCCTCAAATTTATTATAATTAAATAAAATTGGGTTTTCTTTGGGGCCAGAGCAATAATACAGCATGTAGGGTGTTTGCCTTGCACTTGGCCTACCCAGGTTTAATCCCCAGCATCCCATATGTTCACTGAGCCCTGGCAGGAGAGATACCTGAGTGCAGAGCCTCCCTGAATAAACCGGGTGTGGCCTTAAAAAAAGACAAAGCAAAACAAAAAGTTCATTTTCTTTGTTTTAATAGTTACATTTCAAGTACTCAATATCCAATGGCTACTGGACTATACAACATGAATTAGATTATTTCCATCCTTACAGAAACTTTTAATGAACAACTTTGCTTTAGATTTTTCACTATCCAGCTAGAGGTCACAGCCAAGAGAACTCTGTTCTAAAGAATATGGCAAAAACTCAGGGAGGACTCTTAGTGTTCAGTCTTGACCTGTACCTATCTAGATCTAAACAAATTTCCAGGTCCAAAGAGACGCACATTTTGAGTAGCACAGTCTGGGTCTAGAGTTCATTTCTGAAGACATGAAAAGGGATGTATTCAAACCACTGAGAGTTGAGAGATTTTCCAAAAGAAATTTAGTTACTAGGGCCAGAGTGATAGCACAGCAGTAAGGCATAATTGCCTTGCACGTGACCCACCTGGGACAGACTTGGTTTTGATCCTCAGCATCCCATATTGTCCGCTGAGCCTGCCAGAAGCAACTTCTGAGCAGAGAACCAGGAGTAACCCTTGAGCACTGCCGGGTGTGGCTCAAAAACAAATAAAAAAAGAAATTCTAGTTATTTTTCCAGAAGAAAAAATTGAATACTGAATGAAAAAAACATTAACTATTCATTTCAGCACATTGTGGACATAGTGTCTGGCCAGTAAATGGCATTTTTGTTTTGGTTTGATTTGGTTTTGGGGTCACACCCGGCAGCCCTAAGGGGTTACCCCTGGTTCTATGCTCAGAAATCGACCCTGGCAGGCTGGGGGAACATATGGGATGCTGGAATTTGAACCACGGTCCTTCTGCATGCAAGGCAAATGCCCTACCGCTGTGCTATCTCTCCAGCTCCTAAATGGCATTTTTTTGTTTGTTTGTTTGTTTTGGGCCACACCCCGCGGTGCTCAGGGGCTACTCCTGGCTGTCTGATCAGAAATAGCTCCTGGCAGGCACGGGGGACCATATGGGACACCAGGATTTGAACCAACCACCTAAGGTCCTGGATCGGCTGCTTGCAAGGCAAACATCGCTGTGCTATCTCTCCGGGTCCCTAAATGGCATTTTTAATTATTCTGTTTATACCCCTTTTCTTCAAGTCAGAGACTGCTTGCTATTCAACTCTATGGCTCAGCATCTAGTATACTATTGCTGTGTCAGATTTTCTCCTAGACTGGTTATCGATGGATCATTAAGAGCACCCAGAAAGAGAAATTGATTCCCATTCCCTTATCCACTAGGAAGGGGAAGAGATCTTGGGAATATTTATCCGCAGCAAATAATCCACACAGACAGGAGGGTAAAAAGGCAAGAAGGTCGGACGCAAAATCCTTTGTCAGCCTGCTAGCAGCTCCAAAAACCCAGAGCCCGCTAGTTAGCTGCCCAAAAAGACCATGAGCACCTCGCTCGAAAACTATTTATTAAGCTCTCAAAGCGCCCCCACCTGGAAGGTTGTAGGTGGGACAACAGGCAAAGATAAGGATTTTATAGAGAAATATTATAAAGGCTTCCATATATAATAACTATTTTGAAGTATCATATTTCATTGATTCAAAATAATTTTTTCACATTTTAGTAGTTCTGAAATCTGAAAGTGCTTTTAATGAATGAATATAGTTTAATTTAAGGTATCTTTTCTTAAAGGAATATAAAAATATCTTACAAGCAATAGTATCTAAGACTCAATTAAATATGATAGAACTAGGGAAAATGTTGGAAGAAGAAAGATTAAGAATAAGAGATTAAGAGATTCTCTTAAAGTTCAAAGGAGGGGCTAGAGACATAAGACAGTGGATAGACGTTTGCCTTATATGCAGTGAATCCAGGTAAATTTAGACCCAAATTGTTCCCTTAGCATGCCCAGGAATGATCTCTGAAGGCTTAGCCAGTATCAGTACTGAGCACAGTTGTCTGAAAAAAATATAAAATATCAGAAGAGAAAAGGCCTTTAAATAAAGACAGAGGTGGCTGAGCAATGAGGAAGATGTGTGGAGAATAAAGCAGCAGAAAGACAGGTAGATGAAAGAAAAGGACAAGGCCCAATATTTAAAATTTCAAGAAGTTCTCAGTAGAATTGTATACCTGAGAGACAATATATGTACATACAAACACTTGTAGATAAACATTCACAGTAGTACTGTAATACTAGCCAAACACTGAAAACAACTCAATTGTTTATTTTTTGATGAATGGATAAAATGTAGTAGCTATGCAATGGAATATAGTTTTACTACAAAAAGGAATGAAGTTCTGATACATGCCACAACATGGATAAGCTTTGTAAAAACAGTTATATTTATAAAACAAAATATAAAAGGTCACAAGTTAATTGGTTTCATTCATAGGAAAGTTGAAAATAAGAACTCTAGGGGCCAGAATAATAGCGCAGCAGTAAGGTGTTTGCCTTGCACACCGCTGACCAGGACCAACCTCAGTTCAATCCCCGGTGTCCCATATGGTTCCCCGAGCCAGGAGGAATTTTGAGTGCATAGCCAGAAGAGTAACTCCTGAGTGTCACTGGGTGTGGCCCAAACATGGAAGGAAGGAAGGAAGGAAGGAAGGAAGGAAGGAAGGAAGGAAGGAAGGAAGGAAGGAAGGAAGGAAGGAAGGAAGGAAGGAAGGAAGGAAGGAAAGGAAGGAAGGAAGGAAGGAAGGAAGGAAGGAAGGAAGGAGGAAGGAAGGAGAGAAAGAGAAAGAAAGAAAGAAAGAAAGAAAAGAAAGAAAGAAAGAAAGAAAGAAAGAAAGAAAGAAAGAAGGAAAGAAGGAAAGAAAGAAAGAAAGAAAGAAAGAAAGAAAGAAAGATAGGAAGGAAGGAAGGAAGGAAGGAAGGAGGGAGGGAGGGAGGGAGGGAGGGAGGAAGGAAGGAAGGAAGGAAGGAAGGAAGGAAGGAAGGAAGGAAGGAAGGAAGGAAGGAAGGAGAGAAAGAGAAAGAAAGAAAGAAAGAAAGAAAGAGAGAGAGAAAAAGAAAGAAAGAAAGAAAGAAAGAAAGAAAGAAAGAAAGAAAGAAAGAAAGAAAGAAAGAAAGAAAGAAAGAAAGAAAGAAAGAAAGAAAGAAAGAAAGAAAGAAAGAAAAAGAAAAAGAAAGAAAGAAAGAAGAAAAGCTCTAAAGAGAAAGTATATTACCAGTTGCCTAGGTCTGAGAGGAAAGAAAAAGCTTAAAGGGTTTACTAGAAGGGTAATGATAATATTGGAAAATTTATTGGCATGGGCCATATATTTGACTAATTAAGAATTCTTGAATTGTGGGGCCGGGCGGTGGCGCTGGAGGTAAGGTGCCTGCCTTGCCTGCGCTAGCCTAGGACGGACCGCGGTTCGATCCCCCGGCGTCCCATATGGTCCCCCAAGAAGCCAGGATCAACTTCTGAGCGCATAGCCAGGAGTAACCCCTGAGCCTCACAGGGTGTGGCCCAAAAACCAAAAAAAAAAAAAAAAAAAAAGAATTCTTGAATTGTACATTAGGGCAAGATTGCATATGTATTTAATAACAAAATGTTTAAGCAGGGCCTGGAGAGATAGCACAGCGATGTTTGCCTTGCAAGCAGCCGATCCAGTACCAAAGGTGGTTGGTTCGAATCCCGGTGTCCCATATGGTCCCCCGTGCCTGCCAGGAGCTATTTCTGAGCAGACAGCCAGGAGTAACCCCTGAGCAACGCCAGGTGTGACCCAAAAACCAAAAATAAAAAAAAATGTTTAAGCAATTTTGTTTGTTTGTTTTGGGGTCACACCCGGAGGTGCTCAGGGGTCATTCCTGGGTCTGCACTCAGAAATCGCCCCTGGTAGGCTCAGGGGACCATATGGGTTGCCAGAATCAAACTGAGGTCCTTGGGGATTGGCCGCAATGCAAGGCAAATACCCTACTGCTGTGCTATTGCTCCAGCCCCTAAGCAATTTTTGTTTTTTGGGCCATACCCAGTGACGCTCAGGGGTTACTCTTGGCTATGCGCTCAGAAATTGCTCCTGGCTTAGGGGATCATATGGAATGCCGGGGATCAACCCCACGTCCGTCCTGGGTCAGCCACGTGCAAGGCAAACTCCCTACCACTGTGCCACCTCTCTGGTGCCAGCAATTTGTTATGTTTTTTGTTTTTTTGTTTTTGTTTTGTTTTGTTTTGTTTTTGTTTTTTGGGCCACACCCGGCATTGCTCAGGGATCACTCCTGGCTGTCTGCTCAGAAATAGCTCCTGGCAGGCACGGGGGACCATATGGGACACCGGGATTCGAACCAACCACCTTTGGTCCTGGATCGGCTGCTTGCAAGGCAAATACCGCTGTGCTATCTCTCCGGGCCCAGCAATTTGTTTGTTTGTTTTTTTTGTTTGTTTGTTTGTTTTTTTAACAAAAAAGAACAAGAGCCTTCTTTAAAGGAGCATTGGGAGATAAAGTAGAAAAGATGTACTGGAGCACTTTCGAATCCTAGTTAGCAAGTTTAAACTTCATTTGTAAGGGGAGTGTTTGCAATAAAGGGTGTTTTATTATGAAAGAAATTTGTAGGGAGTCATGCCTTTAAAAAAATCAATTTAATGGTAGCAGGAGGGGTAGAGAAAAGATGTGCAGCTACCACACGAATGCTTGTGTGAGTCAGGCTTATACTCATGGCTCTCAGTCTTTAGTCATTTCCTCTGAAATATAACCTCTACTTCAATGATCATTGCTATGCAAGATGTCTAGTGCTGTGTTATCCACGTCCAGCAAGTTAGAGATTGTTTCTGATTGTCTTCCCCAGGGAGGAATCATGGGCATTGAAATCTACTGGGATTGCAACCTTGACAAATGGTTCCATAGGTGCCGTCCAAAATACAGTTTCCGTCGCCTTGACGACAAAAACACCAAGGAGTCCTTTTATCCTGGCTACAACTTCAGGTAACAGCCCTCTAGATGCAACCAACTACCCTTAGTTTAGGGTAGTTCTATTTTGCATCAGCAGCAGCCAGTTAATGAGATGATCAATGTATTAAGATGCTCAATTTAAACCTCTGGAGTGTTTATTTCCACCTCACTCAATTCATGGCTCAGTACTGAGGGAAGTAACTGCTGTCAATATTTGTTTCTGTTTTGGGGTCATACACAGTTGTACTTACTTCTAGCTCTGTGTTCAAGGGTCACTTTTAGTGGTGCCTGGGGCACTATAGTTAGTGCTGGGACTTGAAAAGGAGTTAGACCAGACCATTTAACTGCCCAAAATAGCACAGCCAGTAGGGTGTTTGCCTTACATGCAGCCAACCGAGGATAGACTCGAGTTTGATCCCTGGCATCCCATATGGTGCCCTGAGCCTACAAGGAGTGATTTCTGAGCATAGAGCTGGGAATAACCTTTGAGTGCTGCTGCCAGATGTAGTCCAAATCCAAAAATAAATAAATAAATAAATAAATAAATAAATAAATAAATAAATAAATAAAATAACTATCCAACCTTGTTGGCCAGGTATTGCCAAGAATGGCCCTATATCTCCTGAGCACTATTTAGAGCTTTAACAAAAAACACATAACCACCACCACCAAACAAAAACCCCTCAAAAACAAAAAAAGGTACCGTACTTACCTTTCTGAAAATCTTTTTTTTTTTGGGGGGGGGGGTGGGGTGAGGTTGGGCCATACCGGGCCGGTGCTCAGAGGTTACTGAGCAAAACAAACAAATGAAAATTCTATTGAGTCATAATTTATTTGAACTGACATACTAAACTGAAATAAAAACATAGTTTGATGCCAAAACAATAATTTAAAAAATTTGGACAGTACAGGAGCCCATGTCTGGTATCACAAAACAAACCCCCACTCCAAAAAATTTTTGAGAATATACCTCAGACCTCCCTGAATTAGATTTTCTCTGGGAATTAGCTTCACATGCCCTCCAGGTGACCCCCATGAGCCCCTTTATACTCAATGTAGTCCTGGCACCAGTAGCATTGTCTATCTCACCTGAAAGCTAGTTACAGTGCAGGATCTCAGACTCCACTCTTAATTTACTGAATAAAAATCTACAGTTTTAGAAGGCCAGAATGATAGCACAGCAGGTAGGGTGTTTGTCTTATATGAGGTCTACCCAGGTTCAATCCCCGGCATCCCATATGGTCCCCTGAGCCTGCCAGGAGTAACCCCTGAGTACTGCTGGGAGTGGCCCCCAAAAAAACAAACAAAATCTGCATTTTACAAGACTGCTAGGAATTTCCTGTGTACGTTAAAATTTGACAAGCAGGATTGAAGAGACACTACAGGAGGTAACATGCTTGCTTTGTATGTGATCCCCCAAATTGCCTAGTTCCCAAGTACCGACAGCAGTCATTCTTGAGCAGTTTCACAAAATAGTCCCTGCACAAGTCCCCACCAAACAATAAAAAGATCATTAAAGTTTGAGAGGCCTGGGCCTATTTATTAAGAGTGACAATTATACTTTCTTCTTAGATGTCTTACTTTATGATATTTTGTTGCTATAAATAGGCTGTTAGCTTCTTGGGAGAATGAATAAAATAAGGTGTGTGGGGTTAGGATGTTAGTAGAGCACTTTCCTTCTTTTTTTTTTTTTTTTTTTTTTTTTTTTTGGTTTTGGGGCCACACCCGTTTGATGCTCAGGGGTTACTCCTGGCTATGTGCTCAGAAATCGCCCCTGGCTTGGGGGAACCATATGGGACGCCGGGGGATCGAACCGCGGTCCTTCCTTGGCTAGCGCTTGCAAGGCAGACACCTTACCTCCAGCGCCACCTACCCGGCCCCGAGCACTTTCCTTCTATGTGCGAGATCTTGGGTTTAGTTCCCAATAGCTCCTGAGGACCAATAGATGTCACACACACACACACACACACACACACACACACACACACACACTACACTACACACACACGTGAAAAAATATTACCTCACACGTACACACAATATGTGCATGCACTTAACCCATGCATGGGTATACAGTTAGGGTGCTGTGTGCAGACATGGCCAGTTTGCAGTTTGTACTGGAGCTGAGTACCAGGGGCTCCTTCAGAGAAGGCCTCATTTTCAGTTTGCCTCAAGTCCCCACAACTTTTCACCTCATTCCTACTTGCATCACACTTTTCTGTTAAACTTTTGCCCTGACTACAATTTGAGTTTGAGACTCTGAACTAAAAGGCTTGTTGCGTTCAAGAGACAAGATGCTTTTTTATTTCATGAGGGTCACTGGAGTTGCTCAAGACCTAGAACCAGTCCTAGTTTAAGGAATGTTTTTTATCACCCCTGCTTGGAGTCATCAAAAGGGAGAGAAGACTGAAGCAATGGTCCAATAACTGTCCCACCGGTGATTTTTGTTTCTGATTCTCTTTTGGTTTCAGTATACAGCAGAAGCATGCAGGGCACCGCACCAATGACATGTTGGTAAATGTTCTTTGAGAGCTGAGCTAAGCCTGAGAGCATTAGCTCTTGAAGAGATTTCACCTTTCTGAAGAATTAGGATGGTTATGATGCTAATATTTATTTAGAACAAAGTGCTAAGTATTTGTTGTTTAGATGAGCACTAGTAGAAACCTTTGACCAAAAATAAGTTGTCCAGATCTGATGAGTAACCAAACAGCTAATTTTCAAATAATCACTAACTACTTGACAGGAAATCACAGGTTATATGAAGGATCTGAGAAAATATAACTTCTAAAACAAAGAAAGTTGAAATAGATCACAATACAGAATTGTATCATTTGCTAAAAAAAAAAAAATCAGTGGCAAAAGGTGCTAATTCAGTGAACAAAGAATTTAGTTACTTAGAGCAAGTATAAAGTAGGACATATGTACAAAAATGGAAGTTACTCTTTTTTTTTTTTTTTTTTGCTTTTGTTTTTGGCTCACACCAGGCAGCGCTCAGGGGTTACTACTGGCTCTATACTCAGAAATCACTCCTGGCAGGCTCGGGGACCATATGGGATGCTGGAATTTGAACCACCAACCTTCTTCATGAAAGGCAAACGCCTTACCTCCATGCTATCTCTCTGGCCCCGAAAGTTACTAACTCTTGAATAGGCTGCATATGTACTTATTCCCTGAGGAAGCTTTAGAAGTTACCACAAATTTAAAAGCATACAAACGTTTTTCTCACACAGTTCTGAGTTCAAAATTAAGGTATCAGCAGGGATCTATTCCCTCAAAAGAAAATAAAAGTTCCTAATTCCTTTTCTCTTTTGACTTCCTATGGCCCTAAGCTTGAGCTCAGCTCCATAATTCCAATATCTGATTCAGTATCTACTTGTCTTTCTCCTCTGTGTTTCTGCTTCAACTCTCCCTTTCCCTTCGGGGTTGGCTCAGAGGAAGAGTACTTGCCTTGTATGTGTGAAGCCCTGGGTTCCATCCCTGACACCACAAGACAAAACCTCACAGATTTTCAACTCTTCTTTTTCTTTCTCTTATAAGGATACCCATCACTGGATTTAAGACCTACCATAAATCCAGTATGCTCTCATCTCATAATTCTGAACTTAAATGTGTATACAAAGACATGCTTATCCAAACAATAAAGTCACATCAAGAGTAAGAGATCAGGAAATTTGACAAATTTCTTTTTTTTTTTTTTTTTAATTTTACTTCACACCAGACAGTCCCCTTCCCTGGCACCGCTTATCTCAGCTTACATTTTGGTGGTCTGTTTGTTTCTCCTTGTTCTTTTTTTTTTTATTAATTTTTTTATTTTGAATTATGAGAACAAAAGATGCAAAGAAAGAGGACAAGGTAAAGTTGGAACGCTTCACGAATTTGCGTGTCATCCTTGCGCAGGGGCCATGCTAATCTTCTCTGTATCGTTCCAATTTTAGTATATGTGCTGCCGAAGCGAGCACGACAAATTTCTTGAGGAAGAGAGATGTTGGGGGAGGAGCAGGCGGCTGTTACTGAAAAAAAAAATGGAACACCCTGTCTCTGGTTTCTGACCAATTGCAGTAGAACCTCCAGTTATTTTCCTATGAAATGCAAACGCCTAGAAATTATTTAGGCCTTCAGAAGTAACCAGTTGTTGGTGAGGTACAGGAATTTGCCTTTTGGACACACATCTCAAGTGATTCCTGCCCCTCAGTTTGAGAATTACTTTAACAGGACCCTAAAAGTAAAAATTCCAGTTTTTTCTAGTTCAATGTTAACCCTCTTAGGAAAAACTACTTGCAAAGAGAAATAATGCATTCCTGACAATAAAGCAATAAATCTTACTTTACAATAAAGATTTAAAATATATATATGATTCAATAGAGCAGCAGAGAGAACTGTGATGGAAGGGGAGCAATCAGAAGCAAACTGAAATCCCTCTAACCAGAAACATGCACCAAAGCAGTTGAGATAACAGTTGTCAAAAGATTGTGAAAATGAGAAGCAAAGGTTCTACAGATATCAGCCTCTTTGTATTGTGCACTCTCTCTCCTACACCTATAAATAGGC
The DNA here is from genome assembly GCF_024139225.1 of Suncus etruscus. Lineage (NCBI taxonomy): Eukaryota > Metazoa > Chordata > Mammalia > Eulipotyphla > Soricidae > Suncus > Suncus etruscus. The sequence continues at coordinate 27,730,942 of NC_064862.1, forward strand.
TGTGTATTAATAACACACAACAAAACTGTATATCCTAACCTAAAAACCACTACCTAAAGGTAGTAAGTGGGAGGAAAAAAACCATTCGAGTTCTGTGAGGCCCAGCACATAGCTCAGCTGTAGAGAACTTGCTTTGCCTTCAGTACAATCCCCAGGTGCAAACACCTCCAAAACCCCTTGGCACCAAGCCAGAGTAGCCCTTGAACACTGTTTGGTGTGGCAAAAAATAAAATAAAATAAATTAAATATTATTAATAAATAAAAGTTTCATAAGGCTTGTGTTTTAAGCCTTTCTATTTATTTATGAAAAACAAAACATCCCAATATGCTACTGCTAGAATTAATGAGAGTTGTGGATTTGGTTTGAATGTGTTTGTACCCAGCTCTTGATTTTTATAGGTAACAGAGTAATGGTATAAAGCAGCCAAAATCTCAAGGGAGATAATTTTATTTCCCCAAGAAAGGGTGCACGTCATATTACACAGGGTAACAGAGAAGCACCAAGTTTGGTCAGGAGATAAAAGAAGTTAGGGGAAAGCATGTCTCATAAACTTTATGGTGTTGAAAAGATAAACAGAGAAGGGAAAATGCCTTGAGAGTAGCTAGTTTGAGTAATACCTGTAGGTAGCTATGTCTGGGATATAGGCATAGTCTATTGTCCAATAGCTGGCCCTGCATGATTGAGGGCAAGGGAAATACTGGCTGTGTGTGTTAGATCAAAGGAGTGGTTGGAGATAGGGACTCAAAATTGGCTAGAGTTTGTGACATAATTTCACAAACTTGCAAAAGCTAGATAGCAGGGGAGATGCAAGTAACTACAGCTGTTAGTTTGATCTTGTAATAATGGAAATCAAGTAAAAAATTTAGTATCTTGCCCCTCACTTTTCTTCCCTTTGTTGTGCTGATATGACAGATAATTGCATGTGTTGCATATAGTGCTCCCCAAGTATCCAACACTTTGGTTGTAGTGCTTGCACATGCCTGGCTAGGCTCCAAAGCTCATATACTCTGCTATAGTGTTATGAGTCCCAGATAGCAGAGCTGCAGAAATTTTGCTCAACAGAAGTGAGCAGCATTGGTGATTAAACTCAACACCTTGTTCTTGCAGGCAGACATTTTTTGCCATTTTGCCATTCAATTCCCAGACCCACAAAAAATACAGACTCCTAAGAAAATAAATTCAGGAAACCAGGGATATATCTCAAAGGGTTAATGTACATGCTTTGCATGTGGGAGACTTAAATTCAATCTCCAGTACTCCCCCATGATCTTCCAATAACCTCCAGGAACAATGTCTGAGCACTATGTTGCGAGTAGCCACTGAACATCATTAGATGTGTTTCCCCTCCCACCCCACCCCATAAAAGGAGGTGGGGATCTGCATGCTCTGCATACAAAGAACCAAATTGAATCTCTGGCACTACAAGAAACACTAAAAAAGAGCACTAAAAGAAACACTGAGCAGATCTGAACAGATTACTAAAATGTATCTCTCTCTAATCTAGAAATGAGCCTCTGCAATTCACATCTAGTTCTTATTCTACAAGTCAAACATATTTTTCCTCTTAAGGAAGAATCAGATATATTGAAGTTTTGTTTGTTGTTGTTGTTGTTGTTGTTTTCGGTTTTTCGGGCCACACCTGTTTGATGCTCAGGGGTTACTCTTGGCTAAGTGCTCAGAAACTGCCCCTGGCTTGGGGGGACCATATAGGACAACGGGGGATCGAACCACGGTCCTTCCTTGGCTAGTGCTTGCAAGGCAGACACCTTACCTCTAGCGCCACCTCGCCAGCCCCTATTTATTATTTTTTGGGGGGGGTCACTCCTGGCAGCACTCAGGGGTTACTCCTGGCTCTATGCTCAGAAGTCACTCCTGGCAGGCTCAGGGGACCATATGGGATGCCGAGATTCGAACCACCAACCTTCTGCATGCAAGGCAAACACCTTACCTCCATGCTATCTCTCTGGCCCCAGATTTATTGAAGTTTTATTATTTTAATTTCTCTGCATGTTGTTAATCCTGTGTTGACTAAAGTTGTTCATATTTCCTTACTTTAAAAGCTGATTTTTCCTAGCTCTATGAAAAGGAAAGTAGCAGAGGTGGTATGGGGAGGCTTTCAAAGGATCATAGAAAGTAATTCCTGGGTTTGCATTATCTACCCTCAGCCAACCTCTTCAGAACTAAGAGATGAACAGTAAAAATAGTTAAGGTACTGCTTGTCTTTTCATAAAAAAAACCAGCGCATTAAGAGAGATCTTTATAAACGTGGGCTCTTTTCCTCCTATAGATATGCTAAGTATTATAAGGAAAACAACGTTGAAAAACGAACTCTGATCAAAGTCTTTGGGATCCGTTTTGACATCCTGGTTTTTGGCACCGTAAGTCTCTGCTCTCAACTACTTCATCCCTTCCAATGACTGGGTTATAATTATTGCTGTAATGTCTCACGGAGTGAACAATTATGGGAAATATTTGGGGCCATACCCAACAGTACTCACTGGCTACTTCTGGCTTTGTACTCAGGAGTCATTCCTGGCAGTACTTGGATCAAACTGGGGTCAACTACATGCATGGTAAGTTCCTTAACCCCATAATAGTTCTCTGGCCCTTCAAGGGATGAATATTCTGGCAACATAGCACTGTGCATTTCTTATGTGACTTGAGAGATGGACAAGAGGTACATTTTCTACATTGAGAATTTCCCCACATTTCAACTTGAGCTGTGTAATCCCTTTCTATTATCTTATGGCATATTATCCATCTTTGGGATGACCCATATCTCCACCAATGATGTAGACTATTTTCTCTCTTCCCCTTGGAGAAGACTTCATGTTCTCTCCAGAATCTATATCTCTCCTTCTCTCCTCAAAATAAAACTATTTTACTTAAAAGAGAGAGAAGAGGGAAAGAAAAGTTCTGGGAATCCTGTATCTGAACTTTAAAAATGTAGATGCTTGGGAATGGAGCTATGGTCATTGACTAGGGTATTTGCCTTGCACATAGCCAACTGGATTGGATGCCCATATTCCATATGGTGCTCTGAGCACTTCCAAGAGTAATTCCTGAGCTCAGAATCAGGAGTAACCTCTGAGCATCATCAAGTGTGACCCAAAAACCTGATATCACATATGGTCCCTCTGAGTATTGCCAGAGGTTACTTCTGAGCACAGTGTCAAGAATAGCCCCTGAGTACTACTGGATATGACCACTTATATCCCACCACCCAAAAAATCTATATATAGATATATAGATGCTTAAAAAGAGAGAAAGAAATGCCTCTGAAAACTAGTTTGTAATAAAAATTCAACTAAAATTGGCTTATGAAAAATATATTGTTTTTAGAAAAAAATGTTATTTAGTTCCTGTAATTGAAAGGCTACAGGAATGGCTGGATCTAATATAACTTTCTCCATCTCTTACATGAATTTTCCTCTTTTATGATGCCATCCTCAGCTGGCCATAGAGCTCCTTATATCTTAGACTGGCAATCTCAATTTTAAAATGTTATTTGTGGAGGGGGCGGGAGCAGGAAATAAAAAAAATGTTATTTGTGTTCAGAATTTCATCAAAGACCTCAGGCAGATGCCACTGGCTCTTAATCAGCTCAACAGGGGCTACATGCACAAAACTGAACTATATCACTGTGACTAGGTCATACCATGCTCTCCATGGCTGGACTTGCCTCAGCCCTGAGCCTATTTGTCCCTCCTTCCCAAACTACACGACAGAGATGATTCTTCAAAAGGAAACTGGAATTTTGTCTCCAATAAAGGAAAAAGTGGACACTGGGTATGTTCAAATCAATAGCTACCCACAACAGCATATTGCTTATGTCACTGTGTAATAAGCCTCACAGTAAAATATAGCTAAAGCCAAAAGGCTACTGAGAATAAAAAGCTTTGAGGACAAATAAGGGAAGAGTTTGTACTGACATTCCTTCTCTCTACTTCCAAAATAATCTCAGGCCTCTTTTAAGCAGCTCTTATCTGAATCCCTCGCTTTGTAAGCAAAACCAACATATTTTCTATGAGTTTTCCTCTCAGTGTGTGGGCTCCAGTGCTCCTTTGTTGAAAGATTCATGTTTTAAATACAGAAGACAGAATCAGAGGACAAACAAGAGCCCTCATTTCTGTCTCTGACGTCTGTGGCCTGGAAGACCTCAACTGTATCTATCACAGTCACAGAATAAAATGCCTCTTCTGCTGGGTGAACAGTTATATGTTCAGGCAAAAGAGCATTGCTCTGGATTCCCACTAACTAATTCTTCCTTCTCTGTTTTCAGGGAGGAAAATTTAATTTTATCAAGCTAATTGTGAACATTGGCTCAACCCTCTCCTATTTTGGTTTGGTAAGAGCATCTCTTTTTCATACTTTATGAAAATTGTTTGGCAAAAAGAAGTTTCACTGACAAAGGTACCTGTCTTGGTTTGTTCCAGGCTACTTTTTTCATTGATTTTCTTATAAACACATACTCAAGTAAATGCTGTCGATCCCGAATTTATCCCTGTTGTAAGTGCTGTGAGCCCTGTGCAGTCAATGAATACTACTATGAGAAGAAGTGTGAATCTATTATGGAGCCAAAGTCGGTAAGTCTCACATTGTCTGTAGTACAGCAGAGTCTGTTGTATCACAGAGAAAGTGTAAGAATAAGGTCACAATTACAGATTAACTGATGGTCAAGTTTCTGAACTCAAATCCACATCTCTTAAATGAATCCTTTGATCTTAAAGAACTGAACAAAAATAGGGAAAAAAGGAAAGATGTAGGGAAAAGAAGCTTTACGTTTTAGTTTTGTCTATGTTATCATATTTATTGTATAGTTAGTTAAAAAATAGTGTAATAACTTTGGAGAATACTTTGACAGTATTTAACAACATTTAAATGGGACACACTTCATTGCTTCTCATTTCCACTTCTCATACTTGCCCTGGAGAAATACTCATAAGGGTAACAAGTTATATAGGTATTCAAGATGTCTATCACAGTACTATTCATAACCATGAAGGAAGCCCAATGTTCAGCAGGTGATAGAAAAACAAACCATGGGGCCGGGTAGGTGGCGCTGGAGGTAAGGTGTCTGCCTTGCAAGCGCTAGCCAAGGATCAGGACTGCGGTTCGATCCCCCGGCTTCCCATATGGTCCCCCCAAGCCAGGGGCGGTTTCTGAGCACATAGCCAGGAGTAACCCCTGAGCGTCAAAAGGGTGTGGCCCAAAAACCAAAAAAAAAAAAAAAACCATAATAATGAATGCCTGCCCCTAATTCAAAGGAATTAAGTAGATAATTATAAAAAACTACAAACACTTTGAAATCTTATATATACATTAATGTACATATATACACATAGATACTCATTAATCTTTAGAAGAGTTCTTACCGATCTCCATGGCTATAGTATGTAGTCATGTATGTATAGTATATATATATATTATGTGTATGTATAGCATATATAGTATATGTATGTATGGTATATATTGTATGTATATATTGAGGCACAGAAGGTTAAATAATTTCCCTAAAATTCATAGAAGAAGCAAGTAGGGTCATAGAGGTAGTACAGTGGGGAAGATACTTGCCTTGCATGCAGTTAACACTGATTTGATCCCTAACACCACATATGGTCTCCTGAGCCCCAGTAGTGATTCCTGAGCTTAGAACCAGGAGTGAGCCCTGTACCACTGGGTGTGATCCAAAAGCCAAACCAAGGAAACAAAAATAAGTAGCAGAAGCTATTTTAAATTTTACACTGAGGTGTGTAAGCCCAGCCAAGAACATAGTTGGGAGAAAAAGAAAAAAAATGAACTGTTGGTCAACAGCATAGGGAGCAGTTATGGGCTGTGGGTGGAGTTTGGACTAAAAAGGAGGATCATTTTGTCTTGAATTGAGGTGAGTGAATCTAGACTAGATCTTAGCAGTGAGAACAAAACAAAACAGACAGCTGACCAACAGCAGAGGGAGCAGCTGTGTGCTGTGGGCAAAAAATTGGACTCAAAAGCACCATTTTGAATTGAACTGCAGTATCTGAGCCCAGCCAAGAGCTAACAGCTAAGCCCAGCCAAAAGCTTTATTTTGATTAACAGTTGTCCATTTTTTCTAATCAAGGAGCCCCATCATAACACATAAAAACCAGACTCACACTATAAAGCTCACAATGAGAAAACAATGCAGAACCCCACCACACACTGTGGCTGAAGATGCTAGTTCTGAAGACTCAACCAACATTAGCCACCTATATAACCTCTTGGATCAGGACTTTAGAGAGGAAATATTAAGGTCATTCAAAGAACTCTAAGAAGACTTGGGACATTGGTGATGGGAATGTTGCACTGGTGATGGGTGGTGTTCTTTACATGACTGAAACCCAAACACAATCATGTATGTAATCAAGGTGTTTAAATAAAAAAAAAATGAAGTCTGTTTAACTGCATTTGTCCTGAATAAAACATTGGTCCTTAAACCTAAAAAAAAAAAAAAAAAAGAACTCTAAGAAACCCATAAGACTCAAGAGGATATACAAACAGAAATGAGAAAACCTCAAACATAAATACCAGGGCTGTTAAAACATGTTAGCTGACATGAGATCCTCACTGGAAAGCCTCACCAGCAGAGTAAAAGCTCTGAGTATATAATCAGTGAGCTGAAAATGGAAAAAAAAAACAGTCAAAATAAATGAAAAGAAAATGGAAATATCATCAAATTAAGAAAATAGGGGAGCCGGAGAGATAGCATGGAGGTAAGGGATTTGCCTTGCATGCAAAAGGATGATAGTTCAAATCCCAGCATCCCATATGGTCTCCCGTGCCTGCCAGGAGCAATTTCTGAGCATGGAGCCAGGAGTGACCTCTGAGCACTACCGGGTGTGACCCATAAACAACAACAACAACAAAAAAAATAGACCATATACATTTGGGATAAATTTAACATGAACAACATAAGAATCACTGGGGTCCCAAGGAAGACAGGAAGAAAAGCCCTATGAAGATGATATCATTGCTGAGAAATTCCCAGAACTGAAGAATGTTTTCACCCACATCCTGGACAGCTGAAATATGCCAGTTAAAAGAAATCTAAATAAAAGCACCCCAAGGCACATCCTAGTCACAGTGATGAAATCCAGAGAGAGAAATAGAATACTGAAAGTGGCAAGAACAGAAAAGGAAATTACATATAAAGAATCAAGCTTCAGATTTACAGCAGGGGCCGGAGAGGTAGTGCAGCAGTATGGCGTTTGCTTTGCACACTGCTAACCCAGGATGGACCACAGTTCGACCCCCAGCATCCCAGGAGCGATTTCTGAGCACATAGCCAGAGTAACTCCTGAGTGTCACCCAGTGTGGCCCAAAAACAAAAAGAAGAAAGAAAGAAAAAAAGAAAGGAAGGGAGGGAGGGAGGGAGGGAGGAGGAGGAGGAGGAGGAGGAGGAGAAGAAAGAAAGAAAGAAAGAAAGAAAGAAAGAAAGAAAGAAAGAAAGAAAGAAAGAAAGAAAGAAAGAAAGAAAGAAAGAAAGAAAAAAAGAAAGAAAGAAAAAAGAAAGAAAGAAAGAAAGAAAGAAAGAAGAGAGAAAGAAAAGAAAGAAAAGAAAGAAAGAAAAGAAAGAAAGAAAGAACGAAAGAAAGAAAAGAAAGAAACAGAAAGAAAAGAAAAAGAAAGAAAAGTAAGGAAGGAAGGGAAAGAAAGAAAGAAAGAAAGAAAGAAAGAAAGAAAGAAAGAAAGAAAGAAAGAAAGAAAGAAAGAAAGAAAGAAAGAAAGAAAGAAAGAAAGAAAGAAAGAAAGAAAGAAAGAAAGAAAGAAAGAAAGAAAAAGGAAGAAAGAAAGAGGAAGGAAGGAAGGAAGAAAAAGGAAGGAAGGAAGGAAGGAAGGAAGGAAGGAAGGAAGGAAGGAAGGAAGGAAGGAAGGAAGGAAGGAAGGAAGGAAGGAAGGAAGGAAGGAAGGAAGGAAGGAAGGAAGGGAAGGAAGAAAAATAAGAAGGAAGGAAGGAAGGAACTTGTTGATAAGAATGTGGGGAAGAAAGGGCCGGAGAGATAGCATGAAAGTAGGGTGTTTTCCTTGCATGCAGAAGGACTGTGGTTCAAATCCCGGCATCCCATATGGTTCCCCGAGCTTGGCAGGAGTGTAGAGCCAGGAGGAACCTCTGAGTGCTGCCGAATGTGACCCAAAAAAACAAAAAAAAAATAAAAATAAAAAAGAATGTGGGGAAGAGTAACCTTGTGCATTAATGATAGGTGCAGCCACTGTGGAAGATTGCATGGTAGTATGATAGTTCTGCAAAATTACATGCAAAATTACCTCATGACTGAGCAAGCTCACTTTACTAAAAATATGTTTTTTACTATTATAGTTATATAGTTTAGTAAAATGTTTACAGTAACAAAAAATAAGCAGCAGAAGTGAATTGCCAACACAGGAAACTGGTTTTAGAATTAATGTTCATAACTTCCATATTCTAAGAACTGGAATAAGCCAATAACTAAGATTTTTGTGGAACAAAAACAGGTAAAATAGAAGCTGGAGAGGTAGCACAGTAGGTAAAGTTTTTATATTGCATGTAGCTGAATCAATTTCAATCTTCAGTACCCCATATTTTCCCCTAAACCAGCCAGGAGTAATTCCTGAGAGCAGTGCCAGGAGCAATCTCTGAGCACCACTGGGTGTGGCCCAAAAGCAAACAAAAAGTAAACTATAAAATAAAACATATAATATTATATATACATACACATAATGCTCACATATTAATGTATGTAAATACAGAATGTATTGTCTTTATTTTTAATATATTTTTCAACATGTAATACAGACATATGTACAAGAGGTTATATACATACATACATTTTTGTTTGTTTGTTTTTGGGCCACACCCGTTTGAAGCTCAGGGGTTACTCCTGGCTATGCGCTCAGAAATCACCCCTGGCTTGGGGGGACCATATGGGACACCAGGGGATCGAACCATGGTCCATCCGCTTGCAAGGCAGACACCTAACCTGTAGCGCCACCTTCCCGGCCCCACATGCATACATTCTTACACACATACACAAAGAGTATTAGAGGGGCTGAGTAGATAGTTCAAAAGGTTGGAGGCTGGAGCAATAGAACAGCAGATAGAGTACTTGCCTTGCACACAGTTGACCCAGGTCCAATCCATATGATCTCCTGAGCCCACCAAGAGTGATTCCTGCGTGCAGAGTCAGGAATAACCCTGATCTGGGTCAGATGTGTAGGTAAGTGCCAGTATTACCTCAGTCTTTTAAGAAGGAAACTGAAGCACAGGAAGATTAAATACATACCCACACCCACACACAAAAAGGCTAGAGGGTATGCCTTTCATGTACTAGGCCCCAAAGTTCAATTCCTGATATCACATAGGCCCCTGATGACCACCAGGTATAGTCCTGGTGGTCCCTAGTACCTCAGGCGTAAGCATTATCAGCGTAAGTACTGAACCACTAGAATGGCACTGCCAGGCTAAGTATAGCCAAGGAGAGGCACTAGGGAGGAAAAGTTCCATTGCAGAGAAATACTCATGAAAGTGGTCACTGAGGTTGCTTCTGAAAAAGGCCTTATACGGAGCCGGAGAGATAGCATTTCTGCCTTTCATGCAGAAGGTCGGCGGTTCGAATCCCGGCATCCCATATGGTCTCCCAAGCCTGCCAGGAGCGATTTCTGAGCAGAGCGCCAAAAGTAACCCCTAAGTGCTGCCAGATGTGACCCCAAAACTAAACAAAAAAGAAAGTCTTTGAGTCTTAACTCCCTACTTTCCCCCAATCTCTGGAATTTAAAAACAATGAAGAGGATTACTTTGTCCCTTATCCAAGACTATTATTGTCCTTTTCTTGAAGGACGTTTCCTGGTGATCGTTTATGTATTTCCAAGCTAAAACAAAAATTTATGTTTGAAATAAAAAATTATCACCTTAAAAAAATGATCACCTTTTTATTATCCAAGATGCTTGAAATGTTATAGGAATATAAATAATTAAGTTGTAATGGTATAACTTTCTGGAGATAGCTAATCAAGAATCATAAAGAAATTTTTCATGTAGTTGGAGGACCTAAAATGTTAAGCATCAGGGCCAGAGCAATAGCTTAGCAGGTAGGACATCTGACTTCCATGAGTTTGATCCACAACATCCCATACGGTTCCCTGAGCATAGCCAAGCATGACCCCTGAATGTAGAACCAGGAGTAACCCCTGAGCACTATGGGTGTGGCCCAAAAACAAAACCAAAATATTGTTAATCTGTAAGACTACTCTAAGCCTGCAGACTCAGTGACGAGGGTTCCACTGATTTAGCTTTAGATTCAGTTTATTCACTCTTTTTTTGGTTTTGATATTGGAATACATCTGGTGGCACTGAGGAATTACTCCTGCTCTATACTCAGAAGTCACTCCTAGCAGGCTCAGGGAGCCATATGAGATGCTGGGGATAGAATCCAGATAGACCACATGCAAGGCAAAAGTCCTGCCCATTGTGCTAGCACTCTGGCCCCAGTTAATTAGCAAGTTTTTCATGAACTGTTTAATCATTTGTCTCAGTCAGGCAGTTCTTGACAATTCTGTGCAAAAATAGATAAATTTTCAACCTTCTTTCCCTAGACATTAAAATATGTGTCTTTTGTGGATGAACCTCATATTAGTATGGTGGATCAGCAGCTACTTCGGAGAAGTCTACAAAATGTTGAAGGTGAAGAAATCCCAGTAAGTTTAGACATTCGACTTCTTTTTGTATTGTTTTTGTTTTCCAATTGTATTGTTTGTTTTGGGGCCATATCTGGTGGTCCTCAGGACTTACTCCTGGCTCTGTGTTCAGGGATCACTCCTAGTGTGTTATATCAACACTAGTGGAACTCAGGGGGACCAGAGGGGATGACATGGAATAAACCTGGACTGGCTGAATGCGAGGTAAACACCTTGCCTGCTATACTATCTCTCCATCCCCTTAATTCACTTTTTAAAAAACAAAACTTACTTATAAACATGAATATGGTAATATGGTAATTTATGAAATTTATTTGACCATGTATAAAAGTAAATTTTAATAGAGTAAACATATGTAACCAGCATCCAGAAAAAAAGTATTACTAACCTAATTCCCTTGCATGGGCCAATTACTACCCTATTTTAAAAGTAGTAATTATCCTATATTCAGAGATAGTTTTATCCTTAGAGAACCTTACAACATTTGAATCCTATAGTATATTATATACATACTCATATATATATCTATTCCTTGAGTATCTAGCATCTTTCACTTAACATTACTTTATTCATGTCATTGCACCTAGCAGTAGTCATCCTCTTTGTTACATCATTTCCATTTTTATAAATATCCAACTTAATCGTTCTATTGTTGAGGAATTTTCAGTTTGGGGATTATACCCATGATGCTGCCATGGTAAACATATGGTACTTAATAGTGGAACTAGTTTTCAAAGGACAGGCTTATATGCCACATTAAAAGACAGTACTGGGGGGAGTGGAGAGATAGCATGGAGGTAGGGTGTTTGCCTTGCATTGCAGAAGAACCATGGTTTGAATCCCGGCATCCCATATGGTACCCGGAGCCTGCCAGGAGTGATTTCTGAGCATAGAGCAATGAGTAACCCCTGAGTGCTTCTAGAACAAAATAAATCAGAATTTTCAAAAACAAAAAACAAACTATAGTCCAGCCCTCCAATGGCTGAGGGACAGTGAACTGGCTCTCCGTTTAAAAAGACTGAGGACCACTGACACAGAGCAAGGAGTAAGCACTGAGCACACCAGTATAGACAAAAAAAAAAACAAAAAATGAAAGAAGAAAGAAAAATTCTTGGGGCCAGAGTGATAGCACAGTGACAGGGTGTTTGCCTTGCCTGTGGCCAACATGGCACTGACCCAGATTCGATTCCCTGCATCCATATAGGTCCCCTAAGCCTGCCAGGAGCAATTTCTGAGTGCAGACTCAGGCGTAACCCCTGAGAGCCACTGGGTGTGACCCAAAAACAAACAAATACACATACAAAGAAATCCTTGCTAAGATTTTTTTTTTATCATGACTGAATACTCAATTCATTTTTTTTTTACTTTTTAATTGATTGATTGATTGGTTTTTGGGCCATACCCAGAGCTGCTCAGGGGTTACTCCTGGCTCTGCACTCAGAAATTGCCCTGGCAGGCTGCTGGGAATCGAACTGGGTCCCTCCAAGGTTGGTGACATGCAAGGCAAATGCCCTACCACTGTGCTATCTTTCTGGCCCCAGGATACTTTCTTGTTTTTATTTTTTTTTATTTTTTTTTTTTTTGGTTTTTTTTGGTTTTTGGGCCACACCCGGCGGTGCTCAGGGGTTACTCCTGGCTGTCTGCTCAGAAATAGCTCCTGGCAGGCACGGGGTACCATATGGGACACCGGGATTCGAACCAACCACCTTTGGTCCTGGATCGGCTCCTTGCAAGGCAAAGGTCGCTGTGCTATCTCTCCGGGCCCTTGTTTTTATTTTTTAATATTATTTTTGTTTTGTTTTTTGGGCCACCTGGTGATGATCAGGAATTTTTCCTGGCTATGTACTGAGAAATCGCCCCTGGCTTTGGAGGATCATATGGGACAATGAGAATCGAACCAAGGTCTGTTGTAGGTTAGCCATGTGCAAGGCAAATGCCCTACCACTGTGCTATCACTCAGCCCCAGGATACTCAATTATTATTATTATTATTATTATTATTATTATTATTATTATTATTATTATTTCTTTTCTTCTCCTTCTCCTCCTCCTCCTCTTCTTCTTCTTCTTCTCCTTCTCCTTCTCCTCTTTCTCCTCCTCCTCCTCTTCCTCCTCTTCTTCTCCTTCTCCTTTTCCTTCCCCTCCTCCTCCTCCTCCTCCTCCTCTTCTTCTCCTCCTCCTTCTTCTTCTCCTTCTTCTCTTCCTCTTCCTCCTCCTCTTCCTCCTCTTTCTCCTCCTTTTCCTCCTCTTCCTCCTCCTCCTCCTCTTCTTCTTCTTCTTCTTCTTCTTCTTCTTCTCCTCCTTTTCCTTCCCCTCCTCCTCCTCCTCTTCTTCTTCTCCTCCTCCTTCTTCTTCTCTTCCTCTTCCTCCTCCTCTTCCTCCTCTTCCTCCTCCTTTTCCTCCTCTTCCTCCTCCTCCTCTTCTTCTTCTCCTCCTCCTTCTTCTTCTCCTTCTTCTCTTCCTCTTCCTCCTCCTCTTCCTCCTCTTCCTCCTCCTTTTCCTTCTCTTCCTCCTCCTCCTCCTCCTCCTCCTCCTCCTCTTCTTCTTCTTCTTCTTCTTCTTCTTCTTCTTCTTCTTCTTCTTCTTCTTCTTCTTCTTCTTCTTTTTCTGGATACTCAATTCTTAAATAACGTTTGGGGTTTTTGTTTTTTGTTTTTTTTGCCTTTGTAAGTTAAACCAAAAAAAAAGAGGGGGTTGGAGAGATAGCATGGAGGTAAGGCATTTGCCTTGCATGCAGAAGGACAGTGGTTCAAATCCCGGCATCCCATGTGGTCCCCTGTGCCTGCCAGGAGTGATTTCTGAGCATAGAGCCAGGAGTAACCCCTGAGCACAGCCGAGTGTGACCCCCCAAAAAAAAAAAAAAAAAAAAGATGAAGTTTTTTTATTATGTCATTAACTACATGCATCAATTTCTATGTTTTTCTTTAGTAAAGCAAAATATTTTTTTAAACAAAATTTACTCAGATGTGAAGGGAGAGAGAATACATATTCAAGGAGAACAAAGGCTTGAAACAGGAGGTCAATTTTCTTATTTCATTTGGGTTTTTTTTTTTTGGCCATACCCAGCAGTGCTCAGGGCTTACTCTCGTCACTGCACTCAGGGATCACTGCCTGAGGATAGGACTCAGGAGACATTATGTGATACCAGGGATCAAACCTGGGTTGGCTGCATATAAGGCAAGCACCTACCCACTGTAATATCATTCTGGTCCCTAATTTTCAAATATTATACCAACCTGGTATTCCTGCAGTAAACTCAATTTGAATGTGATGATTAGCTCTTTGTATCATTGCTGAATTAAATTCACTACTACATAGAACTGCATCTCCATTTTTTTTCCTTTTGGATTTTTTCTGTGGGTTTCTTTTTCTTTTCTGCCACATCTGGCAGTGGTCATGATCAAGATTATTCCTGCCTCTGTGCTCAGGGGTCATTCCTGATGTGGCTTGGAGGACCACAGGGGATGCTGGGATTTGAACTCGGCTGAGTATAAGCAAGTGCCCTCTACTATACTATCACTCTGGCACCTTTAGTTTTCTTCTTGACAGATACTAACCAATATTTTTATCCTGTAATGGTTTGGTTAGAAGCTTTTTTTATGTGTGTGTATGAGGCAAAATACACATAATATAATTTTTACCAACTACTTAATTTTTTATTTTGGACAATACCCAGCAGTGCTCAGGGGTTACTACTGGCTCTGCACTCAGAAATCCCTCCTGAAGGATCCAATGATGGACATATGGGATTAAAACCAGGTTGAGCACACACAAGACCAGCACTCAACCCATTGTACTATCTCTCTGAACCAAATTTTACAACTTTTTTTGTCTTTTGTTTTTTGTTTGGGCCACACCTAGTGATGCTCAGGGGTTACTCCTGGCTATGCGCTCAGAAATCGCTCCTGGCTTGGGGGACCATATGGGATGCCGGGGGATTGAACCACTGTCTGTCCTAGGCTAGTGTAGCTAAGGCAGATGCCTTAACCCTTGTGCCGCCGCTAATTTTATAAATTAAAAATTTTACCATTTAAAAAAATTTTTTTACCATTTTAGGGGCCAGAGAGATAGCATGGAGGTAAGATGTTTGCCTTGCATGCAGAAGGTCAGTGGTTCAATTCCCAGTATCCCATATGGTCCCCTGAGCCTGCCAGGAGTGATTTCTGATCATAGAGCCAGAAGTAACCCCTGAGGACTGCTGGGTGTGACCCAAAAACAAACAAAAAAAATTTTTTTTTAATTTACCATTTTAGGGCCTGGAGAGATAGCACAGCACAGCGGCGTTTGCTTTGCAAGCAGCCAATCCAGGACCAAAAGTGGTTGGTTCGAATCCCAGTGTCCCATATGGTCCCCCGTGCCTGCCAGGAGCTATTTCTGAGCAGACAGCCAGGAGTAACCCCTGAGCACTGCCTGAGGTTTTTTGGCCCAAAAACCAAAAAAAAAAAAAAAAAAAAAAAAAAAAAAACCAAAAATTTTATCTTTTTTTTTTTAATTTTATCATTTTAAAGTGTGTAATTCAATGACATTTAGTATACCTACAATGCTATTGTAATCATCTAATTGCACATATTTCATTACTACCAAAGGAATCCTCTACTCAGTGACCACTCTCTAGACCCTGGTATATACTAAAAAGCCACCCATTTCTTTAACCATTTATCTATTGATGGACAGTGATTTGTTTTCACCCTACTTTCATATGGAAGAAAAGTTATAACTAGCTGATAAAGTTGTTTCATATAAGTACTACAAACAACATGGAGTATTACAAAGTGAACAGAAAATAGTCTGAGAACTACCCAGACTGAGGAATCAGGACAAGAAGGTCTATCTTGTTTGTTTGTTTGTTTGTTTGTTTTGGGGTCACAACTCAGTGCTTGGGGCTTACTTATGGCTCTGTGCACAGAGTTCACTCCTGGAGGGATCGGGTGACAATATGAGGGGCTGGGGATCCATGAGCAAGGCAAGTACCTACCTGCGGTACTATCACATTAGTCCAAGAAGGTCTCCCTTAAGAGATGATATCTGCATATAGACCTGTTTATATGTTAAGTCTGTAAAATGGAGGTAAAAAACCCATATCTCATAAAGCTCTTTGAGGGCTTAAATGGGCAAAATCTTTCAAACACCCAGCACACTCGTGCTATATGTATTTAATAAATGATAGAATCTAGGGGCTAGAAAGGTAGTACAGCAGGTAGAGTACTTGCCTTGCATAGGGCTGACTTGGATTTGATTTCAGTATCCCATATGGTCACCTAAGTCTGAGCATAGTTGGCTGTGGCCCAAAAAACAAAAAGTAATAATAAGGGCCCGGAGAGATAGCACAGCGGCGTTTGCCTTGCAAGCAGCTGATCCAGGACCAAAGGTGGTTGGTTCGAATCCCGGTGTCCCATATGGTCCCCCGTGCCTGCCAGGAGCTATATCTGAGCAGACAGCCAGGAGTAACCCCTGAGCACCACTGGGTGTGACCCAAAAACTAAAAAAAAAAAAAAAGTAATAATAAAGTAAAAAAAAAAAAAAAAGGTCAGAGCCTCTAGTATTAATATAATAGTAAAATGGTATAATAAATTAATAGTAAAATGAAAGAATCTGGACCTTAAGGGTTGTCATTGTTGATGGATTTAAAAACTTAAATTTTTCAGAGACCTCCAATGGACTTCGCAGAATTGTCGAGACTGCCTCTATCAGTCCACAAACCACCCCATATTTCTGAACATCAAGAGGAATTAGAGTTGCTTGGAAAAACTGGTAGCCCAGAGTGGTGCCAATGTGGAAGCTGCCTCCCATCTGAACTCCCTGAGGAAAGCAGATGCATGGAGGAATTGTGCTGTCGGAAAGCTCAAGGGCCCTGCATCACCAACTCACCACTGTTCAGGAGGATTGTTCTTTCCAAAGATGTCCTCCAGTTTCTCCTGCTCTACAAGGAGCCCTTGCTGACAGTGGATGGGAATTTCACCAACAGCCAGCTGCGACATTGTGCCTATAGGTGCTATACCACTTGGCGTTTTGGCTCCAAGGACCTGGCCGACTTTGCCATCCTGCCCAGCTGCTGCCGCTGGAAGATAAGGAGAGAATTTCCTAAGAGTGACGGCCAGTATAGTGGCTTCAAGAACAATTATTAAAAGCACAGGCCTGATCAGTCATATTCCTGTCACCTTTGCCTCTATCTTGAGTTTCACCTGCAAAGGTTTGTGGCCAGATTTTCAGCCAGAGGGAAATGTGTTTTGCTCTCCCACATCTCCCTACATGAGTCAGAGAGCTGAGTGTTTGGGAAATCGAACCTATTAAGGATCCGCAGCATGGACCAGGAGCCAAGAGATTTACGTTTGTGTCTCATTTCTGTTCCTAAAAAGTAATATGATCGGGCCTGGAGAGATAGCACAGCGGCGTTCGGGCCCGGAGAGATAGCACAGCGGGGTTTGCCTTGCAAGCAGCCGATCCAGGACCAAAGGTGGTTGGTTCGAATCCCGGTGTCCCATATGGTCCCCCGTGCCTGCCAGGAGCTATATCTGAGCAGACAGCCAGGAGTAACCCCTGAGCAACGCCAGGTGTGGCCCCCCCCCAAAAAAAAATAAAAAATAAAAAAAAAGTAATATGATCCGAGGCCTTTAACCTCTGACCTCACTCACCTTCTTACCAGCCTACTATCTCAGAGACATTAGATGGCCAACTGAAAGCTGAAATGAACTTTCTTCTTAAAGCACAATGAGGCAAATGAATGGTCAAAGTAGGAAACTGACCAACTATGAAAAAACCCTCTGGGACCTTTTTGGAGAATGTGGAAGATGAAAAGTGGCCACAAGTTATTTGACACTTATCTCTCAGGACCTGAGGGTTAGTTCTGCCCTCTCAAATATACAGCTTGATTGCTTTATCCAATTGTGCAAGTGACACTATGTGAGTCTCAGGCTTTGGGCTTAGAGGCTGGAAGCTTTCATTTCCTGTGCCTTTGCACTTAGTGGAAAGAGATCCAGCCCCCAGAGAAAAGTATGCATATCCTGAGACTGTCTTGCCCAGAAAAAACCCTGGAAGTCACAGGGAGAGATGTCTGAACAGCTCCCAGCTTTCACATAATTTCAGACTCAGCTAACTTGACCTCAAGACATCTCAGGGGACAGCTTTTCAGGGACCTACAAAATGAATTATTTCATGCCACTGAATTTTAGATTGTAAGTTACATAGGAACCAAGAGCAAGCTTTGTTCATGAGGACAAACCCACAACTTTCTGGTTCTAAGATTCTGGAGCCTGCACCATCCCTGAACTCCCTCCGGGCTTGCTTGGATTTCTATTTGGCAATTCTAGGAAGGTTGAATGCCAAATCAGGTAACACATCTCAGCCCTGGGATCCAATAGATCTGACTGCCAAGCTAACTCGATACAGCCCACATGAATCACATTTCTATGGTGGGAAATAACTGTTGCTCTTAGAAACTGGAAAACTTGTCTTTATGCCTTTAACAGCTGGAATATAGGCAATATGGGTGTTACTTGAAGAGCAGCAACTCTCTCAACCTTTACTATAAATCTATATCAACTACAACAATTATGTAATTAGAAATTTGTAGACTATAAGGATCTCCTGAATGATTTTGGCACAAAAATTCACTTTTTCTAGCACCCATTTTGAAGAATAGCAGTCACCATTCAATATTATGTATGGTGGATTTTATTCTCATATTCTTAAGATTTGCCTTTTTGGTAACTTTAAAAACTATCAACTGAGGGGCCGGCGAGGTGGCGCTAGAGGTAAGGTGTCTGCCTTGCAAGTGCTAGCCAAGGAACGGACCACGGGTTCGATCCCCCAGCATCCCATATGGTCCCCCCAAGCCAGGGGCAATTTCTGAGCACTTAGCCAGGAGTAACCCCTGAGTATCAAATGGGTGTGGCCCAAATAAACAAAAAGAAAACAAAACAAAACTATCAACTGGGCTAGAGAGATAATACAGTAGGTGCTTGCCTTGCATACAGTCAACTTAAGTTCAATGCCCTGTACCCCAGAATAATTTCTGAGTGCAGAGCTAGAGTCAGGGGGGTAAGCCCAGAGGTTAGCCAGGTGTGACTGAAAAGAGACAAAAAAAAAAAAAAAACTTCCCCTAAACTATCAACTTAATACTGTTTATAAAACAATATTTAAGGGGCCGGAGAGATAGCATGGAGGTAAGATGTTTGCCTTTCATGCAGAAGGTCATCAGTTCAAATCCCGGCATCCCATATGGTCCCCCGTGCCTGCCAGGAGCAATTTCTGAGCATGGAGCCAGGAATAACCCCTGAGCTCTGCCGGGTGTGACCCAAAAACCACAATAAATAAATAAATAAATAAATAAATAAATAAATAAATAACAATATTTAAAAAAAACCTTTATTTTTTGGAGAGGGAGGTCCTGGATTTTTTTTCAGGCTTTATACTCAGGATAAAGTTAATTAGGTCATATTAAACTTTCATTTTTTACTTTCTTTCAGATATTTTATTCGGGGGAGTTTTTGGAAAGGGTGTTGGTGGCTATGGGATGGAGGCACACAGCAGTGCTAGGAATTAGGGAGGCAGGCAGTAATGGAAAGCAAGTCCATGGCAAAACGTGAATCATGTAAAACTCCTTTGGAATTTAAATTTCTTACTTCAAGAATTCTATGTAAGTGGGCCAGAGCAATAACATGGTGGGCAGGACATTTGCCTTGCATGCAGTTGATCCAGACTTGATCCCCAGCATCCCATATGGTTCCCTGAACCCGCCAGGAGTGATTTCTAAGTGCAGATCCAGAAGTAACCCCTGAGTGCACTGGGTCTGGCCTCAAGACAAAACAAAAAATCTTTTATGTATATGTCTTGCACATAGCCGACCCAGATTCAATCCTTGGCATCCTATATGGTTCCATACTTGGGACCATAAGCATAGCCAGAAAAGATTCCTGAGTGAAGAGATAGGAGTAACCTGTGATCATTGCAGGGTGTAGCCCCAAACCCCCCCCCAAATTCTTTGTAATGGTACAGATATTCATTCTGTTGGCCTCTAAGCCTTTACCTATTAGTGTCTTATGTCAAAATATTTCTCACCTTATGGAGTCCTTGATGGAGTATGAGTCTTTTTTTTTTTTTTTTTGGTTTTTTGGGCCACACCCAGTGACGCTCAGGGGTTACTCCTGGCTATGCGCTCAGAAGTCGCTCCTGGCTTGGGGGACCATATGGGACGCCGGGGGATCGAACCGCGGTCCGTCCTAGGCTAGCGCAGGCAAGGCAGGCACCTTACCTCCAGCGCCACCGCCCGGCCCCGGAGTATGAGTCTTAACTGACAAAGAAACTCGATCTACCTCCTAAGAGACTTCACCTTTCCTGTAAGTGCTCTGGGTAACTTGGAAATGTGTAACGTTAATTGTGTATAAAAATCTGCCTCTTTCCATGACAACATACAGAATATTCGTATTATTTTATTATTTGTATTCTTTTAGTCTACTTATTAAAATAATGTCATTATCAAAGACATCCCAAGGAGAGTCACATTTTGTAAGATCTATTTCTTGTACTCCAGACCATTCTTCAGACTGGCAGCTGTGCAGAAATCACACAGCTTGTCTCTGTGCCAAAGATCTGCTTGCTTGCTAAAACTTCAGCAGATGTCGCGGAGGTTTGGGAATGAACTTGCCTTTTTCTCTTCGAATGGAAATCCCTATTAAGGGCTTCCTAATTCTAGCTTTGTGATCTTATGTCTTAATGTAGCAGTTTTGATAATATAAAAATCATATTTATTGAGGGTTCCCTTTAATTCCTGTGTCCAGAAGCTCTCCCAAATCAGTTAGCGCATTCTAACACATTCTTTTACTCAACATAGTCACTGAGGCACTGAACATAAGGAAGGTCTCTGCCCCCTCCTTCCTGACCAGATAGTTCCTAGATCCTTGGAATTTTCTGGATGGGAGCGATGCCTTATGTTCTAGTGCAGTGTTTCAGAGGTCTTATAAATGAGATTAGGACAGAAACTAGTCACCAGAGAGACCAAACCAAAGTCTTGGAAGATTGGAACTTTGAGATTCTACCCCTCATCCTGTAGGATAGGGTAATGTTGTGAATTGATTATGCTGATGTGATAAAGCCGCATAAAATTCCATGAACAATGGAATTTTGAATTTGTGGACTAATAAACATAAGCATACACTGAGAGGGAGGTATACTCCAACTCCAAAGGCTCAGAAACATCTGAACCTCCTGCTATGTACCTCTTCATCTGGCTACTCACTCAGATCTTTTCTTCTCAGTCACTATAAAAAAAACTATTGAATGTGAGGAAGAAGTTATGAGATCCCCCAACTTGTAGCTGGTTGGTCAGAAATACAGTTATGGTTGGCATCTGCAATAAGAAACAATCTATGAGACTGGACCCTTAAACTTGTGGCATGAGTGCTAACCCCAGACATTTAACATTTTTTTGGGGGGGTGTCACACCCGGCAGCACTCAGGGGTTACTCCTGGCTCTATGCTCAGAAATCGCCCCTGGCAAGCACGGGGGACCATATGGGATGTCGGGATTTGAACCACTGACCTTCTGCATGCAAGGCAAGAGCCTTACCTCCATGCTATCTCTCCGGCCCCGACATTTAACATTTTAACCCATATTGCTAGTGTCTGGATAACACTTATTGACTAGCTGATCAGTGAAGTGGGAAGAGTTAACTATAAAATATAGAAAATGTTTTCCTTTCAGCACTCACTAGAATCCAATGCTTTATAAGGATTTTGCTCTCAGGGAAAGAGAAGAGGAGATAAATTCATTAACAATTCAAATGAATGTAAACTTGAATTTTAAAATAGGTATCACAATGAAGGGGATTTTACACAATGGGGAGATTAAAGAACATTGCCTTCAAGATAAAGCCCTTTATCTGACATGTGAAGAATAACTTCTAGATGATTTGATTAAAAAAGGAGAAGGAGCATTCTGGGCATTCTATAGCATGAACAAAGGCCTGGGAGCTGAAAAGGCACAGCAGGTTTACTTAATTTATATAGGAACTGTATGATTGACCTACCCTAGGGTTCTGAGATCTGGACAGGTAGACAGGCCTATATAAAGACTACATAAAGTCTGTAAGTATTGGCAAGGCATTTGTCTTTATACTAAGAAAGACAATGAAATGAAGAGACTGAAATAGTCTTAGCTGAATGCTTGAGAAGATTTTGATTGTTCAAAGATCATTGAGATCACTATAAAATGCTAAGAATGGTGGTGAGTCAAGTTTTCATTTCCATTTTGGCCTTTCCCTATTCTACAAACATTTGACCTAAATATGTAGCAACAATCTTTTCTCGCTGCTTCATCCTGGAAAGTCACAAAGAGATCTGCCATAAGGAAAAAAGGAAAAGTTTTCATGTGCCTTAAGTTTTAGGATCTTTCTTATCTCAAATAGCTGAATTGGAAGGGTGAAGAGGCAGTGGTAAGGATGGCCAGATCTGCAAAGAGCAATTCACAGAGCTTTCTAATGTCTCCATCTGCCACCACCATCTCCTGCCTATGGAATATGCCTAAAAGGCTGAGAAGCAGAGATAATACAAAGGGTAAGGGCTTGACATATATGATCTCCATCCAGGCATCTCCAGGAGCCCTGAGCATAGAATCAAGGGTAGCTCTGAACACCACTAGATGTAGCCCCTGTCCCTGTCCCCAAAAAGGTAAGGTCTAATATTATGTGCTGCAAATATCCAGCAAAATTAAAAGGGCATTGATAATGGTCCAATCACAAATGCTTTTCCCAGTCCGCTCCTGTGGAAAAGGTCACCTCCTCAAAGTACCACCTTATAAAATGGACCATATGCTTAGTAGTGGGTTTAAGTACCTATCCAGTTCATAAAATTATCCAAAAATACTTAATCCTCCTGCAGGAACCACAAAGTGCCGAAAGCAGGTGAGCTTCCCACAGCTTCCAGTAGTTTATCTTGTCCCAAATGCAACCTCCAAAAGCCAGATAGATAGTATTTTGGGCTAATCACTTCCTTTGCATACAGCCAATGTATTTGATCCCTGACACCACATTTGGTACTCTGAGCCCCTTCAGAAGTAATCCCAGAATGAAAAGAATGAAAAGCTCTGAGTAATGCTGAATATGACCCCCAAACTAAAACAAATAAAAATGCAAGGATTGGAGAGTTAGTACAGTGAGGGATATGACACTAGACTTCTCTGCAGCTGGTCTTTAATCCCTGGCATCCCATATGGTTCCCCAAGCCCCACCAGGAGTGATTCCTGAGTGCCAAAATAACCCCTGAGCACTGCCACGTGGGGCCAAAAGGGAAAAACATAAAGCCAAATGTAATCTTCAAAGTCTTGCTTCCCTGAGCTGTCAGTGTGACTAATAAATTGTCCCCAATTTCTTCTACCTGGTTTTGGTTTCCATGTCTTCTATCTTGTCCATATCCTTAGAATGGGATAAATGGAGTGAAAGGGAGGTGAATAAAGTAACCCTAATCCAGCTATCTGCTGAATTAGATACCTGGCTTCTACAGTCATTATCTGAACAAAATCCTGCCTCCAGGAACCCCCAAGGAACTAACCCCTTCTCTGCAGCCATTTAACCAAAATAGTCACTTGATAGGCTTGGGTATTGTTTTCTGTTCTGCTGCTTCTAAGTTCCTCAACCCATATTCTAATTCTCTGCAATCAGGACATCAGGGAATTCTGGAACCCCTGAGAGCCCCCTGACTCAACTCCTTGTTCTTTTAAAGCAGGGGTCTCAAACTCACGGCCTGCGCGCCGTTTGTGGCCCTCTGTACAACATTTTGTGGCCCTGCCCTAGAGGAATCTTTGTTTGTTTGTTTTGTTTTAGTTGTTTGGGTCACACCCCCCAATGTTCAAGGCTTACTACTGACTTTGCACTCAAGGATCACCCCGACTTTGCCTCCTGCGGCCCCCAGGTAAATTGAGTTTGAGACCCCTGTTTTAAAGACAACTGTGATATCATTATCATCTTTTCCTTCTACTTACATGTTAATTTCCTCTTTCTCTTTCCTAAAGGTTTTTAATCAAGTTCCAAGATAAATAATGGAGAGGACATTGGATGTAGACACACTTAGTTCCTTCCTCTTTATAAACTGTCAAGGTCATATGAGACAGTGTTCAGAAATCAGAGGAAGAGGGGTCAGAGAGTTAGCACTGCTGTAGAGAGTTTGCCTTGCAAGCGGCCAACCCAGGATTGACGGTGGTTCACTTCCCAGCATCCCATATGGTCCCCCAAGCAGGAGCGATTTCTGAGTGCAGAACCAGGAGTAACCCCTGTGCACCAACGGGTGTGAGCCGCCCCCCTAAAAAATCAGAGGAAGAGGAAGAGGTGGTCATTACTGACAGATCATTTTAATAAAGTAACTGCCATATTTGACAGAGGTAGAAAAAGACTGTGCAAAACTACAGTACATAGTAATTTGTGAGCTGTATTTTATTATTTCCAGACAAACAGTCCTTCTGCATGCAAGGCAAATGCTTTACCTCCATGCTATCTCTCCGGCCCCCTTTTGAAAAATTTTTTATTCAGGAGCCGAACCGGTGGCACAAGCGGTAGGGCATCTGCCTTGCACACCTAGGACCACAGTTCAATCCTTCAGTGTCCATATGGTCCCCCAAGCTAGGAGCAATTTCTGAGCGCATAGCCAGGAGTAACCCCTGAGTGTCACCGGGTGTAGCCCAAAAACTAAAAAAAAAAATTTTTTTTTTATTGAGATCAATGTGAATTACA
The DNA here is from genome assembly GCF_024139225.1 of Suncus etruscus. Classification (NCBI taxonomy): domain Eukaryota; kingdom Metazoa; phylum Chordata; class Mammalia; order Eulipotyphla; family Soricidae; genus Suncus; species Suncus etruscus. Next base: position 27,755,349 of record NC_064862.1, read on the forward strand.
AGTCTTTTCATTGTTGTATTTCAGGTACATAGTGATAGTGAATTAGGGCCATTCCCACCACCGGGGTTGACCTCCCTCCACCATAGCTACCAGCATGCTTCCTATACCTCCACCTTTAGTCCCCTGGACTGCTAATGTAACAGGTCCCTTTTGTGTATAGCTTGTTATAGTTTGGGTTTCTTGAGTCTATTATTTTTTTTTGGTTGGTTGTTTGTTTTTGAGTAACATCCAACAGCGCTCAGGGATTACTCCTGAGTCTGCACTCAGAAATCACTCCTGGAGAGGCTGGAGAGATAGTATGGAGGTAAGGTGTTTGCCTTGCATGCAGCTGGTCGGTGGTTCAAATCCCAGCATCCCATATGATCCCCTGAGCCTGCCAGTAGAGATTTCTGAGCGTAGAGCCAGGAGTAACCCCTGAGCGCTGCCAGGTGTGTCCCAAAAACCAAAAAAACAAACAAAAAAAAAACAAACAAAAACAAACAAACAAAAAAAAAACAGAAAAAAGAAATCGGTCCTGGCAGGCTCGGGGACCATATGGGATGCCGGAATTTGAACCATTGTCCTGCATACAAGGCAAACACCTTACCTCCATGCTATCTCTCTGGCCCTGAGTCTACTATCTTTAAATGCCTACATATTTCATTTAAACATTTTTTCATCAAAGGTACTCCTGAAATCAGGAAACTGTTTCATCTGACTCAAGTTTATTCTGTCTCAAGTCCATTTTGTGCAACATTCTTCAAAAGCAATAAGCAAATGACAGTCACTAGTAGCCTCTCACTAAACACTATCAGATTAATGGGCTTTTTTAAGTGCTGGCTCTTCTTTTATATTTATCTCTCTCTCTCTCTCTCTCTTTTTTTTTTTGTTGCTGTTCTTAGTGATAATAGCCTCAGGCAGTGCCTCCTATTTCTAATTTGTTCATGCGAACACTTTTTTTTTTTTTACATTAATGGTGATAGTAGTTTTTTTGGAATCTGGCCAAAGCACCAGGGCCAAAGTCTTCTCAGTTATAAAATTCAAAAGCCTGTTAGCTGGAGGTGGGGTAATGAATGCTCATTATATGATTATGGGGTATTTTAAGATGAACAAAGAGAGTAAAACCAAGAGGAAACTGCAGAAACATTAAGCCTCTCACCTCCCTTCTTAGGCTCAGTCTGTTTCATTCTTAGGCTTTTCGTTTCCTCTTTGCTTCTGCATTAATGAGCAAGACTTCTCGCAACTCCTAATATAACATTAACTCCATTCTAGTTACTCATATCTCCCAAATGGGAACTTCCTCTATGTCAATGCTATAGTCCCAAGGAAGAGGAACAGATTGACCTTCTTTTGGCAGGTTCCACTGAGGTTTAACTGCTAACAACACATACTACAAAATGGCTGCTAGGACCACCTCTGTAAGAAAGGGCAGTTTTCAGAACATTGCATAAAATGGCTTCACATGCAACAAAACCACCAGATAGCACAGACGGTTCAAACTTCACTTAAAACAAATCAGTTGTATATGAGGGCATGAGAAACAGTACAGGAGTAACAGTACAGATGTGGGCTGACCTCGATTCAGTTCCTAACGTCACATATTGTTCCCTAAGTACTGTCAGGAGCAAGACTTGAGTGCAAAGCCAGGAATCTCAGAGAACTTCCGGGTGTGAACTTGGCCCATTAAAAAAAAAAAAAAAAAGAACAAAGGTGAGACTTAAAGTCATAAAGTCATAATTATGTAGTATATATATTTTTTTTCTTCTGAGGACTTATCTATTCATTAAGAAAAGGTTTGAGGGGGCCGGAGAGATAGCATGGAGATAGGGCATTTGCCTTACATGCAGAAGGATCGTGGTTCGAATCCCGGCATCCCTTATGATCCCCCGTGCCTGCCAGGACCGATTTCTGAGTGCAGAGCCTAGAGTAACCCCTGAGCGCTGCTGGGTGTGACCAAAAAAAAAAAAAGAAGAAAGGAAGGGAGGAAGGGAGGAAGGGAGGAAGGGAGGGAGGGAGGGAGAGAGAGAGAGAAAAAGAAAGAAAAAAGAAGGAAGGAAGGAAGGAAAGGAAGGAAGGAAGGAAGGAAGGAAGGAAGGGAAAGGAAGGAAGGAAGGAAGGAAGGGAAGGAAGGAAGGAAGGAAGGAAGGAGAGAGAGAGAAAGAAAGAAAGAAAGAAAGAAAGAAAGAAAGAAAGAAAGAAAGAAAGAAAGAAAGAAAGAAAGAAAGAAAGGAAAGAAAGATAGAAGAAAGAAAGAAAGAAGAAAGAAAAGAAAGAAAGAAAGAAGAAGGAAGAAGGAAGGAAGGAAGGAAGGAAGGAAGAGAGAAGAGAGAAAGTAAGAAAGAAAGAAAGAAAAGAAAGAAAAAGAAAGAAAGAAAGAAAGAAAGAATGAAAGAAAGAAAGAAAATGAAAGAAAAGAAAGAAAGGAAGGAAGGAAGGTAAGGAAGAGAGAAAGAAAGAAAGAAAGAAAGAAAGAAAAGAAAGAAAGAAAGAAAGAAAGAAAAGAAAGAAAGAAAGAAAGAAAGAAAGGAAAGAAAGAAAGAAAGAAAGAAAGAGAGAGGAGAAAGAGAGAAAGAGAAGAAGAAAGAAAGAGAAGGAAGAAAGAGAAAGAAAGAAAGAAAAGAAAGAAGAGATTGAAAGAAAGAAAGAAAAAAGAAAAGAAGAAAAGAAAGAAAGAAAGAAGAAAGAAAGAAAGAAGAGATTGAAAGAAAGAAAGAAAAAAAAAGGAAAGAAGGAAAGAAAGAAAGAAAGAAAGAAAAAGAGAAGGAAGGAAGAAGAGGAAAGAAGAAGGAAGGAAGAAGAGAAAAAGAAAAAGTTTGAGGGGGCTGGAAAGATAGGACACAACTGCCTTGTAGGTTGTTGACCTAGGTTTAAGCCCAGCAGAGCAAAAGAAAAGTGTTGGGTGTGGTTCAGAAAAAAAAAAGAAATTTAATACAATTTGCATACAATATAATCATCCCTTTTAAAATACAGTTCAGAACCTATTTAGAAGACTTATCTGGGGGCCTGCGAGGAGGCACTAGAGGTAAGGTGTCTGCCTTGCAAGCCACGGACCACAATTTGATCCCCCTGGCGTCCCATATGGTCCCCCCACGCCAGGGGCAATTTCTGAGCCCTGAGCATCAAACGGGTGTGGCCCGAAAAACAAAAAAGGAGGAGGAGGAGGAGGAGGAGGAGGAGGAGGAGGAGGAGAATTAAAACAACAACAACAACTTATCTGGAAGTTTCCTAGCATCAAGAATGCCAGTAAAGGGCCGGAGAGATAGCATGGAGGTAAGGAATTTGCCTTTCATGCAGGAGGTCATCTGTTCGAATCCCGGCGCCCCATATGGTCCCCCGTGCCTGCCAGGAGCAATTTCTGAGCCTGGAGCCAGGAATAACCCCTGCGCACTGCCGGGTGTGACCCAAAAGCCACAAAAAAAAAAAAAAAAAAATGCCAGTAAATATCCAACTAATAAATGCATAATATCCCACAGAGCACCTTTCCCTGGGACTACTTTGAACTCAGACAGTACCTCTATTCCTCAAACTCAACAATTCCAACTGTTGAAGCTGATGCTATTTTCTGCAAAAATTCCTTAGAATTTGCCTTTTGTTTGTTTGTTTGTTTGTTTTTGGGCCACACCCGGCAGTGCTCAGGGGTTACTCCTGGCTGTCTGCTCAGAAATAGTTCCTGGCAGGCACGGGGGACCATATGGGACACCGGGATTCGAACCAACCACCTTGGGTCCTGGATCGGCTGCCTGCAAGGCAAACGCCACTGTGCTATCTCTCCGGGCCCAGAATTTGCCTTTTTATGTTTTGAAAAGCAAGATTGTTGTGGCTTAGGAATCTCACATTCGGCGAATAAACTAGTAAACTAAAACGTTGCATCAAAGATGAAATAGGATCCATAAACTAGAAACAGAGGAGAGCAGTTAAGGAAAGCAGCCATACTCTCTGAAGAAATCGTCCCTAGAGTAAAATGATCATTATGCTCAGTCTGCAGTAACAAGGAAAATAAGTTGCATGGATCAGGATGTAAAAAGCACTATCAAAGACGAGGATGATGCACAATTACCGAGTAGAAGTCTTACTCTATAAAGTGGCTTGGAATGACCCCTGGACAGTACCTGACAGATGCCATGTGCTTATTAAAACCTGGTGAAAATATGAATAAAACTAAATGCAGTGCATACCTATGAAAAACATACCTATAGGGAATGCAAAAGAATGGAAAGTTAATGATCAAGCGTTGGACCTGTAGGGCTTTCCTTTATTGTCTCCCTACTTCCCAACTCTCCCTGGATCGTGACAAAAACTTTCTCAGTGCACACCATGGCCACAGACCTTAGTGGGGCGTTTCACAGGGAGATGGTCCTGGCCAAGGTACCAGGGAGCACCTGATTTTCTGACTTTCCGTCCAGGAAAAAAAGTACAGGGCTCCCCTCCCTCCCCAAGTTAGGACCCCGGGGAGGAATTGGACGTCCACTTCCATCCGACCATCTGGTTCTGACTCCCTCACTCTTCTTCCCTGGGGGGTTCCGACCCAACTCCACCAGCGCTCTAAGGGGCCTCATATCATCCTCCCTTGCTCTGTTCCTCCGCCCGCACTTCCAAATGGACCCCTCGTCCTCCTAGGGGGCTGTCCTGGGGGGCCCAGTTCCCAATCCCGCCACTCTAAGGAAGTCACTGCTACCGTCCTCTCCCAGTCCCCCGAGGGAGCCCAGATCCTGCCAGCGGCCCTAAGGGTACGGTTCCAACCCCACTCCCTGACCCTCGCCCTGACACTCGTGAGGGGGCCCTCGTCTGGAGGGGCGTCTCCTGGAGCCCGGGCTCGGGGTGGCCAGCCTCCTCTGCCCCACCGGGCTGGACGGAGCTCGGGCAGGAAGGAGGCGGCGCCGGCTCGGCCGAGGCCGGGCGTGATTTGACGGGCAGGAGGCGGGCCCGGCGGGCTGGGCCTCGGGGCCGGCGGATTGGACGTCCAGGCCTCGGCCGGCTCGAGCAGCCGGTGGCCGCGCGGCACTCTCGGCGGCAGGGCCATGGCGGGCTGCTGCGCGGCGCTGGCCGCCTTTCTGTTCGAGTACGACACGCCGCGCATCGTCCTCATCCGCAGCCGGAAAGTGGGGCTCATGAACCGCACGGTGCAGCTCTTCATCCTGGCCTACGTCATCGGGTGAGCGCCTTTCGGGCCTGGGGGGCCCCGCACCGCTGAGCACCCCGCCCCCGAACACTGCACCACCCCTCCGGACAAACCCCGCCGCATGGTCCTTCTCCCCCAGCGGTGGAGCAAACCCAGGGGTACCCCAAGCCAGACAGATCCATCCCAGGACCCTGAAGAACCCCCAAGTGGCTTTGATGTGTTTTGGGAGCGCAATCTGACCGGTCCCACCTCCTCCACACCTTTTCTGTTTTCTGCCCCCTCCTGTATCTTGATGCCCTGTTGCTTGGGGCGGGGCCCCTGGACCCTAAAGTCTCGGTCTAGGATGGGTCCACTGCCTAGTCCCATGACCTTGCCGACCGGAAAGGAGGTTTGGAGTTGCCATCTGCTGTCCTTTGTAATGGTTGTCCTTTGAGCCCATTTCGGTGTCCAGCCTTCAGTCCTAACCTCCTCCCCAAGTGCTGATTTTTGAGTGAATGTACGCCTAGGAGTCAGCAAAACTTGAGGGAGGGGGTTACCTTTGCAGCTGGGTCCCCTTCGAGATGCCCCCTGCGGTGTTAAATTATCTACAGATGCTAATGGAGAGAATTGCTTCTCAGTCATTGCATTCTCTTGGAAGTCTTAAAGAGTAGTCCTCCCAAATACCCATTACAGTCGATTAGGAATCTTGTTTTTATTAACTTTGGTTTTGGGGTCACAAACAACCGTGCTCGAGGGCTTACTCCTGCCTCTGTGCTCACAGACCTCTCCTGGTGGGCTTGGGAAACCATATAGGGCCCTGGCAATCAAATCCAGATTGGCCCTGTGCAAGGCACGTGCCCTACCATTGTAAAAAAATCCCTTTGGCCTCTAGAATTAATTAGGCTTCTTTTGCAAATTCCCCTTCAGGCTTCCATCCCTATTCTGATGTAACTGCTATAGTTTGATCAACTTCCCAGGTGATTAGCATGTGGAGCAAAGTTTGGAAGAAAAAGTGTTTCATAATCATAAAAGATCATGAGGGGGGCCGGCGAGGTGGCGCTAGAGGTAGAGGTGTCTGCCTTGCAAGCGCTAGCTAAGGATCAGGACCCGCAGTTCGATCCTCCGGGGTCCCATATGGTCCCCCCAAGCCAGGGGCAAATTTCTGAGCGCTTAGCCAGGAGTAACCCCTGAGCATCAAACTGGTGTGACCCGAATAATCAAAAAAAAAAAAAAAAAAAAAAAAAAAGATAATGAGGGGGCCAGAGCAGTGGCACAAGCAGTATGGCATCTGCCTTGCACATGCTAACCTAGGACAGACCTCGGTTCGATCCCACAGCATCCCATATGGCCCCCCAAGCCCAGGAGCAATTTCTGAGCGCATAGCCAGGAGTAACCCCTGAGCGTCACCAGGTGTGGCCCAAAAAGAAAAAAAATTAAAATAAATTTAAAAAATAAAAAAGATCATGAGGGGGCCAGAGCTATAGAACAAGGTATATAGCATTTGTTTGCCTTGCACAGAGCAATTCAGGTTTGATCCCAGGCATCTCATATGGCCCCTAAATCTGCCAGGATTAATTTCTGAGCACAGAGCCAGGAGGAGCAACTGAGCACTGTTGGGTGTGACCCAAAACCAAAACCAAAAGGAAAAAAAAAAAAGATCTTGAGAAACTTTTTAGAAGGAACAGATTCTCTTAACACAGAAAGGGATGTAGGTTTGGCTTCTAACCTCTGTAGCTTGCAGCAATATGAAATGACAATGCAATATAATGACCTCCCTGGTATCCCTGGTATCCAACCCTCAGGGCTTGGATTCATTAACTTAACTACCAACTCAACTTTTTCCCTCCAGTTATGACACTGCATTTGTTTTTGTTTTTTTGTTTGTTTGTTTTGTTTAGTTTTGGGGCCATACCCAGTGACTCAGGGGTTACTCCTGGCTATAAGCTCAGAAATCACTCCTGGCTTGGGGGACCATAGTCCCAGGTTAGCATGCGCAAGGCAAATGCCCTATAGCTTGTGCCACCACTCTGGCCCCAATTTTTGTTTTGTTTTGTTTTGTTTTGTTGTTTTTTTGTTTTTGAGCCACACCTGGCGGTGCTCAGGGGTTACTCCTGGCTGTCTGCTCAGAAATAGCTCCTGGCAGGCACAGGGGACCATATGGGACACCGGAATTCAAACCAACCACCTTAGGTCCTGGATCACTGGCTGCTTGCAAGGCAAACCCCCCGATGTGCTATCTCTCTGGGCCCATTTTGTTTGTTTTTTGACTTTAGAGCCACACCCAGCAATTCTCAAGGGTTACTCCAGGCTCTATGCTCAAGGAGCACTCTGTTCCAGCTCTGTGGACCATATGGGAAGTCTATATCTGCAGCATACAAGGCAAATGCCTACTTGCTGTACTATCGCTTCGGCCCCCTGAATTCAGTCTAATTCCAATGCCCTAAACACTATCTTTTCTAATCTTCAAATGTTTTAATATTCAGATATATCCCCACTTTATAGAAGTGAAGGATGCCTATAATCTAAATTATAATAGAAAAAGTAAAATGTTGAATTGTGACTTAGATACTGTGTACCTGCCACAAGAGAAAGTAACTTAATCACTCTGCATCTTGTTTTCTCTCTAAAACAGAAAATAATAATACCTGCTTCCTGAATTGTTTAAATAAGTTAATACATCTAAAGAGCTTAGATTAGAATATCACCTGTCTCTGAATATTCAAATGGTAACTATTGTCATACTTTAAATTTTTATTTCTTGGGGCCGGAGAGATAGCATGGAGGTAAGGCGTTTGCCTTTCATGCAGGAGGTCATCGGATCGAATCCCGGCGCCCCATATGGTCCCCCGTGCCTGCCAGTAGCAATTTCTGAGCCTGGAGCCAGGAATAACCCCTGAGCACTGCTGGGTGTGACCCAAAAAACAAAAAAAAAAATTTTTTTTTAATTTTTATTTCTTTTTTTTAATTTTGTTTTGCTTTGTTTTGGGGGCCACACTGGGAAGTGCCCAGTGTTTACTCCTAGCTCTGCACTCAGAAATCGCTCCTAAAACATTCTTTTTTTTTTTTTTTTTTTTTTTTTTTATGGGCACACCTGTTTGATGCTCAGGAATTGCCCCTGGCTTGGGGGACCATATGGGATGCCGGGGGATCGAACCGTGGTCCTTCCTTGGCTAGCGCTTGCAAGGCAGACACCTTACCTCTAGCGCTACCTCGCTGGCCCCCTAAAACATTCTTTTAGATAAATTATTTATCTAAATCTCCCCCCACCAAAGTAAGAAAAGAAACTGCTCCTGGCAGGCTCGGGCTTCCATATGGGATGCCAGGGATCGAACTCAGGTCTGTCCTGGGTCGGCCGCATGCAAGACAAACACCCTAGCACTGTGCTATTGCTCCAGCCCCTAAGTTTTTATTTCTTAACACTATATATATATGTATTATGAACAGAATAATTACCCAGATAATTTCGGATAATTCTGTAGGCCTTAGGGTATAGAAAGTTTCAAATATCTAACAAGACAGGCAGCACTATTTTCTTTTTTTGTTTAGGGCCACACCCAGCGATACACAAGGGTTACGCCTGGCTCTGCCCTCAGAAATCGCTCCTTGCAGGCTCGGGAGACCATATGGGATGCTGGGGATCAAACCTGGGTCAACCATGTGCAAGGCAAATGCCCTTCCCGCTCTACTATTGCTTTGGCCCCGCAGTACTATTTTCTCTGTTCAAATCACTGCTTCCCTTGCATTATCACTCTTACCTCCCACAGTTTGTGTCTCTGTTGATATCTGTATATTGGTTTCAGTGATTTTATTCCCATTTTGCAAAATTAGAATGGAGGGGCTAGAGAAATAGAATTCCAGGTGCTTGCATTACACGCAACTGACACAAGTTCAATACCCAGCACCCACATATGACCTTCCCATCCACAGAACCATCAGGAGTGATATCTGAGTGCTGACCCAGGAGTAAGCCCTGAGCAAGCGTGCTAGGGCCCCCAAAATAAATAAACAGAAAGTATGGAGCTCTCTAGAAGAATAGAAGTTTTTGCAAAGTCACAGAAATAAGCAAACATAGTATATAAGCTATGTTTGGCTCCTGACTCTCACAAGTACCCTAGCTTCAATTCTAATGCACATCCAGTGACTCCCGGGTTACTCCTGGCTATGTCCTTAGAAATCGCTCCTGGTTTGGGGGACCACATGGGACGCTAGGGATCGAACCGAAGTCTGTCCTATGTCAGCTTCATGCAAGGCAATCACCTACTGCTGTGCTATATAGCTCCAGCCCCTAATGCACTGTATTTAATGGTAACTGAAGAACCCTCTTTGCTTTGTAGGTGGGTGTTCGTGTGGGAAAAGGGCTACCAAGAAATGGACTCTGTGGTCAGCTCCGTAACTACCAAAGCCAAGGGCGTGGCTGTGACCAACACTTCTAAACTGGGATTCCGGATCTGGGACGTGGCTGACTATGTGATTCCAGCTCAGGTAGGCTCCCTCCATGTCTTCTATCACTGAAGCCTCTGCTTGCTCTTCTCTGAGGCTGACTACACACTTGTACTCTTGATATTGATCAGCACGCCAGACTTCTGGCATTACTAACCAGACTGATGGTTTCAGTTCTAGAAAGCAAAACACTTTTGGGAAGCCATTCCCACCAGTGCTCAGGGCTTACTCCTGATTCTTTACTTAGGGATCACAGAAGACAATTTTCAGGGAACATATGCGGTGCTGGGGATTGAACCCAGGTGGCTACCTGTTGGGGGATGTTGAACCCCTTGTTGGTGATTTGAGAGTCCAGAAATATCTCCCAAAATGGGAGATTATATCCCATTCTTCCATCCCCCCTCCTGGGGGAAGCCTAAGTGACAATTCTCCACCGCAAATAATCCAGACGGATACAAAGGTTGGGGGACAAAAGTTGGTGAGGCGAGTCTTTTAACAGTTCTGATGCCAACTCCAAAACAACAACCGAGCCAGCTGTCAGTTTTGCCAAAAAAGTTTTTCTCCTCTTGCCCACAAGCTCTTTATTCTTTCCTTAATCGCCCCCCACCTGGAAGATCCAAGTGGGACGACAGGCAAAAACAATCTTACAAAAATACACTACAGCTACCCCCAAGCAAAGCACTTTACATTACAAGCTGTACTATCTCTCTAGGCTCCAAACTTATATTTTTTGATGAAACATATTTAAAAAAAAAAATCTAACAGGGGGTTAAAGAAAAAAAAAAGGAGGGGGAAGAATTAAAAAAATAAAATCTGACAGTGGCCAAAGCAATAGCACAGCAGGAAGAGCATTTGCCTTGCACATGGCCAACCCAGGTTTGATCCCTGGCATCCCATATGGTCCACTGAGTCTGCCAGGAGTAATTTCTGAGAGGAAAAATTAAATCAGGAGTAAACCCTTAGCAGGTATGGCCCAAAAGTAAAAGCAAACAAAAAATTTGCAGCCCTGGTGTTCAATTCCGGGTTTCACACATGCAAAGCAAGTGTGCTAAGGCCCAGTCCTAGCCTGATCTCCTTCTTTCTTAGACACTAAACAATAATATTTAGAAAACTTGAGGCCGGAGAGATAGCATGAAGGTAAGGTGTTGTCCTTGCATGCAGAAGGACAGTGGTTCGAATCCCGGCATCCCATATGTTCCCCTGAGCCTGCCAGGAGTGATTTCTGAGTGTAGAGCCTGGAGTAACCTCTGAGCGCTGCCAGGTGTGACCCAAAAAACAAACAAACAAAAAAATATTTAGAAAACTTGTTTCTTCGACTCTAACTAGCATGACTTCATGTAGCCACAGTCATCTCTCCATAGGTATTTCAGTCTGTTTCAAAGCCCTGAAATGCTCAAAACTTTGTACCTCAGGGCTGAAGCAATAGCATAGTGCATAGAGCCTTTGCCTAGTATGATGTTGACCCACATTCGAACATTCTGGAATCCCATATGGTTGCCTAAGCCTTCCAGGAGCGATACTTGAGGACAAAGCCAGAAGTTATCCTTGTGCACGACAGAGTGTTGCCCAAAAATAAAAGCAAAACAAACAGGGCCAGAGATTGCATAGAGGTAGGGTGTTTGCCTTTCAGGCAGAAGGTGGTTCAAATCCCGCATTCCACATGGTCCCCCGAGCCTGCCAGGAGCGATTTCTAAGTGTAGAGCCAGGAGTAACCCCTGAGCACTGCCAGGTGAGACCCCAAAACAAAAAAACAACAACAACAACAAAAAACTAGTTAATATATCAAACCCTGGGAAAATTTAGCAGCTATGTCATCTTTGTACTTTTTTTCTATGTGTCATATTGTAAACCCATAGTAAGTATTTTAAGCGAAAAGCTTTAGAGACCAAAAGCAAACAAGAAGGAAACAAACAATTCACATAGGGAGCCAGAGTGATAGCACAGTGATAGGGTGTTTGCCAACCAGGGATGTACTGGGGTTCAGTTCCCATCATCTCATATGGTCCCCTAGCCTACCAGGAATGATTTCTGAGCATGGAGCCAGGAATAACCTGGGCGCCATCAGGTGGGACCCAAAAGTCAAAAATAAACAGACAATTCATATAGCTGGTATCAGGAAAAAAGGGAAAGAAATTGTTCAATGCAGCATCCTCATCCTCAGCTACAATCTATTAAACCACAAAACTCAAAGTTAAAAAAAAATATTTATTTATTTATTTATTTATTTATTTTTTTTTTGGTTTTTGGGCCATACCCGGTGGTGGTGCTCAGGGGTTACTCCTGGCTGTCTGCTCAGAAATAGCTCCTGGCAGGCACAGGGAACCATGTGGGACACTGGGATTCGAACTAACCACCTTTGGTCCTGGATCAGCTGCTTGCAAGGCAAACGCTGCTGTGCTATCTCTTCGGGCCCTAAAAAAATTTTTTTTGAGGTTTTTGGTTTTGGGGCCATATCTGGCAGTGCTCAAGGGTAACTCCTGGTTATTTGCTCAGAAACCTGGCAGGCACGGGGGACCATATGGGATGCTGGGATTCGAACCAACCACCTTAGGTCCTGGATAGGCTGCTTGCAAGGCAAAGACCGCTGTGCTATCTCTCCAGCCCCAAAGTTAAATATTGACATTCTATAGCCATGATGATAGCTAAGCTCAACACAGCCAAACAACAGATCCCTCAGATGACATGTACTGGGATAACTCAGAAGGCCAAATGCAGATAACCTTTTGGTTCAGAATCCTACCAAGGGATCCAAACTCCAGAAAGTACCTCTTTCCTCAAATGTGTTCAGTGCCCTCCTGCCCTCCGAAGGACCTTGCAGGAGGCCCGAATAGAACATAAAGCTAGTGAGAACAGTATTCTGACTGGCTACGAGGGGAAGGGTAAACCTGTTGTCAGCCACTTCTCACCAGAAAGATCTCTGTGGCCTCTGGAGTCATCTGAGCATGAGGCATCGGATCAGGCTGGAGGCTGTGTCCCAAGGAGTCTTTTGAGCTTTCACAGTATCCAACTGTATCCAGAGACAGAAAACAAACATCTGTTTGCCCTGCATCTACTTGGTTCATTTCAGGGTTTTTGTTTTTGTTTTGTTTATTGGTTTTTGGTTTTTGGGTCACATCCTGCAGCGCTTGGGTTACTCCTGGCTCTGTGCTCAGAAATAGCTCCTGGAAGGCTCAGGGGACTATATGGGGTGCTAGGATTCGAATCATCACCCGTCCTGGGTTGGCTGCATGCAAGGCAAATGCCTTACCACTGTGCTATCTCTCCGGCTCCTACTTGGCTTATTTCAAACAAATTTTCATGAATTTACAACAGAAAAGAAGAAAGGATAAAAGTTAGGCTGTAGTGAAAGCCCAGGTGTCACTCAAGAGCTGAGGCACAGCCTTGTGTAAACATGGAGTCAATTGACAGAACACCTGGTAGCCTGACAGGGGTGCCAGGAAACAAACTAGAGAGTTCTACCATGTCCGCCAGCCTCATGTCTGCCAACAAGGTTTATATAAGGCCTTGCTTGGAGAGATGCCAGATCTTTCCACCACCCTGTCAGACCTGGAGGTGATAGCTATGAACCCTTTGTCCCTGAGCTACCCTGGTTCCCCAAGAACCTCAGTTCAGATTCTGTTCACCCACAACTATGAAGGCATTTCATTTCATTTTACAATGCCTGTTCCCACTGAGGAGGGTGATCCAAATCAAATCCTTAGGAGTTTTCTCTTGTGCTCCTCATATTGGGTAGCCCAACTAAATAAGTCATCTTCTCCTCAGAAGAATGGTTCTCCAGAACCCTGAAGCCAAATCCTTGGGTGGGACCTTCCTGCTTAGTAGAAAATGGAATCTTTGCAAAAGGAGAAGTGTTAAATGCTGACCTTAGTCTTCTCTTGCATGTGTTATCTGTTCTGTCTGTTCAAGAAAGAAAACCACCAGATATGAAACCTTTGAGGCCTCCTGTTTTTATATCTCTGAGGTAATCAGTAAGCAGAGGCTGTTTCATATATTTCTTTTTTTTTTCTTTTTTTTTGGTGGGGAGCGGGTAGTTGGGCCACACCCGGCGGCACTCAGGGGTTACTCCTGGCTCTGCACTCAGAAATTGCTCCTGGCAGACTCGGGGGACCAGTGGATTGCAAGGAATCAAACCTAGGTCCATCCCAGGTTGGCCACGTGCAAGTCAAACACCCTAATGCTGGACTATAGCTCCAGTCCCGTTTTAAGACAGTTCCCTCAGCAAGTCAAGCTTTATGAAGGTGTCACTCATGTGATGAACTTTTTAAAAATGGAGGTGAAATTCACATATCATAAAATCATTCAAAATCAAATTTTCTGTGGCTTATAGTACATATATATATTTAAATTTAATTTAATTTAATTAAAACAAATTTTTTGGTGTTTTTTGGGGGGCCATACCCGGTGATGCTCGGGGGTTACTCCTGGCTATGTGCTCAAAAATTGCTCCTGGCTTGGGGACCATATGGGACATCGGGGGATCAAACCGCGGTTCGTTCTAGGCTAGCGCAGGCAAGGCAGATGCCTTACTGCTTGCACCACCGCTCTGGCCCCTTCTGTGACTTATATTAACAATTTATCTACCTGTCACTTCTGTCTAAAAAACATTCTGTCTAAAACACACTTCTGTCTACAAAACATTAATGTTTTGGGGAGGTTTGTTGTTTTTGTTTGCTTGAGGGACACACCAGACAGTGCTCAGGAACTAATCCTGATCTATGCTTGGGATTTATTCCTGGTAGTGCTCAGGAGACCGTATATCATGCCAGATACCAAACTAGGATCAGCCACATGCAAGGAAAGTGACTTAGCTCAGTACTATATCTCTGGGCCCATATTTCCAAACCATTTTCAAAACCCTGAAAGGAAACACTGTACTCTTTTTTGTTTGTTTTTGTTTCTGGGCCACACCTGTTGGTATGTAGGGGTTACTTCTAGCTCTGTGCTCATAATTGCTCCTGGCAGGCTCGGGGGACCATATGGAATGCCTGGGATTGAATCCAGGTCTGTCCCAGGTTGGCCTCATGCAAGGCCTATGGATGTGCTATCACTCCAGCCCCAGGAAACACTGTACTCTTTTTTTTTTTTTTTTTTTTGGTTTTTGGGCACACCCGGCAGTACTCAGGGGTTACTCCTGGCTGTCTGCTCAGAAATAGCTCCTGGCAGGCACGGGGGACCATATGGGACACCGGGATTCGAACCAACCACCTTAGGTCCTGGATCGGCTGCTTCCAAGGCAAACGCCGCTGTGCTATCTCTCCGGGCCCAACACTGTACTCTTAAACAGTCTCTACATCTTCCCCAAACCCACCACTCTGACAACCACCCTTCCACTTCCTGCTTTTGCGTATGCCTCTTCTGGATATTTCCTATCAATGGGATCATCTGATTATGGTCTTTTGCAACTGGCTCCATGCTCTCAGCATCCTGTGTTGAAGGAGCCTCCAAGTTGAAACACACTATCATCATTTTGTTCCTTTATGTATTCCTGAATCTCCTTCCACTGTATAGAGATTTGCACACTGATAGCTCCTGTCGCCTGTCCAGAGACACTGGGCTTGTTTCCACCTGTGGGCTACTGTGAATGGAGCTATTGTGACTGTACACACGCACCTATTTATTTGTCTGAGTCCCTGTTTTCAGTGAGGACCTCAACTCTCATAGAAGGGACTTGTTTTTGTTCAGGGATGTTTGGTGGTAGCTTCACCTGGTGTGACTCCACTCCTGGTGCAGCACTTGGCGGTCACTCCCCATGGGGCTCCCATATGCTTAGCATGTGCTCAGTCTGCTGTGCCACCTCTCCAGTCCATTGCCAGTCTCTTCTCCATTTCTGTGGGCACGTGATAAAGTAAAGGGCATAAGCCAGAAACTCCAGCTTTCCTTGACTCTGCTGGATTCCTCTGAAGGTACCATGACAGGACTTTTGCCCCTCTGCCCGCAGGAGGAAAACTCCATCTTCATCATGACCAACATTATCGTCACTATGAACCAAACACAAGGCCTCTGTCCAGAGGTAAGAATCTTCTCAGACATAGCCCCAGGTCTTCCTGCATGTAGGGCTATGCTACACTTGTTTTCACTTCTTCTTTCTCCAGTTTCCAGATAAGTCCACTGTGTGTCACTCAGATGCCGATTGTTCTGCTGGCTCTGCTGGCACCCACAGCAGTGGTAAGTGTATGCAGTTGTGACCCCAGAATATATGCTTAGAACCAGCACTTGGTAGCCCCCCTGTGAAGCCTCTATCACAGAGCAGTCTTAGTTCAGGGAGCAAGAAGTGATCCATCTGCCTACACATGACCTAAAGACTGGGTCCAGACTGGGATGTGAAGGCTCTCTTGATATTCATATCTGTCATCTATACCCCTGAAGCCATCTCAGATCTTGGCTGATGCTAAGGTATAACATCACCCCAAATCTAAAAGTTGGCAAAATAGTATGCAGCTAGGAGTCAGCAGCTAATATATATGCAGCTAGGAGGGACCCCAAGTCCTTCTCCCCAGTACACACTGTTGGACAGTAATGGTGTCCAAAATATCTAGAATATCTATATATCAAAAGTGATTACATAGGTTATCATGATTGGGTCCACTTCTGTCTAGCAAAAACATCTGGATGTCTCTTGCACCTGTAGGAGTTGCAACGGGAAGATGTGTGCCATTCAACCAGACTGTGAAGACGTGTGAGGTGGCAGCCTGGTGCCCAGTGGAGGAAGATGAGCAGGTGCCACAGTGAGTCTTGTCTGTGAGAAGTGCTGAGTCTCTGTTCACAGGCTCTGGAGGTGGCCTATGGATTATGACTGTTCTCTTGGTGTCCGTGTGGTGTCAGGGTGATAATCCTCATCACAAGGCAGTGGAGGGGGTCAGAGTGTTCTTATTCATGAAAGCTTGCAGAAGTTTTACTCCTGTCAGCTACAAATAACTGACAGGAAATAGTTTTGTGAGCCTTAAGTTGCCCACATTTGTGCACATACAGACTATGCAGCCTAGCATTCAGTAAACCACACACAATAACCTCAGCACTGCAGATCTGGGTTCAAAGGACATGAGCTGAGTCTCTACCTCATTGTGAAGGTATTGGTACCAAAGAGAAGATTGAGAACTGACACTAAAATGTGTTAGTACAGCCACTGCAGCTAGGAAAGTAAATACTAAAAGAAAAAGAAGGGCAGGACCAGAGTTATAGCACAGCGGTAGGAGTTTGCCTTGCATATTGCCAACCTGGGACGGAGCCAGGTTAGATCCCTGGCATTCCTTATGGTCCCCTGAGCCTGCCAGGAGCTATTTCTGAGCGCAGAGCCAGGAAAAAACCCTTAGTGCTGCCGGATGTGGCCCAAAAATCAAAAAGAAAAATAAAGAAGGAAAGAAAAGAGGGAGGGGAAGAAGGGAGGGAGGGAGGAAGGAAAGAAGGAAGGAAGGAAGGGAGGGAGGGAGGGAAGAAGGAAAGAAGGAAGGGAGGGAGAGAGGGAAGAAGAAAAGAAGGGAGGGAGGGAGGGAGGCGGGAGGGAGGAAGGGAGGGAGGCTGGGAGGGAGGGAGGGAAGGAAGGAAGGAAGGAAGGAAGGAAGGAAGGAAGGAAGGAAGGAAGGAAGGAAGGAAGGAAGGAAGGAAGGAAGGAAGGAAGGAAGGAAGGAAGGAAGGAAGGGAGGAAGGAAGGGAGGAAGGAAGGGAGGGAGGGAGGGAGGGGAGGGAGGGAGGGAGGGAGGGAGGGAGGGAGGGAGGGAGGGAGGGAGGAAGGAAGGACGGAAGGCAGGCAGGCAGGCAGGCAGGCAAGGGCAATATTTTACTACATTTGCTGGAAGGAGGAAGGAAGGAAGGAAGGAAGGAAGGAAGGAAGGAAGGAAGGAAGGAAGGAAGGAAGGAAGGAAGGAAGGAAGGAAGGAAGGAAGGAAGGAAGGAAGGAAGGAAGGAAGGAAGGAAGGAAGCCAGACAAGGGCAATATTTTACTACATTCGCTGGAAGGAAGAAAGGAAGGAGGGAGGGAGGGAGGGAGGAAGGAAGGAAGGGAGAAAGGAAGGAAGGAAGGAAGGAAGGAAGGAAGGAAGGAAGGAAGGAAGGAAGGAAGGAAGGGAAGGGAGGGAGGGAGGGAGGGAGGGAGGGAGGGAGGGAGGGAGGGGCAATATTTTACGACATTTGATGGTAGGTCTGCAACCTAGAATTGTACATGGAAGCTACATGGAGCTGCTAAACTATGAAATTTGGTTGTGTCCTTAGTGAGCTGAGTTATGCTAGCCATGTGTGATACATGCTCTACTTAGAACAGGAAATTGCTCCTAAGTTATAATGTACTGGCAGAGGGAGATACCTGCAGAATGAAACAGATGCTTCACTGCAGGAGCCCCAGGTTCTATCCCCAGCACTGCACAAGCCCCCTGAACACATCAAGGAATGACACCACCAAGTACCATAATGGGAATAGCCCTTGAACTCTGCTGTGACCCAAACACAAGTATAATAATAATATTTACACAATATTTACAGGTGGGGTAATATTTCAGATATATTGAGATAAAGGTCAATTTCTTTTTCTTTTTCTTTTTTTTTCTTGGTTTTTTGGGTCACACCTGGCACTGCTCAGGGGTTACTTGTGGCTCTATGCTCAGATATCGCCCCTGGCAGGCACAGGTGACCATATGGGATGCCGGGATTCAAACCACTGTCCTTCTGCATGAAAGGCAA
Organism: Suncus etruscus; assembly: GCF_024139225.1. NCBI lineage: Eukaryota > Metazoa > Chordata > Mammalia > Eulipotyphla > Soricidae > Suncus > Suncus etruscus. Next base: position 27,773,536 of record NC_064862.1, read on the forward strand.
ATGCCTTACCTCCAAGATATCTGTCTGGCCCCTGAGATAAAGGTTAATTTCAGTGTCTTTTTTATTTCCTGAAGTTTCAGGAAAACTTAAAATATTAAAATATTTTCATTGGACAGCAATGTTATAGATCTTTCCCAGTGTAAGCTGATACATGAAGTAACAGTCACATGGCAAGAGCATGTCCCTTTCCATTCTACTCAGTCCTTTAGCAGACAACAAGGACATATTCTGGTTTGAGATGCCTTTCTACAACTTGTCGATTTCAATTTTTTGCACAGAACAAGACTCAGATTCAGCACCTAGTGCAGATTTTTTTGGTTTGTTTTCCTTTGGGGGCCATATCTGGTGGTGCTCAGGGGTAACTCCTGGCTCTGTGCTCAGAAACTGCTCCTGGCAGGCTCAGGACCATATGGGATGCTAGGAACAGAACCAGGGTTGTCCTGGGTCGGCTGCATGCAAAGCAAATGCCCTACCACTGTGCTATCATTCCAGCCCTCTGGTACAGAATTTTAACTACAACTTTTAGGAACATTATAATGTCATCCCCTTGAACTTATATAAATATTTTTTGTTTTCTTCCATTTTTTCCTTTTGGAGGAGCATACCTAACAATACTCCTGACTCTGCTTAAGAGTGACTCCTAAAAGTGCTTAAAGAGACCCTTTGTGGTGCAGGAGATCAACCTGATTGTTTGTGTGCAAGGCAGTAACCTTATCTTCTATAAGATGTTTGTCTCCAGCCTTATATGTGATAGTTTTTATGTTCATGATGAAAAGTTCCATTTTTAAATATATGTCAAGGGGCCAGAATGATAGCACAGCAGGAGAGCGTTTGCCTTGCACACAGCCAATCCGGGACAGACCGGGGTTTGATTCCCAGCATCCCATATGGTCCCTCGAGCCTGCCAGGAGCAATTTCTGAGCACAGAGCCAGGAGTAACCCCTAACTGCCACCAGGTGTGGCCCAAAAGACAAAACAAAACAAAACTATAGAAAACAAACCAAGGGCCCGGAGAGATAGCACAGTGGTGTTTGCCTTGCAAGCAGCCGATCCAGGACCAAAGGTGGTTGGTTCGAATCCCCGTGTCCCATATGGTTCCCTGTGCCTGCCAGGAGCTATTTCTGAGCAGACAGCTAGGAGTAACCCCTGAGCACCGCCGGGTGTGACCCAAAAAAAAAAAAAAAAGAAAACTGTAGCATATGAAAAAGTTTCCATAAGATGATTCTTGGAATTGTATATAAAAGTGTTTCCTTAGGATTGTTCTGTGACTTTTGCCCCACCTAACCCTTCCAGGTGGGGCGCTGTGGAGTTGGCAATAAATAGCTTGAGGGACAGGAGTGAGGGGTCCTTCTGTGAAAAGCTGCTGGCTGCAGGAGGATTCTCTGGCTCTCCTTGCCCGATCTTTTAAACCCTATCGTTCTTGTCTGTGTGGATTATTACTTGCTGCGGATAAATATTACCAAGGTCTTCCCCCGAAAGGGGACAAGGGGATGGGAAGTAATTTCTCATTCTGGGGACTGTTCTTGGATTCACAAATACCCAGCCAAGATAACGGCGAAGATATCTTGCAGAAAACAAACCAAAAAAAAAATGCATGTCAATCAGAAAGCAAGTGAAGCCTGAGAGAAGGTTCAAATGTCTGAAATGCACACTGTGCAGGCAAGAGCCTGAGGTTTGATGCCTGGCTTCTGTATGGTTCACCTTGCACTGCAGGCTATGACCCCCAAAAATGTGAGATCATAAAGGTGGAAATAGTCCAATAAATAGATTGTGCTCCATCTATGTGATGAATGACTCAGTCATTAAAAGGAAAGAATTAATGATCTGTGTTACATTACTTGAAGAAACTTTACAAATACTAATGTAATTAAAAGAAGCTAGTCAGGAAGGATAACCCTGTGTGATGGGTGTTCTTTTCATGTGAACCGTGTCCAGAACCATCAAATACAGAGACAGAAAGTAGATTGGTGATAGTTCCCAAGGGCTAAGGGGACAGAAGAGAAAGATTCCAATTAATTGACATATAGTTTCTGTTTGTATGATAGGAAAGTTCTGGAATTTGATAAAGGTTATGGTTGTACAACACTGTGAATGTGTTAAATGCCACTGAATTGTTTACTTTCACAGATTACTTTTAGGCTGGAAAGGTAGGACAGGAGTTATGGCAACTTGCCTTGCTTGCAACTGTCCAAAGTAAATAGAGTCTGAGTATCACCAAGTGTGGACTTCCCCTTTCCTCCCACAAAAGAATGCTTTCATGTTCTGTAAGTTTCACTTAAGTTTTCTGAAGAAGGTGAGTTGTGGGCCAAAGCAACAGTACACCAGGTAGATGCTTCTCTTGCACACAGCCAACCTGGGTTCAATTCCTGGCATCCCATGTGGTCCCAAGCAATATCAAGTGTAATTCTTGAGTATAGAGACAAGACTAATTCCTGAGCACTGTTGGTGTGTGGCCCCACCATAAAAAAGAAAAAAGAAAAACAAACAAAACATATGTTACAAGTAATGCTTAGAGGGAGGTACAGAGAAGTGATGAAAAGGCTGATATAAATAAGTAGTTTTAAAACAATGATCTGGAGCAGGAGAGATAGTAAGAGGTTAAATCACTTACCTTACATCCCACAAATCATGATTTGAATCTCCAGTACCATATGTTGTCCCTTCAAGCACTGCCAGAGACTAGCTCAGAGAACTCTCCCTGTTCTGCTTCCTCCTCACTTGCCCATTATTATTGAAGGATATCATAGTAAAACAACAAACATCCTAATCTGGGGACTAGTGACATAACTCCATGGAAATACATATTCCTCACATGTATGTAGTCCTGATTTAAATTCCTGACACTATAAACTTGAATTTGAATAAAATTTAAATCCCAAACATAGGGATAGGGGAATTTTAATTCCTAAGGAAAATAAAGGGTTCTACTCAGATTGTCAGGCCATGTCATTTATCCATTCTTATGATCTTGGAGAGATGACTCATTATGTTCCTGTAAAAAAACACCAAAAACTGGGATATCCCCGGGGGGTCAAATATAGATGAGACTGGGGGCCAAGAGCTTATATGAAAACTGAAGAACAGAACACCAGCCAGAAGCATGTACTTTCGAGATAAGGTCAGATCTAGTCCGCAGGTGAGTTGTCTCTGGCTGTGACCTGTAAAACCAGACCTGAGAGCTTCAGGGAGGCCAGTCCTCTGCTGACAGCCAGAAATGACAGCCCAGTCCTCCTGCATTAGCCACCTCAGCCTGCCTCTCACCTGCACTGTCCTTCAGCAGAGTGGAAAACTAGAAGGCTTGGTTGTCAGACCTCTCTTTGAATGGGGCCATGAGACAAAAGGGCAGGGAAAGTGAATTTTCATCCTAGCACCACACATGGTCCCCTAAACCCTGTTAAAACTAATCCCAGGGGCCGGCGTGGTGGCGCTAGAGGTAAAGTGTCTTCCTTGAGAGTGCTAGCCTAGGACAGACCGCGGTTCGATCCCCCGGCATCCCATATGGTCCCCCAAGCCAGGAGTGACTTCTGAGTGCATAGCCAGGAGTAACCCCTGAGTGTTACCGGGTGTGAGTAACCCCTGAGCGTCACCAGGTGTGGCCCAAAAAAAAACAAACAAACAAAAAAAAAAAACTAATCCCAGAGCACAGCCAGAAGTAATCCCTGAGCATAGCCAGGTAGGGTGCCAAAACTAAGCAAACAAATAAATACAGTTTGTTCTTCTTGACCAGGTATTTAGGCAGGGAAAGTAGAAAGTTTTATATATATTTCATTTGGTTCCTATGTCATATGATGAGTATATACTCCTTTGTGGAAACAATGCTCAGACCTGTGAGCAAAACTATATTCCAGCTTTCACTCAAAGATGGCATCTTTGTTTTTCAGACCTGCCTTTCTAAGTGCTGCAGAAAACTTCACCCTTTTGGTTAAGAACAATATCTGGTATCCCAAATTTAATTTCAGCAAGTAAGTGCCACCAGCTTTGGGAGTCCCCAAAGGTTGGGAACAAAGGTTGGCTCTTTCAAGTTCTCCTCACTCTGTTTTATGCTTTTTTTTAATGGTCTTTAGGAGGAATATCCTTCCCAACATCACCAATACTTACCTCAAATCATGCATCTACAACCCTCTCACAGATCCATTCTGCCCCATTTTTCGCCTGGGAAAAATAGTGGAGTATGCAGGGCACAATTTCCAGGACATGGCTGTGGAGGTAATTACGCACAACTGGGCTTGACTCCCCCACGGTGACCAACTCCTTCTAGAACAGGCTGTTTTTGCTCATACCCTACAGGGAGGCATCATGGGTATCCAGATCAAATGGGCTTGCAACCTGGACAGAGCCGCCTCCTTTTGCCTGCCCAAGTACTCCTTCCGCCGCCTTGACACCCGGGACGCTGAACACAATGTGTCCCCTGGCTACAATTTTAGGTAGGCCTTATTTCTCATATTTGGGTGATATTGGTGGCTGGCCCAGTATAGACATCCAAACCATTGTTCTAATCAGGGTTTGCCACCAGGATGGGCAAATGAGGAGGAAGCAGAACAGGGAGAGTTCTCTGAGCTAGTCTCTGGGCCTGTGACTTCCTGACTGGCAGCAGATTCACCAATAGGCTGGCTGCTTTCCTTTCACAGGTCAGCTTCCTTCAGAGTCACCACCCACAAGGACCTCCAGGCCTAGAATTGATTTCTCCAAGGCTGAGCCTGCCCCTGGAGGCAGAGAACCCAGTCTCAGCAGTAGGAAGGTTGATGTACTTACAACATAGGATTTGCTGATCACAAACAAACTTGTTTAGGATGGGGTGTGTTTTTGTGTGGGGTGGCTTGCAGCAGAAGGGAATGGTTCTGCCACATTTGTGAAGCTTCAAACCAAGGTGTCAGCAAGGACAGACTCTTTCCTGGCCTGGTGCAACTTCTGCTGGCTCCTGGCAACCTTGGGGATCTGTGACTCACCCCTGGTCACAAATTCTTCTCCATCACATCTGACCTTCTCCCCTACTGCCTCTCCTCCTCTTCCATATATCACCAGCCAAACTGGAATGAGGCCCAACCTAATCCAGCAGAAATCCCTCCCTTCACTAACTGCAGCTGTAGAGACCCCAGTTACAGTAACAGAAGGAGATCTTGAGGGAGGTGGGCAGAGGGGCACAATGCCAAGCATGGTGCAGATGCCAGTGTGAGAGGAGCTTGGTCAGGTCTGCCATTTCTTTAAGCAGGAAAGTCTGGGCTCGAGAGAGACTGAACCAGCAGAGTACATGCTTCTTGTGCAGGAGGCCGGGTTTATTCCCCAGCCATGGTACCCAAGCATAGAGCTAGGACTAGCCCCTAAACAACCCAAAGCAAAAAACAGCAGCAATTACACCTGTATCTTCTCTCCTGCCTGCTTTCCAGGGCCCTTCTAGGGACCCAGGGCTGCCCAAGCTTTCTTGTTTTCCTTGTCTCCCTCCAGTGGTGACATGTGAGATTGAGGCCCACAGCAGCATAGGGAATACTATTAGTCCAGCTCTATTACAGATATTCTTAGAACATTTTCTTTCATCATATGAAAGAAGAAACCCTTTCCCCATAGCTATCATTTCTCTCTCCCTCATCAATGTTAGCTCTAGGCTTTTGGACTCTAAGGATTTTTCTCATTCTAGTCTTTCTAAGTGACATCACATGCTACATGACCCATTTTGTTTGTCTTTGTTTTGGGGCCACACCCAACAGCGTTCAGAAATTACGCATAGTTCTGTGCTCAGAAATTACTCCTGGCAAGTTCAGGGGAAGGCATATGCCAGAAACTGAACCCAAAGCCTCATGCCCTATCAGCTATGTTATTGCTCTAGCCCTGACATGGCCTATTTTAACTGGCCTCTTTCACTTAGTATGATAGTTTCATGAGGTTCATCCATGTGGTAATATGTACATCTCTCTTTGTAGCCAAACATTTCACCAGACAGATCTACCACATTTTGTGGTAGATTCATTCATGCTGTATAAAGGTTAATGAGAAGCATGTTTGGTGTCCCAGCCAGCTCAGTGCCTGGCCCACTGAACAATCTTAGAGGCTGCTGGTAGCTGCCCACTTTCTGCTCAGTGGCCAGGGTCTCCTTGAGAGAGGCAGAGGCTCTGGGGTGTCAGGAAGACTGTGAGAGAAAGTTGAGGCTTTAGCTGTAGATGTGATAAGGGAGAGAAGACCTCTTCCATGCCCTTTCCCTGTGCATGGACCCTCTACCTTGAGCCTTCTTCATGGACCAGCCCTCCTGCTGCTGGGCCCTCCTTAGGCAGGAGAAGCCCCAAGGTGTTGAGTGTCTTCTCTTCAGCAGCAAATCCAATCTGAGCCAGTCTCAACCAGGGCCTGAGGATTCTCCCTGGACCCTGGACCCAGGCCTGAATTACTCACTCCTGTGCCCTTGTGCTCTTCCCCAGGTTTGCCAAGTATTATAAGGACCTGACTGGAGCTGAGCACCGCACTCTCATCAAGGCCTATGGTATTCGTTTCGACATCATCGTGTTTGGAAAGGTAGCCCAGTGGCCAGCTCCTCTCAGGCTGGCCAAAGTCTTTGGCTTTCCCTGCGCTTTCATCTGCTTTGCTCTCCCCTACTTTCCCCGCAATGAAGCTCTGATGCTTCTGTCTTTTGCAGGCTGGGAAATTTGACATTATCCCCACTATGATCAACATTGGCTCTGGCTTGGCGCTCCTTGGAGTGGTACGTAGTGGAGGTCTTTGTGCACAACATGAGCACTTTAGGCTGAACTGTATGGTGTTCTGCCCAAGACCTGGCACCTCACTAGATTCAACCTAAGGCTTCCCCCCTTCACTCCCACCCCTAGCTCGCCAGCTTCCTTTCCCAAATTATATGCCCTGGAGTCCTTTCCTTCCATTGAAAGCTGAGGGCGATGGAAAAGGGGCCAACATTGCTAAGTTCAATTTACTTTCCTTGTGCTAAATTCAGGCAACAGTGCTCTGTGATGTCATTGTCCTCTATTGTATGAAGAAAAAGTACTACTATCGGGAGAAGAAATACAAATATGTGGAAGACTATGAACAGCAGGTATGTTGCATCGCAAAGTTCATTGTCAGGAATATCCAAGAAAGTATCTCAGTTGCCTCTCATACCAGGGGCAAGAACACTGAGTGGGCCAGATCCAGACTGGTGCCATCAGGAAAGAGGGTCTCAGCAATAACTACTTGCTCCATTTCTAACCTATTACAGCTAGGATTCACCTCCTACTTTCTTCATTTGGACTCTTTGGTTCTAACCTCATACAAATAAATGATGTGTTTTTATTTGGGAGGCATACCCAGCAGTGCTCAGAAATTACTCCTGGCAGGCTCGGGTGACCATATGGGATGCTGGAAATTGAACCCTGGTCTGTCCCGGGTTGGCCACATGCAATGTAAACGCCCCACCCACTGTGCTATCATTCTAGCCCCAAATGATGTGTTATTTATCCTTCTTTTCAGGGGCTTACTGGGGAACAGGACCAGTGATGTCTCCCTTATTACTGAGCCCCTCTGGGACCACCATCTAAGCACATGAAGGAAGAAAAGAAAGGTCTGGCAGATCACCCCTAAGAGAAAGTTCCAGCTCTGGCCACAGACCCCACTTCATAGTGCCTGGAAGCACATTTGTTGTACAGGGAAGAATTTACAGAGGGAATCTCTCTGTATGGTGGGTCATCTTTTCAGATTCTGTCCCCTGGGTGATCAGGCCAGCCCTGGCCCAAGACGAAGGTGATTCTATGGCTTCAGAAGACCTCAATTCACTCTTATCAGACATCTGCAGTTTTCCTAGTCACACTGGTTGTCAAGTTCAAGCACTTTAGATGGAAAAGAAGAACCCTGTGTGTAATCTCTAGGTTTGGTCATGGTGTTTTGCACATTAGTGCTGCTTTTTCCTGTCCCCACCGAACCCGCTGTGAAACTCTGCTATATCGTGTGTTATCTCAGGTACTACATCACATTAGTTTTAGCTCTTGGAACCTGGCCAACTGCCATCCTGCCCAGCTACTGCTGATGGAAGATAAGGAGAGAATTTTCTAAGATTGAAGGCCAGTATGGTGGCTTCAAGAACAGTTACTGATGGCCCAGGGCTAATCAGTCATATTTCTGTCATCTTTGCCTCTATCTTGAGCTTCGCCTTCAAAGGTCTGTGGCCAGATTTCAAGCCAAAGGGAAATGTGTGTTGCTCTCCTATATCTCTGCATGAGTCAGAGAGCTGAGTGTTTGGAAAATCAAACCTATTAAGGATCCGAAGCATGGACTAGTAGCCAAGAGATTTAGGCTTGTGTCTCATTTCTGTTCCTAAAAAGTAATGTGATCCTAGGCCTTTACCCTCTGACCTCACTCACCTTCTTACCAGCCTACTGTCTCAGAGACATTAGATGGCCAACTGAAAGCTGAAATGAACTTTCTTCTTAAAGCACAATGAGGCAAATGAATGGTCAAAGTAGGAAACTGACCAACTATGAAAAACCCCCTGGGACGTTTTTGGAGAATGTAAAGGATTAAAAGTGGCCACAAGTTATTTGACACTTATCCCTCAGGACCTGAGGTGCTTCCCTTGCAACTATACAGCCTGATTGCTTTATCCAATAATGCATTAACATTACACTACTGGATAAATTGGGAATCTAGGGGCCTTAGATACTTGCACTTCCTGGTTGTTGGCACATTGGCTAGAGAGAGCCAGCCCCCAAGAAAAGTATGCGTATCCCAAGACTGTCCTGCCCAGAAGAAACCCTGGAAGTCACAGGAAGAGGAGATGCCTGACCAGCACCCAGCTTTCAGATAACTCAAAACTCTGCTAACTTGACTTCAACTGCTAAGACATCCCAGGGGTCGGCTGCTCAGGGACCCACAGAATAAAATAATTGTTTTGGTTTTTAAATTTTTTTAAATTTGTTTTGAAGCCACACATACCAATTCTCAGGGCTTATTCCTGGCACTGTGCTAAGGATTACTTCTGGTGGGGCTTAGGGGATCACATAGGGTGCTAGGGATAAAACCTAGGTCAGCCACATAAAAAGCAAGTGCCCTTCCCACTTCAGCTCCATGAAGTAATTATTTTAAGCCAGTGCATTTTGAGATATTCATGCAACAACAAAAAACTACACTAAGAACAAGCCTGATTTATAGGGATGTAGACTGGGCCCACAACTTGCCAGGTTCTGCTGCAGACGGCCTGCATCACAAAGCAAAACCTTAGTGGGGTCCGTAAATTCTCACTGGGAAGTAAGTGGAAACACTAATCGGACGAATATGAAAATGAAATAAATGAGACCACACAAAATACATTGTATTGGGGACTTACGTCCATGGGAGGAGAAACAAATTTTACTGTTCAGCCTATGACATTTTAAGTACAAAACTCTGGTATGCAAGGTGTTTTTAGGGAAAACAAAGAGTAGGAGATCTTCCGGAGGAACAGTACAATGAGAACCAGGCCCTAGAATCTACATATCAGATAACTAGTTGTAGGTGAGAAAGAGCCCTGCTAGAGGGCTGGACGAAAAAGTGAGGTGAAGGTGTTTTTGGGTAAACAGAAAGAAACCAGGAGGAGAGGGATAGGTTTTGCGAGAGATTTTTATGATGTTTATGTAGTTGCTGGAAAATAGATTTTGGGGGGGATGGAAATAATTGTTTACCATCATAGAGCTAGACTCAGAAAAAACAAGCTGCTGGTGCCAGATTATACTTGAAGTAAGAGTCAAAAATAAACTAGCCAGCGGGGAGCTTTTGGCGGGCTTTGGTACCGAAATTTCTTTGTGAGTGTAGAAAAGCTAAGGCCGAATTTCTGTAGTAGAAAAGGAGACAAAAATCAAATAAAAGGAAAAAAGAGAAAATGTAATGTCACGGCCGTGTCAGAATTATAGCCAGTAATCCACACAAAGGGTCAACGATTGACTTCTCTAAACGGGCCTTCTGGCAGATACTTCTTGGGAGGAAAATTAGGCACTGCACCAGGAAAGCCAAAAGCCACTGGTGCGTGCTTCCTAAATAAATGGAGACAATACCTTTGCGGGTAATGACAAGGTTCTAAAGCTTTTAGGGAGCCTGAACTGTCCCTAGGTAGCCTGGATTTATATTCTGTAATTCTAGGAGAACTGAAGGCCTAAGCAAGTAACTCACATTTCAGCCCTAGAATCATTAAATCACACAGCTGAACTATCCAGATACAGTTCAACTTGCACCACATTCTTAGGAAGGTAAATACTGCTGCTCTTAGAAACGGGAAAGTTTGCCTTTGTGTCTTTAACAAACCTGGATGGTACTTGAAGAGTAGCCCTCCCAACCTTTCCTGTTTTTCTCATCAGTCACTATGAATATAAAAATGGGTATTTGTAGGCTTTAGAGTTCTGTAGGATTTCCTTTTCATAGTTTCGCACTAAAATTCACACTTTTTTGAAGAACAGAGAGACCACTATTCAATATTATGATGAAAGATCTATAATTTTTCTCTACTCTTTAAGATTTGCCATTTTGATACTTTAAAAAAAACTAGCAACTGGGGCCGGGAAGGTGGCGCTAGAGGTAAGGTGTCTGCCTTGCAAGCGCTAGCGTAGGATGGACTGCGGTTTGATCCCCTGGTGTCCCATATGGTCCCCCCAAGCCAGGGGCGGTTTCTGAGCGCATAGCCAGGATTGACCCCTGAGCGTCAAACGGGTGTGGCCCCCAAAAAAAATAAATAAAAACAACAACTAGCAACTTACTCCTGTTCAGAAAAGAATATTAAGGGACCAGAGAAGTGGCGCAGTGGTAGCCATTTGCCTTGCACGCGGCTGACCTAGGACAGACTGGTTCAATCCCCCGGCATCCTATATGATTCCCCAAGCCAGGAGTAACCCCTGAGCATCATCAAATGTGGCCCCAAAACAAACAAAACAAAATTCTGGGGGGGTGGTTCTGGATGTTTTTAAGCTTTAAACTCAGGAATCAGTTGGGTCAGACCGAACTTCCATTTTACTACATTTCAGAGATATTGTGGGTTTTTGTTTTTTTTTTTAAGGGAGCTGGGTAGGCACACCCAGTAGTGGTAGGTAGTGGGGGAAACAGATGGTACAAGGGAACCAGTCTTGAGTTTCACATATGCTCTATCACTTGAGCCACATACAAGGTATTTTTGAGAAGTAAATTATATGTGCTTCTTTAGAATCGAAATGTCAATTCTATGAAAATGGTATATTCTGGAGAGGGTTGGGGGGGGGCGCCTCTGGTGTCAGAAAGAGAACTGGGCCACTTCTGTACAAAACCTCACTCAGCCCTTTCTCTTTCTTGAAAAAAAAGAAAAGAAAATGGTATATTCATTTGCATTGTTTCTAATGTCAATATATTTGTCATCTCACAGAATTCCAGATGGAATATGATTTTTTTTGTTTGTTTGTTTTTGGATCACACCCAGCAGTGCTCAGGGGGTTACTCCTGGCTCCAGACTCAGAAATCGCTCCTGGCAGGCTCAGGGGACCATATGGGATACCAGGATTCGAACCAGTGACCTTCTGCATGCAAGGCAAATGCCTTACCTCCATGCTATCTCTCCAGCCCTGGAATATGATTCTTGAGTGACAAAGAATTCTTTGATCTACCTACTACTCCCTGTCTTCACTTTCTCTCCAGATGCTCTGGGCTAATGGGGAATGTGTGATATTAACTGTGTATAAAAGCCTGATGCTTTTCACTACAACACACGTATTTGTATTTTTAAGTCTACTGTTTAAACATCTTATCATTGCCAAAGATATCCTATAGAGAATCACAGTTTGTAGGATTTTTCTTGTACTCCAGTAATTCTTCTGACTGGTAGCTGCCCCATAGCTCTTTATTTATGCTCGAGATCTGATTGCTTACTTGCTTTAACTCAGCTGATTTCATGGCTATTTGGAGCTGGACTTGCCTTTTTCCCTTCAGAGAAAATGCTTTTTAAGGTCTTCCTAATGTTTTAACGTGACTTTTGATAATTAAAACATAGTATGTAAATTATACTTATCTGTGTTCCCTTTACTTGGAGATCTCCCAAATCATTCACTGACACATTCTGTCATCAGTCATACACATAATACAATATTTTCTTGGGGGATTGGAGAGATAGAGTACAGTGAATAGGAGATATGCCTTATATGTAGCTGATCAGGGTTTGATCCTCAGCATTCCATATTATCTCCCAAGATCACTTAAGAGTGATTCCTGAGCATTGCTTGGTATGGCCCCTCCAAATATATATATATTTACTTGGTCTTTGCCTCTTGCTTCCTAAATTACTTAGAATTTTCTAGATGAGAGGAATCATGTGTTCTAATGAAGTAAGTCAGTGGGCTCCTGAGTGATGTTAGGTCAGAAGCTGGTCACCAAAAATACCAAACCACAATCTTGGAAGATTGTAACCTTTACCCCACCCTCATGTTCTAAAGTGAGGGAAGTTGTAAATTGACCATGTGAATCTGCTAAAGCCTCAATAAAATTCCATTAACAAATGCAGTTTGAAGAGTTTGTAGATTGTGGCCAGATGATAGCACCATGAGTAGGGAGAGCGTTTGCCTTGCACACACAGCCAACCTGGGTTCAATCCCTGCCATCCCATATGGTCCCCTGAGCCTGCTAGGAGTAATTTCTGAGTGAAGAGCCAGGAATAACTCCTAAGTGCTACCAGGTGTGGCCCAAAAACCAAAATAAATAAAATTGTAAATTGATGAATACATCCACTACTATTAGAGAGATAGCCCAGTTCCACTATCCTGAGAGATTCTGCATCTCTCCCTATTTTCCATTCATCTGACTGCTCATCCATATCTTATTACAGCCTTTATAATAATCCACTAAATGTGATTTCCTGAGTTCTGTCATGACAAAAATTTGAAAGGAGGTTTATAGGATCCCATAATTTGTAGCTGATTAGTCAGAAGTACCTAGCACATGTTATTGGCATCCAAGTAAGGCTCCTGTAGGACTGAACTTTTGAATCTGTGCTAGTTAATTCTAGACAGTTAATGTCCTATTTGATCTAGAGGTTTAGCAAATCAGAGTGGAAAGGATCAACTGTAAAATATAGGAAATCAGTTTTCTTCTCAACACTCACTAGAAGAAACAAATGATAGCTAAAGATGCTACTCTCAGAAAGATGTGAGGACAAGGCCAGTAATAGAGTGAGGAGGGCATTTGCCTTGCAAGTGTTTTATCTGGGTTCAACCATCAGCACCCCCATATAATCCCCCAAACTGCCAGGAGTGTTTCCTGAGTGCAGAGCTAGGAGTAAGGCCTGAGCACTGCTGGTATGGCCCAAAATAAACAAGAAAAAAAAAAGTCACCCCTCCTAGGGCAAAATAATGCTAATTTTACCTGGAGAGGCTGACCAGCCCACTTCTGGGAGGGGTCTAAGGAAGGTAACAAAGGGGTTGCCTCAGGGGCAGAAAACGAATTCCATGGGAGATTCAGCAGAAGAAGCCTCAGGAGGAGGCAGGGAGAGGGAGAGCAGAAACAGGTTTAGTTGCAGGGCGGGTTAAGGAGCCTGCTTAAAAGGTTAGGATAGAAGCCACACATGGTGGCTAGAGCCTTATTAATAAAGTTGATTATCTCCTGACTTCTACTGACTGCTTGTGGATCATTTCCTCGACACTACCCTGAACCCACCACAGACCTGCCAGCTGGAAGGGGTTGTAGGTGTCCGAGCTGGTTGAGAAAGGCCTCACCCATCCATCCACCATCATCCAGCACCATATAGGACTCTTATTAATTATTTAATTCTACAGACATTCATCAAATAATGTAAATTTGACAAGGGTTGTATATAACAAAAGAAGGTAAATGATAGGCCAGAGAGATAACTTAGCAGATAGGGTTTTGCCTTGCATGCAGCCAACCCAGGTTAGATCCCTGGCATCCCATGTTGTCCCTGAGCCTGCCAGGAGTGATTTCTGAGCGCAGAACCAGGAGTTACCCCTGAGCAATGCTATGTGTAATCCTCTCCCAAAGAAAGAGAGAGAGAAAAAAAGAAAAAGATAAATGATACTCCCACCTTGTAATAGGAAAATATGACACATAAGGGGAACTCAAAGATCTTTAGGAAGAAGCCTTTTAGTTGACATATAAAACTTAACTACTAGATATCAAGGTTAAGAGAAATGGAAAGAGCATTTGGGGCATTATGTATCTTGTACAGAGGCCCAAGAACAGAAAAGATACAGCAAGTTTGCAGAACTAGAAGGGGATCTACAAGACTGACCCACAAATAGTGAAGAGGACTAGGACTTGTAAAAAAAAACTAGTAGACAGGACTGGACTACATGGGCCCTGTTAACTGTTAGCAAGGAGCCTGTTTTTATACTAAGTACAATGACATGAAGAACCTGAAAGAATCTTAGAGAGCTTGAGATTTAGTTTTTCAAAGATTATTCAAATCACTGTGAAGTGCTAAAGTGGTAATAGACGTTTCATTTCCATTTCAGTCTTTCCCTATCCTAACAAATATTTGCCCCAAATATGCAGCAAATATACTCTTTCTCACTGTCTTTTCATCTTTGGAAGCCACCAAAAGATCTTCAGGTAAATGGAGAAAAGCTGTTTTATGCTTGAGTGTTAGCATAACTCCTATAGCAAGCTGCTGGGGATGGTCACTTGCTGAATTGGGAAGATCAGGTGGCAGGGTCAGGCATGTGCCAATTCTGTATATAAGGTTCACAGAGCTTACTGATGTCTCCTCCACCTAACCGACACCTCGTGTAGACTAAGTAAGGGCTGATATTAAGTGCTCTGCTGGTATTCAGCAATATCAGTAGAACACAGATAATAGCTTGATAACAAGTTCCTTTCTCCCTAATCTATTCCTCAGGAAAAAGTCACCTCCTCGAAGAACTCCTTATCAAATAGACCAGATGCTCAATAGTGGATTTAAGTTCCTATCCAGTCAGTTATCCAAAAGAGAATCATTGCCCCAGCAGGAACCACAAAGTGCCTTAAAGTGAATGTGTATACTACACAGCTTCTAGTTGTTCACTCCCTCCCAAATGCAGCCTCCAATTGGGGTCTTTCTTCTCTGAGCAGCGAGTGTGACTAAAAATTACTCCCAATCTCTTCTGTCCAGTGTTGGGTGGCATATGCAACAACATACTCATAACCCTAAGATGGGAATTAACCAATTATGACTGAAGTGAAGAGAAAATGATTAAAGTAACCCTAATCCAACAATCCACCAAAATTAAGATCCTTTGCTTGGTTTCTTTCATCATTATCTGGACATGGGCCTTCAAAGTATGGTCTCTGGGCCACATTCGGCCTACCAAGGACATTTTATCAGGCCCGCCAGGTGTTTTTGCCACTGCTGCCTGTCTTGCTTAATAGTCAACTTGTTCTGGGACCACAGTGCATATGTGTAGGATGTGTGCCACATTCACCAATTCAACTCCTACTGTCTCTTGACTCCTCTCAGTCTTGGGCAGGGGTCTTCAAATTACAATCCCTATTGTTCACAGTGTTTTTTAAAACTATATCTGGCCCTCCTACAATCTGAAAAACAATCAACTGGCCCCCTATTTAAAAAAGTTTGAGGATCCCTTATCTGGACAAACCTTGCCTACTAAAGCCTTCAAGGAACTGGGTGGCCTCTCCCTTTAGGCACTTAAGTGGCTCCAATATTGTTTCACTTTCTGCTACTCTCAACCCATATTCTAATTTCCTGTAATTATAATTCTGGGAATCCTTGAGTGCCCTGACTCAATTTCTCCTGTTATATTTTTTGGGGAGGTTGGTTTGGTTTGGGGGCCATACCTAGTGATGCTCAGGGGTTACTCATAGTATGGTGTTCAGAAATTACTCTTGGCAGGGCTTGGTGGACCATATGAGACCATATGGGATGTTGGGTGTTGAAACTGAGTCGGCCATATGTAAGGTAAGTGCTCTACCCACTGTGCTATCTCCTTACCCACCTTATCTTGTTCTAAGATATTAACATGTCATTATCTTTCTTTTGCCTTTTTTTTTTTTTTTTTTGGTTTTTGGGCCACACCCAGTGACACTAAGGAGTTACTCCTGGATATGCACTCAGAAATTGCTCCTGGCTTGGTACGCAGTCTGTCCTAGGTTAGCACCCCTTCGGTTCCCTTTTTCCCTTTTAATTTTAGTTTCCTCTTCTCTGGTCCTTGGATGTTTTTTAGGGGTTTTTTGGGGGGTGGGGGCCACACGGTGATGCTCAGGAGTTACTCCTGGCTATGCACTCAGAAATCGCCTCTGGCTTGAGGGATCAGATGGAACGCTGGGGAATCAAACTGCCATCCGTTGCTAGGTTAGCACATGCCAGGAAAATGCCCTACTAGTTGTGGCACTGATCCGGCCCCTCCTTGGAGGTTTTTAATCAAGTTTCCAGAATAACTGATGATCTACAGAGGGGATACTGAATTTATACATTCCTAGTTCCTTTTTCGTTATAACTGTCGAGGTCATATGAGACTCTTCAGAGGAAGAGGTGACCACCAATGACTAGTCATTTTACTCAAGTCATTTACAATACTTGACAAGTTAGGAAATGGCATTATTATGCAAGATTGTATGAAATCACCTCTGGATATTCTACTCAGTGAGGTTAAAGTTCACACTCACTGATTCCTTGTGCCGAAACAGGCTCTGGGGCAGACAGACATTTTTGAGGGTTGCCTAAAGCAATGATTAGTATTAGCTGTGCTAGCCAGTATTTGTCTGTTTCTGCTCCTGTGATGCTAGCAGACCTAAAAGGCTATTCCTCTAAAGTGCGTGAGATAGGCACACTTGTAGTTAGGCAAATAATTACTGTGAGTGTCTCTAGCATGCTTGGGTTGAAGTGCCACAAAGGCTTCATCCCAGAAAGAAGGCGCCATCCCAGTTATTGCAAATAGGGCAAACTCAAGCTGCTAGGTCAGAAAAATGTCAAAGTGAAGCAGAAAAGGGTAAAATTAGAGTCAGCAGAATATTTTTGGAAAGGAAGGAGACCCAGTGGGAAAAATCACTTAAAATAACTCAGTCTATTAAAATTGAGACTAAGGGGCTGAAGGGATAGGGACAGCGTTTGCTTTGCACATGGCTGACCTAGGTTCAATTCCCAACATACCAGTGGGTCCCCTGAAGTAATTCCTGAGTGCATAAACAGAAGTAACTCCTGAGGGTGGGAGCTATAGCACAGCAATAGGGTGCTTGCCTTGCACACGGCCAACCCTGGACAGACTTCATCCCATATGGTTTCCCGAGCCTTCCAGAAGAGATTCCTGAGCACAGAGCCAGGAGTAACCCCTAAGTAGTAACCCACTAGGTGTGACCAAAACACCAATAAATAATAAATAAGTAAAAAATTAATAAATAAATAGAAGAATAATGCAAATAGGATCTAATTAGGGTGTGAGTATTTTATGATTTAAAAAGGGACTTGTCAGGGGCTGGAGGGATAGCACAGCAGGTAAGACAACACCTGGCCTATTCAAGTTTGATCCCTGACATTTCATAAGATCCACTAAGCACCACCAAGTATGAATCCTGAGCATCGGTCAGAGGAACCCCTGAACACTGCCAACTATAGCACATACACACAAAAAAGGTATATTTACACAATACTATAGTTTAAGTATGCAATAGCTTAATAAACTATTATGAGTGACGAAGTAATAGTATAGCAGATAAGACATTTGGTTACATATAGCCAACCCAGGTCCAATCCTAGCATCCCTTATATTCTCCTGAGCCTTCTCAGGAGTATCCTTCCTGAGCATAGACAGACCTCAGTTTGCTCCCCCAGCTAGGAGAAATTTCTTCTTCTTCTTCTTCTTCTTCTTCTTCTTCTTCTTCTTCTTCTTCTTCTTCTTCTTCTTCTTCTTCTTCTTCTTCTTCTTCTTCTTCTTCTTCTTCTTCTTCCTTCTTCTTCTTCTTCTTCTTCTTCTTCTTCTCCTCCTCCTCCTCCTCCTCCTCCTCCTCCTCCTCCTCCTCCTCCTCCTCCTCCTCCTCCTCCTCCTCCTCTTCTTCTTCTTCTTCTTCTTCTTCTTCTTCTTCTTCTTCTTCTTCTTCTTCTTCTTCTTCTTCTTCTTCTTCTTCTTCTTCTTCTTCTTTTTTTGGTTTTTGGGCCACACCTGACAGCGCTCAGGGGTTACTCCTGTTCTACACTCAGAAATCGCTCCTGGCAGGCATGGGGGACCAGAATTTGAACCACCATTGGTACTGGGTCAGTGGCTTGCAAGGCAAACGCCCTACTACTGTGCTATCTCTCTGGCCCCTAAAAGAGAGAATAGCCAAAAGTATACCAGAAGTCGGGAAATAGCCAGTGTTGTTCAGGGTATGGTAAGAAAGGAATCCTCGGGGCTGGAGAGTTAGCACATCAGCGTTTGCCTTGCAAGCAATTGACCCAGGACCTAAGGTGGTTGGTTCGAATCCCGGTGTCCCATATGGTCCCCCGTGCCTGCCCAGGAGCTATTTTTGAGCAGATAGCCAGGAGTAACCCCTGAGAGCCACCGGGTGTGGCCCAAAAACCAAAACCAAAAAAAAAAAAGAAAGAAAGAAAGGAGCCCTCACTCACTGTTAGTGAGGAATGTCATCTGGTTAGCATCTTTGGAAAGAAATAGGGAGATTTCTCAAAAATTGAGAATAGAATTCCCATTAAATCTAGTGATAACCACTTCTTGATATATACCCCCAAAACACAAAAACATTAAATTAAAAAATTTTTCTACATATCTATGTTCATCACTGCACTTAGTACAATAGCCAAGATATGGAAATAACTCAAATGCCCAACTATGGATAAACAGATCAAGAAATTGTGGTATACAAGGGAGGAAGGAACTTTCATTCACTGCTAGTGAAACTGCCATTTAGTCCAGCCTTTCTGGAAAACATTATGGATATTCCTCATAAAACTGTAAATTGAGCTTCCCATATGAACCAGCAATTCCACTCCAAGGATATACCCTAAGAACACAAAAACACAATACAAAAAATGCCCTCTGCATACCCATGTTCAATACAGGGCTATTTACAACCACCAGAGTCAGAATTAACCCAGAGGCCCAACAACAGATGAGTAGTTAAAGAAACTGTGGTACATATACACAATGGAATATTATACAACTGTTAGGAGAAATGAAGTCATAAAATTTGTCTATATATGGATCGACATGGAGACTATTATGCTGAGTGAAATGACTCAGAGGGAGAGAGACAGACACAGTCATCTGTGTGATATAAGAAAAATAAAAGACAGTATGGTAATAATACCCAGACACAATAGAGACATGGGCCAGAAGAATCAGCCTATGATATGAAGCTTATCACAATGAGCACAGTTAGAGGCATAACTGCACTAACAACTACTGTGACAATGATAGTGAGAGAGAGAAATAGAATGCCTGTCCCAAAGACAGGCAGGGGGTGGAAGAAGAGGAAAATGGGGAACATTGGTGGTGGTGGGAAAGTTACACTGGTGAAGGGTGGTGTATGTTTGATGACTGAAACTCAACTATTAACAGTTTTGTAATCATGGTGCTTAAATAAATTATCAGAAAAAAGAAGTTGTGGTATATTTACACAATGGAATGCTATTCAACTCTAAGAAAGAACAAAATCATGCAACTTGCAGTAATATGGATGAAACTAGAGCCTATCATGTTGAGTGAAGTCAATCAAAAGGAAAGGGACAGATGCAGAATGATCTCTAATATGTGAAACTTACAGATATACAGTGAGGTAGCAACAAAGTTCCAGAGGGCCAGAGCAATTAGACAGTGGGTAAAGCACTTGCCTTGCTTGCAGTCAACCTGGTTTTGATCCTAGCATCCTGTATAGTCCCCCAAGCACTGCCAGGTGTAATTCCTAACTGCAAAACCAGGAGTAACCCCTGAGCACCACGAGGCCAAAATAAAGGTACAAAGGCAACAATGGGCTGTCTGATATACACAACTGATTTTGGAGAAACGAAAAGAAGAGTGTTGGGGTCTATGGAGAAGGGAGATGGGTATAGTGGTGATGTGTGTGGTACTGAAATTATGAACATATATAACTATTAAAAACTATACAACTATAAAAACTATTATAAATCACAGAATCTCAATTAAAAATTTAAGCAATCTTTTTTTGGGGGGTCCACACCTGGCAGCACTCAGGGGTTACTCCTGGCTCTCTGCTCAGAAATCACTCCTTGCAGGCATGGGGGACCATATAGGATGCCAGGATTCAAATCAACATCGGTCCTGGGTCAGCTGCTTGCAAGGTAAATGCTCTACTGCTGTGCTATCCCTCCGGCTCCCCATTTTTTTGTTTATGGTTTTTGGGTCACACCTGGCAGTGTTCAGGGGTTACTCCTGGCTCTGCAATCAGAAATCGCTCCTGGCAGGCACAGGGGACCATATTGGAGGCCGGAAATTGAACAACCCTTTGTCCTGGGTGGCTGCATGAAATGCAAACGCCCTACCATTGTGCTATCTCTCGGATCTCAAATTTAAGCAATCTTTCATGTCCAGTGAAACAAGGTGTAATAAAATGAGGCATACCTGTAAGAACACTACACCTGGATAGAATTTTCACAAAGTGCATATAGAACATATATGAATATATACATATATATATACACACAAGCATTTAAGGTCAGAAAGAGTACAGAGTAAGGCACGTGCCATGCCCCTGGTGACCCTAATTTGATCCCAGCACCATATATGGTTTCCCAAGTTCTGTCAGAGATGATCCCTGAGCACAGATCAAGGAGTAAGCCCTGAGTACATGAACTGTAGTACACCCCTGAAAATTAAAAAAAAAAAAAAAACAAACACTTGGGCATGTATCAAACTTTATCTCCTTCAATACATTACTAATGGCCAATATAATACAGATTCAGTTCTCCAATTAGAAAGATAATTTCTAGTAGTAGAGATGTGTCTCAATGGTAAAGTACATTTTCATGAGTTAGGCCTTGTATTTGATCCCTAACACCAAAAAGAGATATGGAGGTGGGAGGTGAGCCATACCTGGCTGTGCTCAGACTGCATGCTCAGAAATTACTCCTGGCAGGCTCAAGGGATGGGTGGGTGGGGGAAACATATGGGATGCAGGCAATTGAACCCAGGTCAGCCGCCTGCAAGGGCAAACCACCCTGCCCGCTGTGTTATCACTCTGGCACCAAAGAGAATTTTTTTACATTTGGAAGTCAGAAGTATAGTGAGTAGCGTGGTTACCTTGAATGTGGGCAAATCTGTTCAATCTCTGATGTCCCATAAGGTCTCCTGAGCCCTGCCAGGAATGATCCCTGAGCAGAGACAAGAATATGATCTGGGGGCTGGAGTGGTGGTGCAAGTGGTAGAGCATTTGCCTTGTATGTGCTAACCTAGGATGAACCATGGTCTGATCCCCCAGCCTCCCATATGGTCCCCCAAGCCAGGAGTGATCTCTGAGTGCATAGCCAGGAGTAACTCCTGAGCGTCATTCGATGTGGCCCAAAAACCAAAAAAAAAAAAAAAAAGGAATATGATCTGAGCACTGCTGGATGTTGCCTAAATGATATACAGTACATGTATTATTACAAAGTGATTCTTGATAATATTTAGAACAGAATAATAATAAAAAATACTAAGGGGGCCAGAAGATACTACAGCACTAAGGTACTAGCCTTGAATACAGGAAACTAGGAGTTCAACCCCTGGCATGCATATATCCACAAATAAACAGCAATCAGGAGAGCAGTCAGGGAAAGCAGAACTACTCTCTGAAGAAATCGCCCCTAGATGTCTTGGGACGACTGTGAAATGTTCAATATGCCCAGTCTTCGGTAACAGGGAAAAGAAGGAAGTGGTGTGGATCAGGATCTGAAAAGCACCAGCCGATGACTACGATGACAAGTGAAACGTGCATGTACAATGGCCTAGTAGAAGTTTTTACTCTACCAAGGTGGGATGCTTCGTTCTGACCACTAGACGGTAGCTGGCAGATGCAACACGCTTATTATTAACCCTTGTTGCAAATCAGCCCTTGATGGGGTTGACTGATGGAGGGATGGAGGATGAGGTCTTTCCCCTCCAGCTCGGAACACACGTCTGCCACCGTTTAGCAGGCGGTTCTGAGGTGAAGCGGTGGGTAAACAGCTTGAGAAAATATTAGCTTTATTCGGTGGACAAGACTGAAGCCCAAAGCCTCAGCATCAGTTCCAGCCAAAAAGCCCCTCACCTTCCACAGACCCTTGCTTTTATCTCCCAGAATCAGGTACCACCCAATGGTGGGATCAGGTACCACCCAATGGTGGGAGCAAAATCAGGTACCACCCTAGGGTGGGAGCAGAATGCCAGGTCACACCCTAGGGTAGGACACAAACACCGATCAGGGGAGGGTCAGTAACATAATAATCCCATTGAAATGTTTTTTTTTTTTTTGTTTTTTTTGTTTTTTGTTTTTTTTGGGCCACACCCGTTTGACGCTCAGGGGTTACTCCTGGCTATGTGCTCAGAAATCGCCCCTGGCTTGGGGGGACCATATGGGATGCCGGGGGATCGAACCGCGGTCCGTTCCTTGGCTAGCGCTTGTAAGGCAGACACCTTACCTCTAGCGCCACCTTCCCGGCCCCTGAAATGTTTACATACACAAAAAACCCTGATGAAAATATGAATGAAACCCAATGCAGCACCTACCTATGAAAACGTACCTGAAGGGAATGTAGGGCAGGAAAGTTATAATCAAGCTGTTGATCTACAGAGGTTTCCTCCACTTTCCCGCTACTTTTCAATTCTCCCTGAATCGTGACAAAAACTTTCTCAGTGAAAAAAATTAAATACTTTCTCAGTGGACAGGACGGCCACAGGTCCACCTCTCCTGGCTCTAACTGGGTCCCCATAGAGCTGGCATGGACCTGACCAGGAGCTGAGGGGACCTCGGCTCTCAGGGGCCTTTTCTCAGGGAGGTAACCCAGGAACTTGTCCAGTTCCCACCCACTCATCCAGAAACCCGCAGTGAGATTCTGATTAAGTTCTGACCCGGGAGGGACTGTGTAGACTGACCAGATCATCTCCTCCAACCACCTAGATTCATGGCTCTCCATATGATTTCTATTCCTAAGAGGAACAGTCTCCTCAGGTGGGATCATTTCCTACACAGCCACTCCTGAGAGGCACCCCCTTCACGTCTACCCTGCTCCCTCAGCCCTCTGAAGACAACTTTCCTGCTTCTAACCTGCCTGTTCCCTGAAACCCTTTGCTTGGGGAGGGGCACCTGGCCCTAAAGTCTCAGTCTAGGATGGTTACTTCCCATGACCTGCTAACAGAAAATGAAGTTTGGGGTTTCCATTGCTTTCTTTGTGTGGTGTCCTCTGAGCCCAAGTGGTAACCCAGAAGGACAATCTCAAAAGCACAGAAAAGATACTTCCTTAGGCTGGGGGTGTGGGGTGGGAATGGGGCTTTGCTTCAGTCCTGAGATGACTGCCTCCTTCCTCATGCTGACCTCTCAGTTTTCTGTGCCCTACCTTCAGTCCTCACCTCACTCAGTCCTGTTTTGACTAAATGCACCCTTATATGTCACCAAAATTTGAGCGAGGGGGTTACCCTGCCAACTGGGCCACCTCCAAGATCATCCCAAAGAATTATATTGTCTACAGGAACTAATGGAGGGAAGTTGTTGTCAGTCATCGCCTTCTTTGTTTTTATGACTTCGGTCTGTATTCCACTGCACTAACCATTGTTTCTCATCTTCAGTTGTTTATTATTCAGAACAATATAAATGTAAAGATTTCACAGGAGAGAAAGATGACCTAAATTATAGGAAAAAAGAAAAGTTGGGGCTGGAGAGATAACATGGATGTCATTGCATCCAGAAGGATGGTGGTGTGAATCCCGGCATCCCATATGGTCCCCCGAGCCTGCCAGGAGTGATTTCTGAGTGTAGAGCCAGGAGTAATTCCTGAGCACTGCCGGGTATGACTCAAAACACAAAAACAAAACAAAATAAAAAGTTAAATTGTGACTCTGCCTTTCACTAGCTACATGACCTTGGACCCTTGAGCAAGTGACTTTAACTCTTTGGGTCTGTTTTCTCTATAAATAAAATAATAGCATCTGTTTCCTACAATGGTTCAGCTTAAATAAGTCAATGCATCTAAAGAGCTTAGAATAGTATCTAACTCATAACTATTGTTATGTTTTTCTTTTCTTTTCTTTTTTGAGGGAGGTATTCATCCTTACCCAGTAGTGCTCAGGGCTCACTCCTGGCTCTGAACTGATTCCAACCACCAGTGCTTGGAAACCATATAAGATGCTGGGACTAGATTCTAAGTCTTTCGCATGTAGAACAAGTGCTTTGCTTGCTGTACTATATCTTCAACCCCTCTAATATTATTTTTGAGCACTTTTAAATGTTTTTTGGGAGTGTTTTGTTTTGTTTTGGTTTTTGGATCACACCAGGCGGTGCTCAGGGGTTACTCCTGGCTCTGTGCTCAGAAGTCGCTTCTGGCTTCTGGTCCCTGTATAGGGACCATATGGGATGCCTGAGATTCTATCTGGGATCCATCCTGTGTTGGCCTTGTGGAAGGCAAACGCCTTACCACTGTGCTATCACTCTGGCCCTTTAATGTTTTTAAATCCAGTGCTACTCTGGGCTTACTCTTAGCTCTATACTCAAGAATCTTGAACTCCTGGTGAAGTTCAGAGACTATATGCATTACCAGAAATGAACTTGGGTTGGCCACATGCAAGGCAAATGTTTTGCTTGCTGTACTAATATCTTTTGCCCCAATTTCTATGCACTCTGACCAGCAGAATTAGCCAAAATAACCTGGATAATTTTGATAAGACACCATTTGCTAATCAGTATTTCTTTGTGCCATCAAACTTCTTTTCTCAGACTGCCCTGTGGTTTATGTGCTTTTCTCCCCACTTTGCAAGGGTAATACAGGGCTCTCTAGAAGATGAACAGCTTTTTCAGTCCCAGGGATCAATAGCAGCCTCTGAGGTTCTGAGGTGACTGCATCATTCTGAGGCATCAACTCTACTAGCAACTCAAGAGACCTGCCTTGCTTTGTAGGTGGGTTTTTTTGGTGGAATGAGGGTTACCAAGAAACAGATTCTGTGGTCAGCTCAGTAACTACTAAAGCCAAGGGTGTGACTGTGACCAACACTTCTAAATTGGGATTCCAGATCTGGGATGTGGCTGACTATGTGATTTCATCTCAGGTAGGCTCCCACCTTGTCTTCTATCATTGAAGCTTCTACTTGCTCCTCTCTGAGGCTGACTGTGTGCATTTGCAGTCCTGATACTGAAGAACAGGCCAGAGTTCTGGCAGCTCTCATAGAAGAGACTTGTTGTTTTTTTTTTTTAAAAAAAAAACAAACTTTATTTAGGGGCCGGGAAGGTGGTGCTAGAGGTAAGGTGTCTGCCTTGCAAGCGCTAGCATAGGATGGACCGCGGTTCAATCCCCCAGCATCCCATATGGTCCCCCCAAGCCAGGGGCGATTTCTGAGCGCATAGCCAGGAGTAACCCCTGAGTGTCAAATGGGGGTGGCCCAAAAACAAAACAACAACAAAAAAAACTTTATTTATTGATTGATTGGTCTTTGGACCACACCCAGCAGTATGACCTGGAGAGATCCACCTCCCACTGCCTGCCCAGGTACTCCTTCCACTGCGGCGACATCCAGAGAGAGCACTCACTAAGTGTTCCCTGGCCACAATTTCAGGTGGGCCCTGATTCTCACATCACGGGAGTAATGGAGGTTGTATCATTCAAACATACCATTGTTTGTGTGTAGATCAGGGGATACCCACAGAATGGGCAAGTAAGGAGGAAGCAGAACAGAGAGACTTCTCTGAGCTAGTCCTTGGGTCTGTGACTTCCTGACTGTCGGCAGATTCATCAACAGGCTGGCTGCTTTCCTTTCACAAGCCAGCTTCCACCCCCTAGGACCTCCAGGCCTAGAACTGATTTCTCCAAGGCTGAGCCTGCCCCAAGGGGCAGAGAACCCAGTCTCAGCAGTAGGAAGGTTGATGCATGTACTTTCAACATAGGGTTTGCTGATCACAAACAAACTTGTTTGAGATGGGGTATGTGTTTCGTGGGGTGGTTTGAAGCAGAAGGGATTGGTTCTACCACATTTGTGAGGCCCCAAACCAAGGTGTCGGCAAGGACAGACTCTTTCCTGGCCTGGTGCAACTTCTGCTGGCTCCTGGCAACCCTGGAGATTTGTGGCTCACCCCTGTCACAAACTCTTCTCCTCCATCACATCAGACCTTGTAGGGGTATTGCCTCTCCTCCTCTTCCATGTACCACCAGCCAAACTGGAATGAGGCCCAACCTAATCCAGCAGGGAACCTTCACTTCACTAACTGCAGCTGTAGAGACAGCAAGTCACAGTCACAGAAGATCTCTGGGGGGCAAAGGGAGCAATGCCAAGCACAGTGCAGGTGCCAGTGTAGTGAGAGGGGCCTGATCAGATCTGCCATTTCTTTAAGGGAGATGCTGAGCCTGCAGAGTACATGCTTCTCGTGCAGGAGGCCGGGTTTATTCCCCAGCCATGGTCCCCAAGCACAAAGCTAGAACTAGCCCCTAAACAACTCAAAGCAAAAAAAGCAGTAGCATTTGCACCTATACCTTCTCTCCTGCCTGCTTTCCAGGGCCCTTCTAGGGACCTAGGGCTGCCCAAACTTTGTTTTCCTTGTCTCCCTCCAGTGGTGACATGTGGGATTGAAGCCTGCAGCATCATAGGGAATACTATTACTCCAGCCCTATTACAGATATTCTTAGAACATTTTCATCATCTGAAAAAAGAAACCCTTTCCTGTTAGTTGTCATTTCTCTCTCCCTCATCAACGTCAGCCCTAGGCTTTCGGACTCTATGGGTTTATTTCTCATTCTGATCTTTTTAAGTGACATCACACTACATGGCTCATTTTTTTGTTTTGTTTTGGGGCCACACCCGGCGATGCTCAGGGGTTACTCCTGGCTGTCTGCTCAGAAATAGTTCCTGGCAGGCACGGGGGACCATATGGGACACTGGGATTCGAACCAACCACCTTTGGTCCTGGATCGGCTGCTTGCAAGGCAAACGCCGCTGTGCTATCTTTCCGGGCCCTACCTGGCTCATTTTGATTTTGTTTTGGGACCACACCCAGCAGCATTCAGGGGTTACCCATAATTCTGTGCTCAGAGTCCTTTCCTTACATTGAAAACTGGTTTGGGCGAAGGGGCCAAAGCTGTAAAGATCTTTCATTTAAGGGGCCGGGCGGTGGCACTGGAGGTAAGGTGCCTGCCTTGCCTGCGCTAGCCTAGGACGGACCGCGGTTCGATTCCCCGGTGTCCCATATGGTCCCCCAAGAAGCCAGGAGCAATTTCTGAGCGCATAGCCAGGAGTAACCCCTGAGCGTCACAGGGTGTGGCCCAAAAACCAAAAAAAAAAAAAAAAGATCTTTCATTTAAACCTTTTACTAAATGCAGGCAACAGTGTTGTGTGACATCATGGTCCTCTACTGCATGAAGAAAAATTACTATTGGGAAAAGAAATTCAAATATGTGGTACCATTGAGAAGGTAAGTTGTTTGGGTTTTTGCTTGTTTTTGCAGCAGAATTAGGTGTTTTATCTAGTGATGTTCAGGGGTTATTCCTGGCTCTGCACTGAGGAGATACTCCTGGTGGTACTGGGGTGGGGTGGGGGAGAACCATATGGAATGCCAGGGATAGAATCTGGGTTAACTGGGTGCAACTATAATTCCAACTATCTACTCCAACTACTGTCATTCCATCTCTGCTGAGCCAATAGGTTACATCCTAAAGTCCTGTGCAGGAAATGAAATGTCCAACTTTACCTGCCTCTCACAGCAGATGTGAGAACCCTGAGCTGGCCTGGTACCAAGCTTGCAGTGTCAGCAAATGCTCCTTCTCTGGCCCATCCTAAATAGGACTCACTCTATATTCTCTTCACATGCGCTCTTCAATGCTAGCCTCGTTCTCATAAATGATGTACTGCATGTTCTTTGTAATGACCTTTCAAGTCAAGTTTCTTCTCCACTTCTGGGCTCTTTAAGCCCATCATCAAAATGCCTGAAGCAGAGAGGAAAAGTCTTTCCAGAAAGAAAGTGCCAGATTCAAGTTCAGTTTCCAGGTCACAGTTCTCTGGCTCCCGCTCTATGAGGCCAACCCCAGCCCAGGGCAGGAGCTCTGTGGGACCTTCTGCAGGGCTTATGGTTCCCCACAGGCCCTCTCTGCTACTTCCAGCAAACATCTGAGGTCTCCAGGCCAGCCCTCTGAAAGGAACCGAAGGGCCTGGTGCTGCCAGTCTGGCTCACTGGGTTTGTATATGGGGGCTGCATCTCCTGTCTTCAGACTCCTGTCAAGCTATCCACGTAATCATGAGGAACTGGTGCTTCTCTTTGAAGGGCTCAGTTGAAGACAAAACATTAAAGTTTTATTTTCTTAATCTGTGTTGCTTCATGCCTGAGTGACAATGCTTTATTCTCAATTCTACCATCAGTGATTTACACACTGTGCTCAGAAAGAGTGCCCAGCAGGGTCTGCAGCTAGCCTTTCCCTTCTTTATCCTACTTTGAACCTCTTCAAGTCCTAAGCTTTGAGAGCTTCACTAGGTCATGCTCCTATAGTTTACAAGCTTTCTGTAGCAACTACTTGTCTAGCTATACTGATGCTTTTACATAAGAATAAGGTACTACACTCTGGGAACACAATTTAGGGAACCTGAAAATGGCTTATCCACCCACCCTGTCAAATCCCCACACCCCACCATTTGTTTTCCAGAAGCCTCTGAATAAAGTATTCCGCCTACACTTACCTAGCCAACAACTGAGTTGTTACATAAGCTCTTTCTCACTTCCTCCACTACTGGATGTCAGAGGTCTCTGGCAATAAACAGCTCAGCCCTCCCCTTGTTAAGAACCTATTATCTCAGGGGCTAGACAGATAGCATAGAGGTAGGGTTTTTTTTGCCTTACATGCAGAAGGATGGTGGTTCTAATCCCAGCATCCCATACAGGTCCCCCAAGCCTGCCAGGGGCAATTTCTGAGTGTAGTGCCAGGAGTAACCCCTGAGCTCAGCCGGGTGTGACCCCAAAACCAAAAAAAAAAAAGAAAAAGAAAACACTTATCCTGGGGCCGGAGTGGTGGCGGCGCTAGAGGTAAGGCGTCTGCCTTGCAAGCACTGCCGAGATTCAATCCCCCCCGCGTCCCATATGGTCCCCCCAAGCCAGGAGCTATTTCTGAGCATCAACAGGTGTGGTCCCAAAACGAAAAACAAAAACAAGAACCTTATCTTGTACAGGGAAAACATTTCCTTTAGAAATGCTCCTTCTGGGCCCAGAGAGATAGCACAGCGGCGTTTGCCTTGCAAGCAGCCGATCCAGGACCAAAGGTGGTTGGTTCGAATCCCGGTGTCCCATATGGTCCCCTGTGCCTGCCAGGAGCTATTACTGAGCAGACAGCCAGGAGTAACCCCTGAGCACTGCCGGGTGTGGCCCAAAAACAAAAACAAAAAAAAAGAAAAAAGAAATGCTCCTTCTGGAAAAAGAAGAAAAAAAAAAAAAGGCCCAATCTGGCAAGGCTGGAAAAGTAGGATGTTGGGGAAAATGTTTACAAACCCCTTGAAAAGGCTCTGGTTCATGTTGCCTGCTTTTTTCTTTTATTTTGTTTGTTTGGCCACACTTGGCAGTGCTCAAGGGTTATTACTGGCTGTTCACTCATGAAAAACTCCTGGCAGTGTTCAGAGGACTATATTGGATGTCAGGGATTGAACCCAGGTCAGGGACTGAGCCCATGTCAGCCATGTGCAATGCAAGTACCTTACTCCCTGTACTGTTTATCACTCCAGCCTTCTTTAGAAATTTCTGCTTGCACTCCAGCCAAATGGAGTTTTAATTTCTAGGAATGGCTTTTCATTCCATAGGCAGAGGAGAGACACAGTTTCTCGTGTCGAAGACTTCCCTGACCTCTCTTTCTTCTCTGAAGGAGCTCTGAGGACACTGGATATGAGAGGTGGAGAGGAGAGAGAAATCCATTTTACTTACCACTATGTCTTCAGCTGCACCCTGACATCTGACACTCCAGCACTGGCTCTTAAAAGGGGCCCTTTCACCTGTGTCTGCAGCTAGACTGCCAAAAAAATCCCTGAAACTACAAAAGACCTGCAGAGTCAGCAGCGGAGCTTCTCAATGGGTCTGCGAATTGGACCTGTTCTCAGTGCCTCATGGCTGCAGCCTTGTCCTCTCAATGCCAGAGTAACAAGCAGCCAGAGTGATAGCACAGTGGTAAGGCAAATTCTTGCACGTGGCCAGCACAGGAAGGACCTCAGGTTGAAGTCAGCATTCTATATGGTCCCGAGCCTGCCAGAAGTGACTTCTGAGCGCAGAACCAGGAGTAACCCTTGAGCCCCGCCAGGTGAACCCAAAAACAAACAAAGCTAGTAACATAATGCCAGTTCAGTTCACAAGGTCTGGGGTCTGGAGAAAGGATCAATCTCAGTCTCCAGATGCCATGAAAACTGCAGCCATTCAGGCACTGCAGGCCCTTTGACAACAAGAGCCTTTGAACAACAAATGGTTTAATACACCTGAGCCGCAGTTTACAAGGAAAGATCTGGGAAATAGGGTTCATGCCTCCTCAGGGTAGAATGTCCACAGCAAGTCTGCCCACAGGACCCCTTAGTGAGGGGTCCACACTTCTTACCTGATCTCAGGCTCTGCACGTGGGAGCTCTGGGTTCCACCTCTGGCACCACATGGTCTGCCGAGGGTTGCTGAAGGTGGCACCAAGAGGATCCTCTACATTACCAGGCAAACCCCCAGCCCCCAAAATAAATAGGAGACCGTACACCTGTCTAGTTTTCACCAAGAGAATATTGCTACTTGCTGGCTGAATCACTGAGTCAAAGTAGGGGGTCTTATTTATTTGGAGACTGGATATCTGCACTTTCTGGAGGCCACACCCATGGGTGTGAGGAGGATCCTCAGGTGCTGGGTTGGAACTCAGCCCTCCATGAGAGCAAAGTCATGTTCCTCATCTCAAGAACCTACATTCTTTGGTTGGTTGGTTGGTTGGTTGGTTTGATTTGGAGACACATCTGTAGGGTTCAGGGGTCATTCCTTGGCTATGTCCCAAGGAGCAAACCTGGAAAAAGCATGTGCTGAGCAACTGAGCTAGCTCTCTACCATCTGGGATCTGCATTCTGAACCTATTGCTAGTGACGCTGATGCTAGCAGGCAGGCCCTGCTAGAATCGGATGAATAAGGTAATACTGCACGCGTGAACATGCAGTCTCGCCATCAGCCTGAGGGAGAAAATCAGACATTAGGACAGAAGCCCTGAGAAAGCTTAGGGCTCAAATTATTAAGAACAACAAAAGAACCAGCAGCCTAGTCTTTGCACCATTTTTGCTATCTGTTTATTTCAAGTTTACAGAGAAGCTTAAACATTTGTGGAAAAACACCAAAGGCTTATTTTTGTTTTCTCTTAAGTTCATGGACTTTTAATTGATAAATACACAGTATTTAACTTTTGTACACCTGATAAAAGGAAAATGCATAGTAGAAAGGATCAGGAATAAAACACAAGCATCGGGCATCAATCACTGAATAGAAAAAAAGTCGCCCACCCCACGACACTTGACCCAGAAAGCTAGAGAAGAGGGGAGCCGGGGACCTGGGAACCTTCCCTAGCACCTTTGGAAGCAAGTGGAGGTCATCGGTCTTGCCTTGGCCACGTGGCTGTTTTCTCCAGAGACCACGCAGAGCCACAGGGCTGGCCTTGATGCCTGAATGCACAGGCCTTCACCTACTTGTTCCAGAAAGGATTTGGGGACAGAGCCCTAAGTCACAGGAAAGGGAAGCTGGGGGGACGGAGGCTATCAGGCCTGTGGAGTGGAAGGGGAAAGACAGGGACCTGTGCTTTTTTCAAGACAAACTGCACCAAACTGGACCCACAAATGAGCCAACAAGAGAAGCGGATTGGGGTGAGGGGGGTGGGCATCCATTCTGCAAAGTTCCCCTTCCTGGACCCACAAATGAGCCAACAAGAGAAGCGGATTGGGGTGAGGGGGTGGGCATCCATTCGGCAAAGTTCCCCTTTCTCAACAGACCAATACTTGTGCTCCGAGATACTGGCAGCTCCATCTCTCCTTCTACTTGGATTCTGCATGGGAGGCGGGGGATTCCTTTCAACCACCTTCTTTGGTGTTTCTTTGTTGTGTTGTTTTTTGTTTTAATTATAAAGGGTAATGCGTGTGGACCACCTACAATCCACATCCTAGACTGCCTGGGTGCTGCGTGACAACAGGTCATGCTTGCTGACGATGGTGGGACACGGCATGACCAATGCCCTGTTGTAAACACAGCTCTGCAAGTTGCCTGCCCTCTATGGGCACAGTCAGCCAGGGACTGAGACCAGGGCCAGGACTGTCACCACTGCAGAATGTACTGTGCCAACTAATCAAACGCCATCTGCTCCCAGAGGAGGTGAGCGCGGGAGGGCAGGGGGAATGGACTAGCTTCAGGAAGCGAACGAAAGGAAAATTGTACCCATAAAATGGCGACCCTGCACTTCCTCATGCTCTGAAGAGCAGGAGGAAGCTAGCGTAGCCTCACTTTTAGAGTTCAGGAAGATTTCTGGATGCCTGTCCTAAATTTGACTCTCTGTTCCACACAAAACACTCGTCCTGACCCGAGTGCAGGAAGGTACATCCTGGGGGGGTGCCTTAGACTCTGTATCCCTAGCAGGGGTCTCAAACTCAATTTACCTGCAGGCCGCAGGAGGCAAAGTCGGGGTGATCCTTGAGTGCAAAGTCAGTAGTAAGCCTTGAACATTGGGGGGTGTGACCCAAACAACTAAAACAAAACAAAAAAGATTCCTCTAGGGCAGGGCCACAAAATGTTGTACGGAGGGCCATTTGTTTGAGACCCCTGCTGACCCTGGGGGAAGCCATGGGCAACAGAGCTTTGAGTCTTCCAGGGAAAAATACCCCCGTTTCCTGGTGCCACCCACACGTGGCTCTTAAAAGTTTTGCTTGCCATCAACCAAACTTTCCCAGACTTGGTTGGGAGTCAAAAAGAGTAAACTTTTGCCCTTGGATTTTTGGCTACAAAAGGGAACTTGGTGTGCAGGCCCAGGTTCTCTTGGACCCTGAGGAATGCTCTGGAGTGCAACACTTTTATCTACAAGGGGGATCCCCCCCTTTTAGATAAAGTCACCTGTTTGGACTCTAACAGAGCTCAGAGCATCAGGATGAAAACACTTCCCACCTAGCCCTCAGAAACGGTACATGTTTAACTACACTAATCAGCTAGTACTGAGAAGAAAACAAAGCCTTAGCAATCTCCAGAGTGCACAGACTGCAGACAGGCGAAGCTGCTAATATACAGGCATAGGTTTCATTGGCTCTAACCCCAACTGCGTGCTTGGAGCCATGGTGGGGATATCCCAGAAGCATAAAACAGTTGCAGGGCTCTGCCCCAGAGTTCAGTGTAGTGAGAGGACGGGATGTGCGGTTCCATTTGCTCGGAAGCCCTGTCATATACTGGAAGTGTAGGATTTTAACCTGAAGTTGCTACCATTTCATAAGACATTTTACTAGAGTTCACTCGACTGCTTCACAGACCTATCTAGAACCGCTGTGCTAGAGACATTTTGTCTCTGTGGATGGAGTGGCTACTTTCCCACCACAACCACCAAATGCCCCTCCAAGGTTGGGGGAAAAAATCCCTTTTGTGAAGCAATTAAGTGTGAAGCCCTTTCCTTTTTCCTGACTAATATTCTATCCACTTAAAAAAAAATGGTCAAGTTCAAATGAGCAGCCTGGAGGCTTCCTGCAGCTCCCAGAACTAGCCCTGCCCTGATGCCTGGTGTGGGAGACTCCAGGAGGTGCCAGGCTGGGGATTGGCAGATAACTATCCCCCAACCCCAGTCAACCTGCTCTTTACCTCCTTTCAAATGCAACAGCCAATTCCATGGTCTTGGTTTGTTAATCATGACACACATTCACTAAATATATTTGACATGGTTCTGAGTCCACCAGCAAGGATTTTTTTGGCATAAAAAATATTGAAAAAGCAACTGTCTCAAAATGCAATGTGGGTTTGGGTCTACAACTCCTCACATCCATCCATTCAGCCAGCCAGCAGCCAAGGTTGATGGCACGGAGTCAAGTCATGTTTTTTTTTTTTTTTTTTTTTTTTTGCTTGTCCTCTTTAAAACAACAAAGAATAAAGATTTCAAATAAATGAGAGATGACGGCCAAGGCTCTACACACGTGCTCGGTTTCCGTAGGACATGCTGCTATGGAAACGAAGGGCGCAGCCCCACAACTGAGACGTGCAGGCGAGGGCGGGCAGGGCCGCTACTCCATGGCTTCATCAGGCTGCCACAGATGAGTGCTTGCTGAGGAGCCTGGGCCCCCGGCCCCCCAACTCTCTGGGGGGGACTGGTCTTTCACAAGAGCACTTCCTCCTCCCCCATGGGGGCTGGGTCGGGGCCTTGGAGGCTGTCTTCGCTGCCGTGTTTCCTGCTCATAGGACAGAAAACCAGCGTTAAGGCCACAGCAACTTTTGGGATGATCCTGAATCTGAGAATCCCAGCTTCCCACCACCTGGGATGTAATTTTCTTTATTTCTGCTTTTGGAATTTTTTTCCTCACTTTTCTTTTCCTTCCTTACTTAAGATGTTCCGGGTCAGAGAGATACGATAAAGTACACTATAAAGTATGTGCTTTCAGTGTGGTCACTTCTGGCTGTATCTGATCCCAACACCATATGGTCTTCTAAATACCATTGGGTGTGGCCCCTACGCCTAACACCACTGCACGACATCACATACTCAGGCCATGCTGGCTAAGAATTGCTAAGAAGGTCCTCCAGGCCTTCTCATACTGCTGGGAAGGCCCCCAAAGGCTAGAATAATAATACAGCTGGAAGGCCACTTACCTTGCCCACTTCGGACCCAGTTTTGAACCCCAGAATCCATATGGTCCCCCAAGTCCCGCCAGGAGTGAGCCCTGATCAAAGAGGGAGGAGAAGCCCCTGAAAACAGCTGGGAGTGTGTGAGTGTGTGTGTGTGTGTGTGTGTGTGTGTGTGTGTGTGAGAGAGAGAGAGAGAGAGAGAGAGAGAGAGAGAGAGAGAGAGAGAGAGAGGGAGGGAGGGAGGGAGGGAGGGAGAGAGAGAGAGAGAGAAACCAAGAACATTCAAAAAGATTTTGCATTCTGTCAGTCTGAGCAGGAAACATACATCACTAAACTAAAGCAGCAAGGACAGTAAATCTGGTGAGGACCTACTGTGAATTAGACATGGTGCCTGTCATCAATATGGTGGGCCTCTGCCCTGGGCCAGGCTAGTGTTAGACACACAGGGAAATTCGACAGCTACTCCTAGGTCTCATCTCAACTGTCTCTCCTGGCAATGCTTGAGGAAATAGGTAGTGCTGGAGCTAAAACCTATGCCTCCTACACACAATGCTGGTGCTTTAATCCACTGAGCAATCTCTCCTGCCCTTGCCTCACTCTGCAGGCTCCAAGTTTTTACAGGGTAGGAACCTTGACATTGGTTTTCAATCATCAAAAGGTTCTTCGGAGCCTGAGGCAATGTTCAGAGGGCAAGTGTTTGCCTTAAGTATATTTTGGGAGTCCCCAGAACCACAGGAAACAAAACAAGAAATTAGGCTACAAACAGTAGCCTGTGTCAATTTGGCAGAATCAGTGTGTGATCTCCAAAAGAACTGCCCTATGGGGGCTGGAGTGATAGTACAGCGGTAGGGCGTTTTCCTTGCATGCGGCTGACCCGGGATGGCCCCAGGTTCGATTCCTAGCGAGCCTGCCAGAGCGATTTCTGAGAGCAGAGCCAGTAGTAACACCTGAGTGCTGCTGGGTGTGGCCCAAAAAAACAAAACAACAAAAATAAATAAAATAACTGCACCAGTCATAACTACACACAAAAGTCTCTTGGGACACACACACACACACACTTACACACAAACACCACTCGAGACACATTCATAGTCAGGCATCTTGGGACATACTCACCCTCATATACACGATGGTTTCTTGGAACACACACATACAGGCCTCTAGGCGAGCACGCATGCACACATGCGCGCACACACACACACACAGGCACAGGAAAGACTCTTAGCATAATGAAGACCCCCCTCTTGGGGATGGGAAGAAACTGAGGAGTGAGAAAAATGACCTGGTTCCTGGGTTCCTGCCCTGAGCCTCCATCAAACCATGTGAAGTGACAGGCAGTATGAGGGGGGCCCACCCCACCCCTTCTGGAGCTGAGTTTGGCCCTCTCACCCTGGTCATGCTCTATTTTGTTGTTCTGTGGGAGGTACTGTAACCTTGCACAAGGAGAACCTTGCACTCTTCTGCCCCTCACAACCACCTGCTCATAGGACCAGGCTCAGCCCAAGGACAGCCCAGCGAGCCCCTTGAGCATGGCACAAGCACCTGGCCAAGTGGGTAGCAAATCTCAGCTGAGGGCAAGCCACGTACCCCTAGGCCTTCCTGAGTCACAGATAACAAAGATGGGTAAGGGCAGTTCTCAGGACCAGGACTGGGAAGAGAGTAAAGGGGTTAAATCGCAGGCCTTGCAATGCAGCTGCCTCCCCCACCCGTCCTTGACATCTCAATGTTTCTCCTGAGCACTAGCAGGAGTGTCCCCAAAGCATAGAGCTGGGAGTTTCCTCTGACTACCACCAGGAGTATCCCCAAGCCCACCCCCACCAAAAAATAAATAAATAAATAAATAAATAAATAAATAAATAAATAAATAAATAAATAAATAAGCCCAAGGGCCAGAACAGTAGAGCAGCGGTAGGGCATTTGCCTTGCATGTGGCTGACCCATATGGTCCCCCAAGCCAGGAACGATTTCTGAGCGCATAACCAGGAGTAACCCCTGAGTATCACCAGTTGTGGCCCAAAAACAAAAACTAAAAAAAGAAAGAAATTGGTGTTAGAGCCACTAAAAAAGGAGGAGGCAGGGGCGGAAGCGGGAGGAGAGGGGTGGAGAAGAAGAAAACACTTTAATTTTATAAGTCAACAAAAAGGATAAACACCACAATTAAAAATGGGAGAGAAATCAAAGGACTGAACTACAAAACTTGCTTTTTTTTCTCTTTTTTTGAGAGGGGGCAAGCAATGCTTAGGGCTTACTCCTGGCTTTGCATTCAGGAATCACTCCTGGCAGTGCTGGGGGACCATACAGCACCCCAGGGATTAAACCCAGGTTTGTACCATCCAGGGCAAGTGCCTTATTTGCTATACAATCTCTCCAGCTCTAAACATTTATTTTTGACTAGCTAAAGACAGAATCACTCTAGCAATTGAAGGTTTTCTCATAAATCTGATGATTCATGATGGTGAAAAAGGTTAGGTTACTTGGTGTTGAAAAAGACAAGATGCAGGGCCAGCATGATAGCACAGCGGTAGGGCATATTTGCCTTGCACCGGCCAACCCTGGACAGACCTGGGTTCGATCCCCAGCGTCCCATATGGTCCCCAAGCCAGGAGCGATTTCTGAACACAGAGCCAGGAGTAACCCCAGAGCGTCACCGGGTATGGCCCAAAGACCAAAATAAATAAATAAATAAATAAATAAATAAATAAATAAATAAATAAATAAATAAATAAATAAATAAGCCCAGCCTGCTGAGCCCAGTCAATCTTTTGGTATGTCAGGATTCTACAGACAGGCCTGCACACAGATGGAAGAGAAACCCTAAAACCAGGCCACAAAAAGCTGGCAGATCATTCGCTTCAATCCATCTAGAGAGACAACAGGGCTGTCCAAGACAGACTCCCGGCGCTGCTTTCCCTGCTCCAGAAAGGCACAAACAGCCTCACACACGCCTCCTCCAGGCTCTCTCTGCCACTCAGGCAGCCATTCCTAATAAGACAGAAACAGTGGCCACTCAGAGGGGATGCTGGCCACGAACCCCATGGCCAACAGGTCAACAAACATGGTCTATCCTCAGCAAGTGCTGCACAGCCACCCAAAGGAGCAAAGCACAGACACTACAAGGGACAGCACGATGAGCCCTGAACATGCGAGACCCCAGAGGCCACACCTGGGACGAGTCTGCTGACAGGAAGTGCGCTGACCCCGGGATACAGGAAGTGGGTCAGTGTTTGACATCAAGCACTACAGCTAAAGGGAAGTGACAGGTAAAGAGAAGTTCTCCATGGGCTAATGAGAATGTCGGAGGGGAATGTGGAAAAAGCTGTGCTGTGAGATTTCTAACAGAAACTCTGGAATCAGATACTGCAAAGGGTTGAACCGATAGTCAGTTCCATCTCCACAAAGCCATCTGTGAAACATGGGTTGCTGTTTGGTGTGCCCAGAAGGGCAAGAGTCAAGATCAGTGGGAAACATCCGAGCTGGGACACTGCTGTGGGGAGGATACAGGACTCATGGTGGTGTGGCAGGAAGTCAGCTCTGCATCCTCCTAGTCTAAATGAAACCAAACTTCCCCTCTGGCCTGTGTGTGTATTGGGAAGAAAGAGAGTTGACAAAGGGAACAGTCGGGGGGCAGCTGGAAGAAACCCCTTTCCTCCAGGGCTTCCCCCTCAGGGAAGAAAGAGGAGGCAGCGCATCTGACCTCACTCTGTCCACTCTAGCATTGAGGCCATCCACGTGCACTGAGCAGAGGAGGATGCAGGCTGGGTGGTGAGACGGGGGTCAACTCACAGGCATTCCGGGTGGAGTGCCATGCCCCCACCAGCCCAGCCCCATGCACGGCCCCTGGAGGCAGGCTCCAGGGTCCCAGCAGCCAACCCCCAGCCAGCACAGGCTTTCAGGCTCACAGGCGTTACCTTGGGCTCACACAGGGGCGCACACTCCCTGGTTGGCCTTTTGCTGGAATAGCCAGAGGGGAGGAAAA
The DNA here is from genome assembly GCF_024139225.1 of Suncus etruscus. Taxonomy (NCBI): domain Eukaryota; kingdom Metazoa; phylum Chordata; class Mammalia; order Eulipotyphla; family Soricidae; genus Suncus; species Suncus etruscus. The sequence goes on from NC_064862.1 coordinate 27,812,338, forward strand.
AGGATGTGAGAAGAGATTCCTGGGGTGCCTGAGCCCTTCCCCAGGGACAAATGTTCAGGCCCCCAACACGGGCGGGCGTTGTGACCACCTCAGTTCTCTGCTGCCACATGAAGGGTACCAGCAGCTCTGCGAGACATACACTGTTGCCATCACTGGGCCCCAAAGCCCACTGAGCATGCATGTTCAGGGATTCTGACAGGCAAGAGGCCCCCAGCTACAGCAAATCCCCTATATGAGCAGGAAGGCAAGACCATGGTGTGGCTTTAGTGTCAGTAAAGGTTCTGGCTTAAGAGGGTGAGGGCCCGCCCCACTCTAAAGCTAAAGCCAATAGCTGCTGGAAGGGTCTGAAGGGTGTCCAGTATGTGGGGGCCATACAGAATAGGGGTGAGGTGTGGGGGGAAGGCCGCCCCGGAACCCAGAGGAAGACACTCACACCAACAGGTTGCCAGGGGCTGACAGTGAACGCTCTTCCCGCCGGCTGCCCTCAAAAGGGTTCCCGAAGGAGCGTTTGCGGATCATGGTCTTCACCAGAATCTGAAGGAGAGAAGGGGGTACGTCAGCCATCTGGTGGGCTCTCCAGGTGACACCTCTTTGCCCTCCAAGCCCCATCTCCCTGCTGCCTTCCAGGCCTTATAGCGATAGCAGGGCTAGGAGAGACATGATGCAATCTCCCCTTCCTGCCAGGTAGCACCTGCCAGATCTACCCCAAGTCTGACTGATGTGTCTCGAAACCTCCACGGAGCCCCAGTAGCCAATGAGGGGAAGTGAAAACCCTTCATTCCCACCCTGTGTGATAATCTGGTCCCCCCCCCATCAGCTCCCAGGAGACCAAGTGCTAAAGGATCAGTGGCTGCAGTGTGTCCACAGGCCCATGAGGCCTCCTCTCCAGTGCCAGCTGTCATGGCCACCCCAACAAGAAGGTAGAGTTGGGGGTTGGGGGGGGACAAAGGGCTGTACCTTTCTGTACCTGAAATAGATTAGCGCATACATACTCTTCACCCCGTTAAACTGGATCACTCAATGGGTCTATATGTTCACACACACACATATACCCAAGCACCCGTTTTCAGGAGTTTTCACTCCTGGCACCCCTGCCCAGGCCTCTGTCTCTGTGGGTATCTGTATGGGATCTAGACATTCCTGTGAGTGAAACCCAATACCACATGGTCTTTGTTTCCTGCAGTGGTTATGTTTATCTGTCCCTGCTTCTGGCCTTCTCAAGGCCACATTCTCTCATTCGCTACTGGATTGGCAACATTTGAGCAGCTGTGCGAGATCAGGGCGGCAGAGGTGGCTCTGCAGGCAGGGCAGTATCTGAAGCGTACCCACACGCACCACTCTAATACAACCTGGCCCACAGTTTGGCCAGGAAGCAGCATTTAGGCAAGAGGAGCTCAGAGGTTGGGAACAGGGGTAATCCTTGAGAGATGGAATAATTTTTCCCAAATGGACCCTTATTGATCTGCACTTCAATGATTATATTTGCCGTTGTGTAGTAACAATAGAAAGTAAAATTGTTTGTGCCCACAAGGGGCAGGCTAGGGTGGTTGGTGGGAAACTGGTGGAGGGAAGGTGACACTGGTGGTGGGATTGGTATTTGAACCATTTAATGCTGAAACATTTGCATTATAAACAACTTGGTAAGTCGTGGTGTTAAAATAAAATAAATAAATAAATAAACAAATAAATAAATAAAAAAGAGGGGCTGGAGAGACCACAGGTAAGGCGCTTGATTTCTATGCAGCCAACCTGGGGTTCAATCCCCAGGATCCTATATGGTCCCTTACAGCACCACCAGGAGTGATCTCTGAGTGCAGAGCCAGGAGTCACCCCTGAGAACCACAAAACAAATAAAAAAGAGCAGGGGTTAAGGCAAATGCAGATACCCTGGTGTGGTTCTCGGTACCACATTGTCTCCTGTGCATCAACAGGGCAGCCCAGGAGGCCCGAGACCAAAAGGCTGAGAAATCCCCAATACCACTTCAGTACCACTCCTTTACTGAACTACAGGTAAAAGAATTGCTGAGAATCACCCTCACCCCTCAGAAACAGAGGAACTTGCTGAGCAGAAGTGGGAACCCTCACTCCCCACACTCCCCACCCTGCCTGGCACCCTGCCTCTGCCTCCCCATTTTCTTCTTCACTCTACTAACCTGCTCCATCTTTTCTGAAACTCTCATGCCCTGACAGGACCATGTTATTTTATTCATCACTGTGGCCCTCCCTCTTCAGCTCCCCATACAGGCCTGAGAAGTGTCTCTGGAGCATGGATGACCCTACCCCCACCAATTGGGCCAGCAGCCTTCTTCCAGGGGGTTGCAGCAGAGAGCAAGGTGATAGAATGGGGACAGGGACAATTCAGGACCAAAACCCACAGACTAAGAACAGCTGGCACCTCCCCACTCTGGGTGCAGCTGCAGCTTCGTGGGTACGGTGGGTGAAAGAGAAAGAGCAGTGATGGGTATGCAGAGGCCCCAGGTGGGTGGAGGAGGGAGATGTGCATGGAAGCCCTGCCAGGCTCAGATTCGGGAAGGAAGAGAGAAAACAGGGAGAAACGCAGAGAGGTGCGGAGTTGGGGCAGGAGCCAGCCTGTAGGTTCCAGCAGGGACAGATCATGCTACTGTCCCCTCCCAGGATGGCGACCACCCCCTGACTCCCAAAGTCCTGGGCTCCCTTCTGCACCAAAGTGCTGAGTCCAGGAGCATCAGGGAAGTTACGCCTGAGGACTCTGTTCTGGCTCCTTCTTGGGTCGGGACCGGATGTGAGTCCACTAAAGGAGTCTCAGTCAGAGCAGAATCTCCTTGCTGGGGTCTGGGAAGCAGGATGCTTGCAGTGGCCCTGGTATGAGCCCATGAGGCAGAGTGGAAACTTGCTGGCTCGCTCTACCTGGGCTGGGAGCCGGTCTCGGGAGTGTCCTGTCCCTCTCCTCCTCCTGTTATCCCTGCCCTGGAAGAAGAAACTCCAGAGGGCTTCTTAAGACAGGTGGGAACCCTTTCTGGGGTGACAGGGGACCTGTTTAGAGACCAAGCTAAAGGCCAGATGCTGCTGGGGCCACATGGCATAATAGGTGAGGTGAGCAAGGGCTGGGGGCTAGTGGTCGGTGGGTGGGTGGGGAGCAGGCTAGCCATGCCCTGATTCTCAGGTCCAATATCAGCTTCTCAGATGCCCTCCTGGAAGCCAGCCTGGGCCTTGAGGGCACCTTCTTGGGCACTCTGGTCCATCCTGCCTTACCACGGTCGCCAGGCTGGGAATGTGTTTGACTGAATTCTCCACTTCCTCTTCGGTCACTTCGACCAGCGTGCAGTTCTCATCCTCCGACGGCAATGGCTCGGCCCCGTGCCTCGTGACCCAGGGGTGCAGCTTCAAGAACGACAGGAGGGGTGAGGGCCCAGCTCCCAGGGGGGCCCTGAGAGCCAGCAGGGCTGGGAGGGCAGGAGGTAGGGGGACAAGTGGCCAGAGGTCAGCATGCGAGAGCTGGCAAGCCAGGCAGAGGGCAGGCGTGAGTGAGATGGGAAGAAACATGGAGAAGACAGAGACAGAGAATGGAGGGAGCTGAGTTTGGGGGAGGGAGCTGAGTTTGGGGGTGTGTGGGACTGGACTCCATCAGTATCAGGACTGGAGAGAGGGACTGGAATTTGACACCTGCCCTGTAGGGCTGCCCAGGGAGGTTCCATGATGCCTTGACAACCCTCGCCAGTCCCAGGGATTGGGTTCAGAGCAGGCAGCCAACTCCTCATTTCACAGAAGGGGAAGTAGAGGCAGCAGAGACACAGTGAGGGCAGCTGGAAGGGTCATTGGGAGAAAAGCCAGCTGGGGTCTAGCCCCACTGCCCGCTCTGGGGCTGCCCCTTCTGTCTGGGGAGCCTAGATTTCTGTGAAGGTCAGCTGCGAATGTGTGGCACAGGCAGGGGTGTGGTGGGAGGCTGGGGGTGGGGGCTTATAAGAGTGCTTTCTGAAATAGGGTGTACTGCAGCAGGGTGGCCCTGGAAAAGGATCAAACTACTTCAGGCAAATGGAAAATGGACGCCATCAGCCCAAGCCAATCACATCAAGTGCCAGCGGCCCAGCTGCCAACCAGCACCACTCCCACATTCACAGTGGACAGACAGAGCCTCCTCCCACTCCTGCCCAACACTGGCAGCCAGAGACCCACTGGCAGGCGGGCACAGCTCTGTGGTGGAGGTGTGGGGTCTGGCCAGGACAGGGTGGAGCCAAACAACTCAAGCAGAAGGCCCAGGGTTCACAGAAGCCTCCTGGTACCTTGATTTCTGGCACCACGATCCTTGACTCTGGGTTCTTATCCAACATGCGGGTGATCAGGTCCTTCAAGTCCTCAGCTATGTCAGGCCTGGGGACAGGAGTGGGGTCAGGGCGAGCAACAGATACCAGGACACCTGAGGGCTCAGAGAGGGAAGCAGCTCAAGGAGACATACTCACTGGTCTGGAAATTCCAGGGCCTGACTCTTGATCTTACTGTGCAAACACATGATCCGCTCGTCCATGAATGGGCACTGCAAAAAGAGGCCGGGACAGAGAGGCTAAGGTTAGTGCTACCCTGGGCTGGTGTCACTCAACAGAGTCACAGCAGAGAAATAAGCAGCCAGGGACTAAGCCTGGAAGATGAAAGTTCCTCCCAGCTACGCTTTGGTTCTTCTCTTCAGCTGGGCTTCCTGTTCCCTGCACAGAAAAGACACCTGCCACTTGCCAGGTGGGCAGGAACAAGGCCCAGAACATAACCTGGAGAAGCACCCACTGAAGCTGGGCGAGGCCTCCCAGGAAGGGCCTGTGCTGACATCTTTTTTTCTGTTTTTGTTTATTGAGCCACACCTGGCAGTGCTGGTGGTGCTGGGGGCCCCTATGTGGTATCAGGAATGAAACCATCAAATCCTGCTTTTGTTGTGTACAAGGCAATGGACTTAACCACTGAACTATATCTCCAGTCCCTATGCTGGTTTCTTGAAATTTGTCGGGTATTCATCAGCCCTGTGTCCTTCCCACCAACAGTGCATGTCTGTTCTCTGCCACTGTTCAGGTGCCTGACCAAAACTCACTGGTGAGACAGGAGCCCTACCTGTGCAGCCTTACAACATATCCCTCTACTCACCAATTTCTCAGCACAGCACCCTACCCTGGCATAAGTTACATTGCACTCAGGATTTTTTTTTTTTTTTTTTTTTTTTGGTTTTTGGGCCACACCCGGCAGTGCTCAGGGGTTACTCCTGGCTGTCTGCTCAGAAATAGCTCCTGGCAGGCACGGGGGACCATATGGGACACCGGGATTCGAACCAACCACCTTGGGTCCTGGATCAGCTGCTTGCAAGGCAAACACCGCTGTGCTATCTCTCCGGGCCCAGGATTTATTCTTGATGTTGCTCGGGAGACCATATGGGGTTCTGGGGATCTAATCAGGGTCAGTCGTGTGCAAGGCAAATGCCCTCTCCACTGGAATCACTCTGGCATTTCTCATTATTGTTATCTGTGTCTGCAGCATTAGTTTCAAAAGTGCAGGAATTTCCCTATCCTGCTTATGGCTGACTACCCAATGTCTGTGACATTCTGGACAGAAAAGGGACACTTGAAATTCCTGATAAATTCATGAGCATTGTAATAATTTCTGGTGATGTTCTCAGAAGTCATGGTAATGTTTTTCTCACTGGACATCAGAAAAGAGAAGCTGGGAGGAGAGAGGTGTCCTGGGAAGTGTTAAGATGGGATTTAAGACCAGATTGAGCTGCCTCAGAAGCCTCTTCATGCATCACATCCTAAATGAACACCTGATGCTCGCCACCCCTGCCACCTCGCCACCTCCTGGAGGCAGGAACGTGGTTATTGAGCTCTGGGGTGCTCAGTGGCTGGAAAGGGTAGTAACAGTGGCTCGGTTCACTCCTGTGAAAATAAAATGATTTCACTAAAAACAGTCACTAAGAACAAGCTAAAATGTCCATTTGACAGAGCTCATGAAGAGCACTCGAGACCAAGTGACAGAATAGTGGGTAAGGTGCTTGTCTTGCATGCAGCTGACCCTGATTCAAACTTGGACACCATTATATGGTCTCCTGGGCATTGCCAGAGGACTAGAACTAGAACACAGAACCAGAAGATTATAAATTCTTTCTACTTAGTCACAGGCACAGTTTCTGAAGTTTTCTTTAATAGGTCCACAAGTTTATAAAAAGAAAAATCCATGGTTTGATTGCTCATACAATCCATCTGAATTTCAAAATTAAAAATAGAAGGCCCTGGGGCCAGAGAGATAGCATGGAGGTAGGGCATTTGCCTTTCATGCAGAAGGACGGTGGTTTGAATCCCGGCATCCCATATGGTCCCCCGAGCCTGCCAGGAGCGATTTCTGAGCATAGAACCAGGAGTAACCCCTGAGCACTGCTGGGTATGACCCAAAACCAAAAAAAAAAAAAAAAAAAAAGAAGCCCCTGGGCTAAAGTGGTGGTAGGGCATCTGCCTTGCAAGTGCTAGCGTAGGACAGACCGAGGTTCAAACCCCTGGTGTCCCATATGGCTCCCCAACCCAGGAGCGATTTCTGAGCGAATAGCCAGGAGTAACCTCTTAGCGTCAATGGGTGTGGCCCAAAAAAACAAACAAAAAAATAGAAGCCCCTAAGGGGGTGAGAATATAAATCAGTGGGACAGCACTTATGTTTCTTATGTATGAGGTCCTGAGTTCAATCCCAGAAAGAAAAGGAGAAAGAAGCTGGGGACAGAGCAATACTACAGCAGGTAGGGCTTTTGCCTTGCACGTGGCCTACCCAGGTTCAATCCCCAGCATCCTGAGCCTGCCAGGAGTAATTTTTTGAGCACAGAACCAGGAATAACCCCTGAGCACCACCAAATGTGGCCCAAAAGACCAAAAAAAAAAAAAAAAAAAGAAAAGAAAAGAAAAGATCCAACAGCATTTCTGAAGTTAATTGTGCCAAATAAGAGCTGGAGAGAGTACAGTCATATGCCCTGTAGATGATGTAGGTGGCTGACTCCAGTTCAATCCCTGGCACCACAAATGGTACCCTAAGCTCCACCTAAAGTAGGACCTGAGCACCTCTAAGAATAACCCCCAAACATAAAACACTCCCCAAAATAGAATAATACTAAATCGAGTTTAACTTCCATCTCAATGCTATACCTCCAACTATTTCTAGGGAATTGTTGAGAACATCAAAGAAAGGAAACAGGAGGGAAAGCATAATTATTAGTGATGCCTGTGACCCAGATGTAGGCAGAGGTGGTACATATGCTGATGCAACCTTAAATTCATCAACTATTTTGTAGTTGTAAACTCTAAAACCTCGGTCAATCCAGAATTGACAGATCATTTTCCCTAACTGGTAAGATAACACATACAAGTCCATTTTGGAAGGCCTGGTTTTTCCTATTCAGTCTAACTGTGGAAATAAAAATACCACTTTTAGGGCTGGAGCAGTGGCACAAGCTGTAAGGTGTCTGCCTTGCCCATGCTAGCCTAGGACAGACTGAGGTTTGATCTCCTAGTGTCCCATATGGTCTCCTGATCAGGAGCAATTTCTGAGCGCATAGCCAGGAGTAACCCCTGAGCATCACTGGTGTGGCCCAAAAACAAACAAACAAAAACCCCGACTTTAGATGAACACTATCTTCCTGGGGGCTTTCAATCCAAGGGGACCACCCAGCCACCCCCGAGACAGGACACCCCACCTTGTTACCTGGCCAAACACAAAACAGTACAGCGTCACACCCATGGCCCAAACATCCAGTGCCTACAAGACAAAGAGAGCTTCATCTGAGAGGTCAGAAGCAAACAGTTTACTCCTTCTGCCCATCCAGTATCCCATCTTCAAAATTTCTTTGGGGGAACCACCTATCTTGACTCTAGGTTTAGAGAATGAAGGTACATCAGGCATCTGGGCCTGGCCAATGAGCGCACCAGTTCCCACCCACCCACCCCCACCCCCCACCCCCCCCCACCCCCCCGCACTCCCTGTACCCCAGTCTGGATGAGCATATGATTCAAGCCTGGCCCATGAGCACACCATTCCCCACCTTCCTACATGGCAAATCCAGCCAATATCCTAGATGACTGAAGGCATCTTTAGATGGAATGCTCTTTCCCTGAACTTGTAAAGTGGTAGAAAATATGCTGCAGAGGGAGGACCACCTGTGTGGGGGCAGAAACCAATTCAGGGAAAGTGCTGAAAGACAATCCGGACCTTACCTAAAAAGTGATGAACACGTCTTTTCCACATGACCCAACAAATTCACTAATGAAAGTGATTTGAATCATATTTCTCCTAGTTACAACCCCAAGGCCCTTCCAAGTAGGACTGGCATCTGAGACAGGTGCAAACTCACCTTCCCAGAGAAGATCTTCCGGGTCTCGGAGAGTGACTCTGGTGCCATGAAGGCGGGTGTGCCCACAGTGTTGGACAGGAGTGCGTCACTGCCCTTGAACTCATTGCTCACACCGAAGTCTGCAATCTTAATGTGTCCATCTTCTCCCACCAGCAGGTTGGAAGGTTTGATGTCCCGATGGATGATCTTCTGGTAGTGTACTGTAGGTAGTGGATGTCAGACATGAGAGAGGGTAGAAAACCATGTGACCACGTCCTGGGTGTTGCAGTCACCAACCTCTTTGGGCTCCCACTCCAAGGTCCCTCCTAGCCTTCCTTTCCCTTTCCCCAATTCACTACACACCTACATTCTCTGAAAGAAAGAGAAAGTGCTTTTAGGCTCCTCAGTTCTCAAATATGAGAACCAGAAAACACAACTGGGAACTACTTTCACGCGTGGATGGACCTGGGTTCAATCTCCAGCATCCCATATGGTTCCCAGAGCCCACCAGGAGTAACCCCTGAGCACTGCTGGGTGTGGCTCAGCCCACCCCCAAAGAAAAACCTGATTCTCATTTTACAGATGGGAAAACTGAGGCTCCTGTAGACTAACAGGATGTCCTCCCCAGGGTTACTGGAGTAAAGTGATGATGAAAGCTGGGCTCTAACCATGCCTCGTACACATGGAAAGGGCTGAGTCAATGGTCACTCGCACTACTACATGCCACGCACTATGTGGCAGGAAGAAGGTCCATCTTTTCACTGGGGGTGACCCCAACCACAAATGGCATCATAAACAGCTCTGGTCCCTGCCCCCAATCCTTGCATTCCAGGAAGAAATGGGAATGCAGAATGCCCCTTCCCCGGGGCTAGTCCTACAATGGGTCCCACTTACAGTACTCAATGCCTTTGATCAGATCCTGGAAGTAGAACCGAGCCTGGTCTTCCGAAAGTGGTTTGACAGTGGGCACTTCCATCACAGGCCTGCAGGGTTGACACCCACATGAGAAGCCAAACCCAGCATCTCTCCAACGAGGCAAGTGCCACCTCCCTCGGCTGAGCTATCCAGGGAGCTTCAAGAAGTCATACTCCCTGAGCAGAGATACTTACCCTTGGTTCACCAACTCGAACACTGAAGGGGAAAGAAGAATTGTTACACTGGAGCATCTGAAGTCCCTCTTCTTCCCCAATAACCCATGAACCCCTAGAAAAGCCCCTCATTGAGACCAGAGAAGACGATCCCCTAACCAGAGCTACTCATGTTCCTGGCTATCTAAGTTCCTCAGGAGACATGGGTGTTCCTACATCCCCAGCCTGCTGTGTTTCCCATCCTCAAATGGGTGAGGATGCTTGGGCCAAAGAAAACAAAGCAGGGAGTGAGGAGACAGGTAAGAACGACTCATACTCCTCCACTCATCACTCAAAACTCGGGAGGCTCCAGAGAAATGACCAGCTCTGAACTACAGCCTCTGCTCACATCCGGGTCACAAATCACTTATGTCCTTTATGTATCTAATGGGTCTTCAGGACCACAATCTTAGGTTCAAAGAAATACCTCTAGGATTTTCAGAAGAAACCCAGATAAGTCTCAGTTTAAGAAACAGCAAGTACAGGCTTCAACCCTCCCACATTCACCAGGATGCCAGGCTGTGCCAGGATACAGACAAAGTGGGCTGGATAATCTTGTTTTCTCTTCCACCTATCTGCCTTCAGACCCTTTCTCATGATTCTCGCTCCAAGCCAAGCCTTAGAGCCAGCAACTGGCTGGGGACTTCCTCACTGCCTTGAGGCCCACAACTCCAATTCCTCAAAAGGAACCCCCCTGGGCTGGAGCGACAGCACAGTGGTAGGGCATTTGCCTTGCACGTGGCCAACCCAGGACCAACCTGGGTCTGTTCTTCCCACACCCCATGTGGTCCTCCAAGCCTGCCAGGAGTAAGCCAAGTACTGCAGGGTGTGGCCCCCAAAACAAAAAAAGGACTCTCCCTGAACCATGTCACTCACAAAATTCACTGAAGCGTGTCATCCCTACACAGTGCTAGCCCCGCTAATTCTAGCTTTAATCTCCACACTACCAATAAATCCTTGCACCTATTTCTCCTCAATTACCAACTTCCATAACTACTGATCTGTTTTGCCTCATGTATATGCCTGTTGTGGGCATTTTGTGCATATGGACTCATATGTAGGCACTCCTGGGATGAGTTTGCTTTCACTGAGCAGCAGGTTCACCCAAGTGGCAGCAGGTAGCAATACTTCTTCTAGCCTTATATGTCTAGATAACACTATGTGGAGACCTCAGATTAATTCCTTCATCCATCAACCACTAGGCTCTTGGGCCATGTCCACCTGAAGTGAATTAAAAGCACTGTGACTATAAACCTTAGCTAACTGGGGTTCAGGTACAAGCACCTGGGTCTCGGTCCTTTGGGGTCTACACCAAGGAGGATGGCACCATCCTTTTCATTTTGTACTGCTTGGCCAAAGGTCACTAGGAATATGAAGTTATACTTCAGGAATTAGAAATAAATAAAAGAAGAGTAAATTTTTCTAATCTACTTAGACAAGGACTTTGGGGTTGCTGTGAGCATGTAGAAGGTCCTTCAGACTCTAAGAAAAGCTCCAGAAAAGGAGCTGACCTGTCCTAGGGTATTCAGTCTTCAAGTTCCTGAGGGACTGGGCTGGTAGGGGATCCCCTCAGAGGCAGGGGCAAGCAACACTGAAGGAGAAGGCTCCCTCAGGCAGCAGAGTGGCCCTCAGTCCTGGCCTTCCCGCCTTGCTTATGTAAGTCTCAGCTTTCCAGAACTGCATTGGTAGCTGCACCTTCCACCCACCCAGGCCCCATAAACCAGTGGCGTGGGGGGAAGAAGCTGTGGAAACAGGTCTATTTCAGTCTCTCTCAGAGTCACACACGCTTGGGGCTGAATGGTGGTGGCAAGTCTTAAATCTCACGAGACACTGTTCTCTGTCCTGTAAGGTGGGATCTGTCACAGAAGGAGATTCCTTCCCGGTACCTCTGATCTTATGTATCCCCACCTCAATGAATGGAAACTCAGAAGATCTGGGTCAGGCTTTTCAAAACCATCAAATTCACCTGCCCAACGCCAGCCTGGGTGTCTTCCCACTCACCACCCCCACTCAAGTGGCACTGCCCAGAAAACCATCTGGTACAAAGCATGGAGGAAGCTTCTGGGAAGTCAGTACCAGGTTCTTTCACAGCCTCATTTATCTCCTCTACTCTGACACCTCCTTCAAGGCACCCCTTGTGCTCTGAAGGCAGACTTTGATGTTTATTCCCTAAAGAAGCCAGATCAGGGGCCATAGAGACAGCAGTGGATCTCATCTGCCATGCACATGGCTGGCATGGGATGAACCTGGGTTTGATCCCCGCCCAGTGTCTCTTAATATGGTCCCCCGAGCCTGCCAGGAGCGAGTTATGAGCACAGAGCCAGGAGTAACCCCTGAGCACTGCTGGATGCAGCCAAAAACCTAAATCAAGGGGTCCTCAAACTTTTTAAACAGGGGGCCAGTTCACTGTCCCTCAGACCATTGGAGGGTCTGACTATAGTAAAAACAAAACTTAAGAACGAATTCTTGGGGCCGGGCGGTGGCGCTAGAGGTAAGGTGCCTGCCTTGCCTGCGCTAGCCTAGGACGAACCGCGGTTCGATCCCCCGGCATCCCATATGGTCCCCCAAGCCAGGAGCGACTTCTGAGCGCATAGCCAGGAGTAACCCCTGAGCGTCAAATGGGTGTGGCCCAAAAACCAAAAAAAAAAAAAAAAGAACGAATTCTTATGCACACTGCATATATCTTATTTTGCAATGAAGAAACAAAACATACAAATACAATATGTATAACCCCATCAAAAAATGGGGAGAAGAAATGAACAGACACTTTGAAAAAGAAGAAAGGCAAATGGCCAAAAGGCACATGAAAAGATGTTCAACATCACTAATCGTCAGGGAGATGCAAATCAAAACTACTATGAGGTACCACCTCACGCCACTGAGATTGGCACACATCACAAGAAAGGAAAACAAGCAGTGCTGGCGGGGATGTGGAGAGAAAGGAACTCTTTTTCACTGCTGGTGGGAATGCCGTCTAGTACAACCTTTATGGAAAGCGATATGGAGATTCCTTCACAAACTGGAAATTGAGCTTCCATACGATCCAGCTATACCACTCCTAGGAATATACCCAAGAAACACAAAAATACAATACAAAAAACCCTTCCTTACTCCTATATTCATTGCAGCGCTATTTACAATAGCCAGACTCTGGAAACAACCAAGATGCCCTTCAACAGATGAGTGGCTGAAGAAACTGTGGTACATATACACAATGGAATACTATGCAGCCATCAGGAGAGATGAAGTCATGAAATTTTCCAATACATGGATGTACATGGAATCTATTATGCTGAGTGAAGTAAGTCAGAGGGAGAGAGAAAGACGCAGAATGGTTTCACTCATCTATGGGCTTTAAGAAAAATGAAGGACATTTTTAACAATATCTCAGAGACAAGAGAGATGAGGGCTGGTAGGTGCAGCTCAGGACATGCAGCTCATCACATAGAGTGATGAGTGCAGTTGCAGAGATGACTACACTGAAAACTATCATAAAATGTGAATGAATGAGGGAAGTAGAAAGCCTGTCTCGAGTACAGGTGTAGGGGGGTGGGGAGGAGGGAGATCTGGGAAATTGGTGGTGGGAATGTTACACCGGTGAAGGGGGGGTGCTCTTTACATGACTGTAATCATACAACTATAATCATGTTTGTAATCACGGTGTTTAAATAAAGATAAAAAATAAAAAAAAAAAAAAAAAAAAAAAAAAAAAAAGAAAAAAAAAAACAAATACAATATGTAGCCCGCGGGCCATAGTTTGAGGACCACTGACCTAAATAAATAGAAATAAAAGCTCTCCCCTTCTCAAACCTTCATTAAAAAAAAAAAAAAGAAGAAGAAGAAGCCAAATCATGGGCCAGAGCAATAGTATAGAGAGGATAAGATTCTTGCCTTCCACATAGCCAACAGAATTTCAATTCCTGGGACCCCAAATGTCCCTGAGTCTGACAGGAGTGCTCCCTGAGAACACAGGGAGTAAGCCCTGGCAACCACCATGGCCCAAAACTAAACCAAGCCAAACAAAAACAATAAAAACAAAAATCAAAAAGAAGCCAAAGCAGGGTCTGACAACTGGTCATATTCGCTGACTGAACAAACCACTTCAGAAACAGGCCAAGCCATGGGGAGTCAGGGCTGGGGTTCTGTGGGAGGGAGTTAGGGCATAAAAAGACTGAAAACCATTGTCATCTGCATTTTGTTAGTTCTGCTGATTTTCCCAAACTTTGCTCATTTGCTTATTATTAAGTTTATAACCTGGCCATATCTAGGTTCCACATAAACTATTTATTACTTGTTTTATATTTTCTTTAAAAGTGACTTCACTTTTAGAATTTTATTCTTTGTGTGTGTGTGTGTGTGTGTGTGTGTGTGTGTGTGTGTGTGTGTGTGTGTGTGTGTGTGTGTGTGTGTGTGTGTGTGGTTTTTGGGTCACACCCGGCAGTGCTCAGGGGTTATTCCTGGCTCCAGGCTCAGAAATTGCTCCTGGCAGGCACGGAGGACCATATGGAACGCCGGGATTCGAGCCGATGACCTCCTGCATGAAAGGCAAACGCCTTACTTCCATGCTATCTCTCCCTAGAATGTTATTCTTATCCCAAATAATATCTGTGAATTAATGAGTTGAGTGTGGTGATAGTTTTTTCTATACCATGGTTAATTATGTCTATATTTTAAAATTTATTTAAAGATGGTATTACATTTTGAGAAATATTAAAATACTAAAATTCTATAATGTTTACCTTTCAGAGTAAATGTTTCTTTTTTAAAAATGGGGACAGAGAGAGTACAACAGGTAGGGTATTTGCCTTGCAAGCAGCTGACCCAGGACGAATCTCAGTTCGATCCCCAAGCATCCCATATGGTCCCCCAAGCCAGAGCACAGAGCCAGGAGTAAGCCCTGAGTGTCACCGGGTGTGGCCCAAAAACAAAACAAAACTAAAAAAGAACAAAAGCTCCCTGGCAAGGGAACCAATGACCATTTCAGTTTTAAATTAGTCTTGTCCATCCCCATACTTTTAACAAATGAGGTCACTAAGTACACACCGGAGTTGCTCCAATTCCAGATGCAGCGTCCAGCTCTTTTGGTGGACCCCCATGTTCTCCCAGGCTCCTGTCCTCACGCCACACTCTCCCCAGTTTATTGTCCTTCTCCCACTTTCTGCAAATACTTTTGTGTTCTCATATGCCTCAGAGCTCTGTGCCTGCTGTTTCCTCTGCCTGGACACTTTTCCCAAATGTAATGGGCCTGAGGCCCTGCACTGCCCTGAAGGACTAACCAGTCACCTCCTCTGCAATCAAATGCTTTGCCACTGAGGTATATTACCCACTTTTTGTTTTGTTTTGTTGTTTTGGGGCCACACTCAGTGATGCTCAGGGCTTATTCCAGGCTCTGCACTCAGGGGTCACTCCTGGCAGTGCTCAAGGAACCATATGAGGTGCTGAAGACTGAACTCAGGTCAACTTGCATGCAAGAAAAATGCCCTCCCTGCTGTGCTATGAAGCTAGCTCTGATCCCTACATTTTTTTTCTAAATATATATGGAACACTTCACGAATTTGCGTGTCATTCTTGCGCAGGGGCCATGCTGATCTTCTCTGTATCATTCCAATTTTAGTATATGTGCTGCCGAAGTGAGCACTGATCCCTACTTCTTAGCTGCAGTGGTCCCCAGCCCTCTCTCCTACCATTGCTTTGTCTGAAATCATCTGGTTTACTGAGTGGGTGACTGTACCCCTCAATTGGAATGTCAGCTTCCTAAAGTAAGACCCTCATCCCTTCTCTCTCATCACTGCTTCCTGTGCTGAGGGGGAAACCAGGGTCCTATCAGGTGAGCAGAAATGGTCTCGAATGAACAAGAAAGCCAGATTTGGGAATGGGGCAAGTGGGGGAAGGTTCCCTTCCACCAGGACTCCATCTCTGGCTTGGAGGCACAATGAGACCTATTGTGTAGCTCATCATACACCCCAGCTAGACTGACTGGAAAAGGGGTGCCTTCGGGAATCTGCCTCAAGAGAATGCCCGGGGTTGGTGGGAGGCAAGGACACTTACCCATGTACAGATGGTCCTCATTGGGGTCATCCAGCACCTGTTGGCATAGCCAGGCAGAGAAGGAAGGGAAGAGATGTGAGCAGCACAGAAGCTAAAGGGCTGGAAGCCTCAAGGTAAGGGGCAGACCGTTAGCACAGCTAACAAGAGGTCTGAGAGATCTCATAGGATTGAGCACACAGGAGGGGGCTCAATCTCCCCACAACACCAGTGCAACCCTCCAAGCAGTATTAGGAGAAGGCCTCAAGCACCATAGGTGTGGCTCCAAAGACCAAACAAAGGAAGAGCTTGGAGTCTCCACTCCCCCAGCAGTGTGACATCCTCCCAGTCTGAAAAATACCTTTAAGTCAACACTCCATGGTCTGAAAAACTCAGAAATAATTTGAAGGGGACAAGTCTTTGTTCAAAATAACAGCTAACAAAGCCCATGACCTCCAGCAGACAATTCCCCCAAGAACTGCCAAGAATAACCCCTGAGCATAGAACCAGAAATAAGTCCTGTGTACCATGGAAGTAGCCCCAAACCAAATATATATATACACACATATATTAATCCTATTATATATCATATGTTGACTTACGTTGACTTAGTGAATATTTTAATCTTATATCATAAGATTGTTATATGTAAAGCAATCTTATGTTGTTTTAAGTGAATATAATTTAGGTTTCCCAAATTTATTTATTTATTTTTTGTTTTGGGTGATGTCACCCAGTGACGCTCAGGGGTTACTCCTGGTTATACTCTCAGAAATCGCTCCTGGATTGGGGAACCATATGGGACACTGGAGGATTGAACCTTGGTCTGTCTTAGGTTAGCGCATGCAAGGCAGAAGCCTGTACCACCGCTCCGCCCCCAGGTTTCCCAAATTTAAATTCTAAGATAGTAAGTAATAGGGGCCGGGTAGGTGGCGCTGGAGGTAAGGTGTCTGCCTTGCAAGCGCTAGCCAAGGAAGGACCGCGGTTCGATCCCCCGGCGTCCCATATGGTCCCCCCAAGCCAGGGGCGATTTCTGAGCGCATAGCCAGGAGTAACCCCTGAGCGTCAAATGGGTGTGGCCCAAAAACCAAAAAAAAAAAAAGATAGTAAGTAATAAAGGTAACCCACATAAACAAAAACTTTTAGGGTAGGAGGTTTAGGCCATATCTGGTAGCATTCAGAAATTACTCCTGGGGTCAGAGCTGTGGCGCAGCAGTAGGGTGTCTGCCTTGCACACGCTAACCTAGGATGGACCGTGGCTTGATTCCCCCAGCGTTCCATATGGTCCCCCTAGCCAGAAGTGATTTCTGAGCCATTAGCCAAGAGTAACTCCTGAGCATCACCGGGTGTGGCCCAAAAACAAACAAATAAAATTTGCTCCTGGCAGGTTCAGTGGACTATATGAGATGCTAGGGATTGAATCTGGTTAGCCACATACAAAGCAAATGCCCTACCCTCTATGCTATCGAGCCAGCCCCCACTATAAGCAAAAATTTTGGAGTATTTTCATTGTTAAAAGAATCCAGTTCAGTGAAAAGTGTGCTGGCACTACGGACAATGTCTTGGATTGGACGATCTAACTTGCCTGGAGCCTAGAGTTGGTCTTATGCCAGGAAACTTCAGGGGTAGGGTCTCTTTGTATTTAGGCCAAGGTTATTCCTTTCCATGCCTCTCATATTTTGGTGGGCCTATGCAAACAGCAATTGCCACTCTAACACCGTTTTTACTGTGCTCCTTTGACTCTAATCCTTAAAAAAAAACCCACTTTATAATTTGAGGTTAACTTAAGCTAATATGTATGTACATGGAAATGTAAAAAATACTATGCCTCTAATGTTTAAGGAGTTACATAAGTTTTATGGCTTTAGATTGCCTTGTGTGCTGTTAAGAAATATTATAATGTGTTACAATCTGGGGACTTGAGGGACAAAGTAACTGTACACAGATTCTGTTTTATTTATCTTAATGTTCTTTGGCTGAAAGTTCAAAGTTAAGATAACAGCAAGGGGACTTCTTCTGAGAATTATGTTATGGGTGATTGTCCTTCCACTGTAACTTTACCTTGTCCTCTTTCTTTGCATCTTTGTTCTCATAATTAAAAATTAAAAAATTAAAAAAAAAAGAATCCAGTTCAGGGGCTGGAGAGATAGCATGGAGGTAATGCATTTGCCTTGCATGCAGAAGATTGGTGGTTCAAATCCCAGCATCCCATATGGTTCCCCGAGCCTGCCAGGAGCAATTTCTGAGCATAGAGCCAGGAGTAACCCCTGAGCATTGCTGGGTGTGATCCAAAAACCAAAACCAAAAATAAAAAAAAATAAAAAAGAATCCAGTTCAGGTTCAGAGACATAGTACAACAGGTAAGGCTCTTGCCTTGCACATAGCTGACCAAGGTTTGATAACCGGCACTCTATATGGTCTCCTGAGCCTGTCAGGAATGATCCCTGATCACAGAGTCAAGAATAAGCCCTGAGAACTGCTAGGTGCAGACCCAAAACAAAGAGAAAGAATCATCTCATTGGTCCTAAAACCAAAACAGTGTAAGAAGCAGTAGTTCAGAGCAGAGGCTGGCAGAGTATATCCTGTGGGCAAACTCTGGCTCTTTGCTAAATAAAGTATTACAACACGACTTTTAATTTTCTTATGTGTAAAGGTGCCTTTTTGCCAAACTACACATAAGTGAAAAGCCAGCTTAGCCCTCTAAGCCTCAATTTCTTCATCAGTAACATGTATAATATAATAAATAAATGCAGGGGCTAGTAGGTACAGCCGTAGGGCGTTTGCCTTGCATGCAACCAACACAGGACAGACCGTGATTCAATTCCCGTATGGTCCCCCGAGCCTGGCTGGAGTGATTTCTGAGCGCAGAGCCAGGAGTAACCCCTGAGCACTGCTGGGTGTGACCAAAAAATAAGTAAATGCATTCATCTTTGAGATGGATGAGGAGTCCATAATGCCAAGAGTCCGGGCCTAAGGAGCTGGAAGCAGTAACTGCCCAGCAATCCTTCAAGAATCTGCTCTAATAGGTTAAGGGATTGGTGCTGAGAAACTGCATGCCTGACATCCAATCATGAATAACTTTGTAATTCAAGGTGATTCCATTTTATAAAACGGTTGTCCACTGTAACTCAGCTCTCCTGGAAGCTAGCAGGAGACCCTAGACCTCCCCCCCTCCTCTGCTTCCACCTCACCTCCACCAGCTTCACCACATTGGGGTGGTCCAGCTTCTTGAGAATGGCGATTTCCTGATACACCTGCTCCATGGGCCCCCGCGGCAGGATGCAGCCACCAGGAGCCGGCCGAGTGCCTCGGGGTGGGGGACGACCTGGAGGCAATGAGAACCATCAGGTCAGAGCAATGAGACTTTCCCCTGCAAAGACACAAAGGTGGGAAGGCTGGTGTGGGAGCTGGAGGGGCTGAGGTCTCCATTACGCTGAAGGACCCTTCCTGCATCTATATCTCCTGTGGCTGGATCCAACCCACTGCTCGGCTTTCTGTGAGCCCTTCCTGCCCCAGCACACAGAGGTGCAAGAGAAAGCAGTTGGGCCTGAAGGCTGACTCCCCAATCTCGACATCGAAGGGCACATCCATCCCTTTTGGGTTAGGGCTGGGGTTTCCATCTCTCAAAACAGACAAAACCTTTTACTCCTCATCTCCTTAGCAGAGGTCACAAAGTCAGGACTTAGAGAGGGGGAAAAGGAGTAAGAGCCAGAGAAAAATCAAGGACAGTCTGTCCACTGCTTGTCCCAGCCATCATGTTCATAAAGACCTGGTGGTGGTAGAGAGCCCAGAGCCACTTCCTCAGTGTAATTCGCTCAACTGAATACAGATGTGATCAGCTGGAAGAGGTAGGGAAGGAGTTCGTTATGCAAAAAGAATCCTCACCTTTCATGGGAGGAAATCAGACATAGATGTCGATGGACAAATCATGAAACACTAGCACAAGAAGGGACTCTGGCTCAGGGCTCAAAGAAGCAGGACAGACCAGGCTCCAGAAACAGGATGCATTTAGGTTTTTTTTTCTTTTTTTTTTGTGATTTTTGGGTCACACCCGGCAGTGCTCAGGGGTTATTTCTGGCTCCAGGCTCAGAAATTGCTCCTGGCAGGCACAGGGGACCATATGGGGTGCCGGGATTCGAACCGATGACCTCCTGCATGAAAGGCAAACACCTTACCTCCATGCTATCTCTCCGGCCCCTAGGTTTTTTTTCTTATCTACTTTCCTAAACTGACCTTTTGCTCAATGCTAGTGAAAGCGGTTTATGCCGGGACAGCCCCAGCAGGTTTCATGACCACAGGCCGTGATTACCAGCTAGCTCCTCAGAGAGTTGAGAGTTGGGGCTACCTACAGGGAGAGGCAGGAGCACAGGAAACACGTGTTCCCCATGATACTCTGGTTCTTTTGAAATTTTTGGTAGTTGCATTTCAAATACCTCTGCTAGCATTTCAATTTGCTCAATTCACCACTTAAAGATGTATTTAGTGTATAAAAGGCTGTCAAATCCAAAATCACCACTGTCTAATCCAATACAGTTTCATGAAAATCCCCAAAAGTCTCATGCTTTTCCCTTTATCCCCAGCACCTGAAAACCACAAATCTGTTTCCTGTTCCAGTGGATTCTCTCTTCTGAACACTTGACATAAATCATACAAGGTGTGGCCTTCTGTGAGATTCAGCAGATCCCATCCCACTCAGTATACACCTTGTTACGCCTTGGTCAGAAACATCTTTGAATGTAGTACCTTAGACTGGTGTTTAGACCACCAAAGCCCACCTCTGGGTGCTGTTGGTAGAGGCCTTTGGATTGGTCCTCATATTGCCTTCTAATTAGATGTCTCTCATTGGTTCCTTTGGTTTACATGTTAAAAAAGATGTTTCCCCATTACCTTTTCATCTGGTGCTTTACCCACCCTGGGGAATGGGCTTTGTTTTTCCCAATAAAGGCTGCTTCGGAGGCCTAGAGGGGAAGTTGCCATCTTGGCTCATCATTCCATGTGGTGGAGCAACTGGCTTGTGGTTTGAGTTTCTGGCCTGTCATACCTTCCCAACCATGTGTGGATTATTTCCTCCGTCGGAATTGCTACTGGACCTGTCTCTTGTCCTATCTGGAATGGGGACATAGGGATCCTTCTCCCTCTCTGGGGATTGTGGAACACACAACCGACCATTTCACATGGGTGTGATCTGTTCCTTTCTAATAAATATGCTGGGGATTGCAGGAAAAACACTCTTGTATTTTCGGACTTCCCACTGAGCTCCCTGCTTCTTAGGAGCTGAAGACTTATTACATGATGGGACTCCTTCACCCATTTCTCTCCTTCTTTAGTGTGTGTGGGGGGAGGGGATTTCCTAAATCAATGTTTGCTTCCAGACACGCGTTTCTCCAGCCTTCTATGTCTGCCTTTTCCACTTAGCATCAGCTTTCAAGGCCAGCCATGTTGTCACATAAATTATTACATCATTCTTCATCGGTGCTGAGTAATAACCTCCTTGGACAGACCCCATTGTGCTTATCCATCGCTCATGGACCTCCCCCACAAGCTGTTTCTAATGTGGGGCTACTGTGCATAGCACTGCTACCCCCTTTTGGGTCAGCTTTTGTATGCAGCTGCCTATTCATTCTCTTGGGTATACTCAAAGGAGCACACAGGTGGATATATGGCACCCATGCTAGCTCTCCAAGAAACTGCCTCATAGCTTTCTTTTTGTTTGTTTCTTTTTGGTTCACACCCAGCAATGCTCAGAGGTTACTCCTGGCTCAGAACTCAGAATCGCTCCTGGCAAGCTCAGGTGACCATATGAGATGCTGGAGATGGAACCTGGGTCAGCCCTGTGCAAGGCAAATGCTCTACACCACTGTGTTATTGCATAGGCCTGTCCCACTGCTTTCTGACTGGACATTTTACTATATTACTTTAGTGACTTAAAATGAAACGAATGTGGGAGCTTAGCAGGAGGCCCCACCCTGTCTTGGAGACATTCACACAAAGGCCACTATCTACAGGGGACCCCAGTGAGCAACCTCTGTCCGTTCTTGTTCCTGCCACCGCACCAAACAGAAGCCCCCAGCCTGCCAAACTCACGTGGAAAACCCGCCTGGCGGATCAGCTTCTTTTTGGATAGCACCTTCATCGCCTGTGGGGGAAAAAACCCAAATTTTATTAGCACAGGAAGGGGGAAGTGCTCCCTTCCATAGTTGGCAGCCTTGGAATGATGCAGTGAACTAGGCAGTTCCAGGGTGTACGGAGACGAGATTCCTGGGGTGCTTCTGAGATCCCAAGCTGAGAGACACCCTCAGACTGGCCACGACAGAATCAGATCACAGGAGCTTGAGTAAGGGTCAGGGACAGGACTGGTGACTGACACCTAGCTCAGGCGAGACACCCCTGAGGCCATGCCATGGATCTACTGGCAGCCAGGCTGGACGGACTCGGAAGCCTCAGCCACCAAGGCAATGTGTCACGTCTGCCAGGGTGTGTGTGCCATGTAGGAAAGAGAAAGGGCAGCCTTGAGTGAGGGTGGGGGATGCTTACTGCATTCATTCTCCCAGAGCTAATTACATTCCCTCCACTTCCCCAACCCAGGAACACTTCTTCTTTAATGCACAAAATGAACATTACCTAAGAATAAAATGAGATGCAGTTAAGAAACCTGACAGCGGGGCCGGGCGGTGGCGCTAAAGGTAAGGTGCCTGCCTTGCCTGCGCTAACCTTGGACGGACCGCGGTTCGATCCCCCGGTGTCCCATATGGTCCCCCAAGCCAGGAGCAACTTCTGAGCACATAGCCAGGAGTAACCCCTGAGCGTTACCGGGTGTGGCCCAAAAACAAAAACAAAAACAAAAACAAAAAAAAAAAAAAAAAAAGAAACCTGACAGCAGGCCAAGTGCTAGAAAAAGCCTCCAGTGATACTTAGGAAAAGCTTGGGTGCAGCGGGCGGGTGGTGGATACTCACGTAGTAGGTATTGTCATTCTCATTATAGGCCAACTTGACCACACCATAGGAGCCCTGGAGAAAGGGAGATGCCTGTGATACACTATCCAGAGGTTAGGATCTGCAAAATGAAGACCCTAATACAGAGGTTGAACCATTACTCATTGGCCAAATCTTCTCTAAAACTCGTGTGTGTGTGTGTGTGTGTGTGTGTGTGTGTGTGTGTGTGTGTGTGTGTGTGTTGGGGGGGCACAGCAGATGGTGTTCAGGGTTTACTTCAGGCTCTCTACTCATGGGGTGGAACATTGGGAACCATAAGAGAAGTGCATTTTTCACCCTATTAGTTCTCTTTATTTATTTATTTTTTTTTTTTTTTTTTTGGTTTTTGGGCCACACCCTGTGACGCTCAGGGGTTACTCCTGGCTATGCGCTCAGAAGTTGCTCCTGGCTTCTTGGGGGACCATATGGGACGCCGGGGGATCGAACCGCGGTCCGTCCGGTCCGTCCTAGGCTAGCGCAGGCAAGGCAGGCACCTTACCTCCAGCGCCACCGCCCGGCCCCCCTCTTTATTTATTTTTATTTTTTTTGGTTTTTGGGCCACACCTGGCAGTGCTCAGGGGTTATTTCTGTCTCTATGCTCAAAAATCACTCCTGATGTGCTCAGGGGACCATATGAGATCTAGGGGATCTAACTCAGTCGGCCACATGCAAGGTAAGAGTCCTACCCGCTGTGCTATCACTCTGGCCCCACCTTTTCTCAACCTCCTGATAATGTTCTCTGTTTAAAGGACCCGAAGAATCTACAAATCTTGAATGCACTGCCAACATTTAAAAACAAGAAAATGGGGGCTGGAGAGATAGCATGGAGGTAAGGCGTTTGCCTTTCATGCAGGAGGTCATCGGTTCGAATCCTGGCGTCCCATATAGTCCCCTGTGCCTGCCAGGAGCAATTTCTGAGCCTGGAGCCAGGAATAACCCCTGAGCACTGCCGGGTGTGACCCAAAAACCACAAAAAAAAAAAAAAAAAAAACAAGAAAATGAGCTATAACCCAGGTTTAATCCCCAGCAACCCATATGGTTCCTGAACTGACCAGGAGTGATCTGAATGCAGAGCTAGGAGTAAGCCCTGAGCAGTCGATTGTGGTTCCAATATTCAATAACAAATATGAAAATGAGATATAAAAATTCATACTCTCAATTTCTTTGGGGAAAATAGGGCCTTGCAGTACCATACTTACTATCATGTGTGAGCAGTTTGCACAGCCTTTACCACTCTCTAATATCTCATACCTATAAATAGCAAATATGCTGCTATTTATTTATTGTGGAAGGGGCAACTACTTGTGCTCAGGGCTTACACATGGCTCATGCTCAGGGATCACTTCTGGTGGTGCTATATGTAGTGCTATCTCTCTGGCCCTTTGCCCCTTACTCACTGTTCTGTTGGCATTTAGGATTTTGGCCCTTACAATGTAACTGCCATTAGTTCATACAAAAGCAAAAACAGATGTGAGAAATAGATGACCCCTCCTGGTAATATAAGTTCCCTGAAAGCTTTCTGAGCTTTTGCAGAAACACAATAAAATTGTGAGGTACAAATAAATTACTGGAACCACCAACAGGCCACTATGCAGCCCAGTCTCTAAGAAGTGCTTCCCAAGCCCTACTCTAATGGTTCCCCCCTCATCCTATCGGAGATGTCCTTGTCAGAGATGGATAGCAATGGACCACTGGGGCATTTACCTTTCCAATTTCATCCTTCAGTGTGTACTGGTTCAGCTGGACACAGTCCTGAGAAGTAAAAACAGAGAGAGTGAATTGAATTGTAAGTGTGCGTGTATAATTTTTCACATGCAGGACCCAAATTAAGAGAGAATATATTTTCAGCTCCCAGAAACACTTCTTGGACCCAGTTCCTTTCCAGTGGGCCCATAATCCTGACTTCATTTTCTGTATCTTTCCTTTTTTTTTTTTTTTTTTGGTTTTGGGCCACACCCGGTGACACTCAGGGGTCACTCCTGGCTATGCCCTCAGAAATCACTCCTGGCTCGGGGGGACCATATGGAATGTCGGGGATTGAATCGAGGTCCGTCCTGTGTCAGTCACGTGCAAAACAAATACCATACCATTGCGTTGTCGTTCCGGCTCCAGTTTCTGTATCTTATAAAAAATGTAATCTGAGGGCCAGAGAGAGATCATGTAGTAGGGGAGACATTCGCCTTGCATGCCTCCAAACTGGCTTTGACCCCAGCATCTCAAAATCCCCCAAGTACTGCCAGGAGCAATTCCTGACTGCAGAGCCAGGAGTAAACCTTGAGCACTGCCTGCGCACTGGTGTGGCTCCAAAACAAAATCTTAAAGCGCTACTCTTTAATCCCTCCACAATGCCAGCTTAGGGAGCCAGCTAGGGTGTCTAGCATAGGAAGGCCCAACCTTGCCCCCCTCACACACCTGCAGGCCAGTGATGGAGACGTGGTGAGACTCTACTGTGGGCCTCCGAGGCAGCCGAGGGGATGACTGTGGGGACCCCACAGGTGAGGACAGCACCGGCAGCCCACGGCCATTGGTGTGCAATTGGGACGGCTCCTGCAGAGAGAGCTGGCGGCCAGTGAGGAGGGAGCGGGGTCCTGGCCCAGGAAGAGAGGCTGCAAAGGTGTGATCCTCCAGAGAGACCTCAGAGCATTCAGCCTCCAGGGGCTGGTCGGGGGCCAGGCTGAGGTCCCCCGTGCGGGTAGGCTCACACTCGGTGACCACGATGAAGGACTCCATGCCCAGGTGGATGCTCAGGGATGAGAGGCCCCGGAGGGCCTCACACGGCCTTTGGCTGTCGTGGCTGCCACCCCCACCTCCCAGTTCATCATGGGGGGCGGCCCGCTCACAGCTGGGCTGGCTAGAGACACATGATGACATGGTGCACACGCCCACCTCATCCCACACATAGGGTTTCACCCATCGGCACCTGCAAAAAAAAAAAAGGAACAAGGTCAGGGACCCTGTCAAGAGGCCAACCTCCAAAAAGACCTTGAAAGACATATAACGTGATCAGATCTGAGGTGACCTCAGAGCATCTGCTGAAGTTTCTTAGTTTAAAGGCCCCAGAGCTCAGAGTGTGGCTGGGGGGGGGGGAGAGGCAGAGGGAGAAGTACCTGCCCCAGCACACCCCCATATACATCACCCAATATGACCTTTGGCACTACAAGTGTGTGGCTCCCCACACACCATAAAAACAACAACAAAAGAAACAGAAAGGGGGAACTGGCTTTAAGAAGCCAATTTAAGGCCTTCCAAGGATTGGAGCAATATAGTACAGCAGGTGGTACACTGGCCCAGCGCCTGGCCAACCTGGGTTCAATAACTGGCACCCTCTATGGTCCCAAAAGTTCTACCAGGAGTGATCCCCGAACACAGAGCCAGGAGTAAGCCTTGAGTACCACTGGGTGTGTCCCAAATACCAAAATAAAGTGAAATAAGTCTTTAACCCATGATTTTCAGTGAAGGCTATTAAGGGTTGGTGGTTTGGGTTGTTTTTGTTGCTCTTTGTTTTGTTGTTAGTTATGGCTACTGCTTTTATGTGGGTGTTATCTGTTTTGTTTTGTTTTTGTTTTTTTTAGTTTTTGAGTCACACCCAGTGATGTGCTAGAGTTCCTCCTGGCTCTACACTCAGTAATCATTCCTGGCAGTGCAATGCTGGTGGACCCTATGGAATGTTAGTGATTGAACCCGAGTCAGCACCATGAAAGGAAAGAACCCTACCTACTGGACTATTTCTCTGATCTCCAAACTGTTGGTTTTTAAATGTTTATTTCATAAAATGTGACATAAAAAAAAAAAAAAAGAAAAAAAGAAGTGAAGCCCAGAGAAGAATATATGTGGCCCTGAGTTCAATCCCTGGTCCTGTTGAGTCTCCTAGTACCACTGTGATTAGCTCTGGCTGCCCATCAGACACGATCCCCACAACTAATGAGCATAAGAACCATGAACACACTTCCTCCATGTCAGCTCCCCCCATATCTAAGTAGAATATTAACCTCAGGCTGGAGTGTTTGTCAACTTCTGCTGGGTAATGTCAGAGGTGCCCCTGAAATTTGGAGAACATCTGCAGAAGAGAACCCAGTTTCTTAGTCCGAGCCATCGCTTTCTCAGGAAAGTGCCAGGGGCTTGTGGTGGCAGCACACAGAGGGTTTTATGAATGAATAGGCCACTTTCCCTTAAGATGGTGCTGGAGAAAATGGGAAGGGGTTAGGGAGAAAGTCGCAGTTGGGGGCAAAAAGCCAGTGGCCCTGGAGGGACTGGCAGGAGGGCAGGGAAATGCCACTCGCCCCCTTGGGATAGTTCTGGAGTATTTATGGAACCACTGCAGGCAGTCCTAGGCAGGACAGTGACGTAGATAGATGGGGCTCCTGCTCTTGGGGAGCACAGAAAAATCAGCGGTCATGGCCTCATGCTGGACCTGGGATGACTGATGGCCCAGAGTTCGCAGTGACAAAGCGTATGACGAAAAGTTCGGTCGTGGGCGTGGTGGGAGAAGGACAAATGCCAAGTACTGGGAGATGTTTTCATAAAGATGGTTCAAAGTAGAATGGCCTGTGACTTCACAAGTTTCTCTGGATGGAGTCCGAATAAAAACTGAAAGCAGAATTTAAACCTATACTAACACATTCAGTCACATTCACAACAGCTTCACTTCCCATATGCAAGCAGTGAAAACCACTCTGGTGTCCAGTATGAAGAAGTGGACAGATAGGAAATCTCTTTTAATCCCAGGGCTATAAAAGGATCCAAATCTGACATGGGCCATGGCCTTTTGCCCCTGAAAGCATGCTAAATGACACAAACCACTGTGATGCATGTGACACCAGGAAAAAAAAGAACCACTGATTGAGAGATACGACATTTCTGAAAAGAATAGTCTAGAGGAGCTAGAGAGATATTACAGGCCATAAGGTCCCTGCCTCACATGCAGCTCTTAACACAGTGGGTAGGACAATAGCCTTGCATGCGGCCAACCTGAGTTCAATCCCTGGCATCCCATATGGTTCCCTATAAAGAAACAGCCCTTAGGGGCCCGGAGAGATAGCACAGCAGCTGTTTGCCTTGCAAGCAGCCGATCCAGGACCAAAGGTGGTTGGTTCGAATCCCGGTGTCCCATATGGTCCCCCGTGCCTGCCAGGAGCTATTTCTGAGCAGAGAGCCAGGAGTAACCCCTGAGCAACGCCGGGTGAGGCCCAAAAACCAAAAACCAAAAAAAAAAAAAAAAGAAACAGCCCTTAGGATGGGTTTGGATGGTGGATGGTGGATGGAGGCCTTTGTTCTTAGGCCCCAGCCACTGGCTCCATCCCCCATTAACCGAGGGTCTGGGTCCAGGAAAAAGATGGGTATTGAGGGGCCGGAGAGATAGCATGGAGGTAAAGTATTTGCCTTGCATGCAGAAGGTCGGCGGTTCGAATCCCAGCATCCCATATGGTCCCCCGAGCCTGCCGGGAGTGATTTCTGAGCATAGAGCCAGGAGTAACCCCTGAGCACAGCCGGTGTGACCCAAAAATAAAAAAATAAAATAAAAAAAAATAAAAAAAAAAAGATGGGTATTGAATTCACTCACAAGCAGGCTTCCAGAGAGATAACATCTTTATTGCCCTGGCCAACAAATGTGGCTGGTAACCATTTATGCATGCCATTCTTAGCTAGCCCTGCATCTTACTTCTTTCATCCATGTTACCTCCAACCTCCATCCTGGCAAAACACCAAAAGACCTTAATCCCCTCTGGTCAAAGCCTTATCTAACTTTTCCAAGACTCCTCCCAGGTATGGGCGGGGTCTTGCAGGTAAGATCAAGTTACCTGGGAAGAATGGGGGGGATGAGACCACAGTTCCCCAAGCATGACAATGAGTAACTCGTGACCACGAATGTGGTCCAAAACCAAAACACACACACACACACACACACACACACACACACACACACACACAGCATGCCAAAAGAAAAATTCCACATATGGTCCCCTGAGCACCACTAGGTATGACTCGATAAGAATGTTTTAGAAGGGGCTGGAGAGATAGCATGGAGGTAAGATGTTTGCCTTTCATGCAGGAGGTCATCGGTTCAAATCCCAGCATCCCATATGGTCCCCCGTGCCTGCCAGGAGCAATTTCTGAGCCTGGAGCCAGGAATAACCCCTGAGCACTGCGGGTGTGACCCAAAAACCACAAAAAAAAAAAAAAAAAAAAAAAAGAATGTTTTAGAAATGTAACTGATTGTTGTACAACACTGTGTCTTTAATTAATGCCACCAAATTGTAACCTGAAAATGGTCATTTTGTCTGGAGCAACAGTACATTGGGGAAGGCACTTGCCTTGCATATGACAGACCTAGGTTTGATCCCAGCACCCCATAAGATCACACCTGTGCCTGCCAGGAGTGATCCCTGAGAGCAGAACCCATAGTAAACCATTAGCACTGCTGGGTGTAGCCCAAACACCAAAAGCAAAAATTTTAACAAAGGTTGTATTTAGGCTATGTCTATTTTATCAAAATTAAAAATAATTTTTGAAAGTGTAATAAAATACCATTTTTCAACAATCAGATGAGAAAATGTATTAATTTACAAATTAATCAAATCACAAACCCACACTAATAGCACTTCTTTTGTTTTGTTTTGTTTTGTTTTTTTGAGTCATACCCAGCAGCACTCAGGAGTTAATCCTGGCTCTGCACTCAAAAATCGCTCCTGGTAGGCTCGGGGGACCATATGGGATGCAGGGATTAGAACCACCATTCTGCTGCATGCAAGGCAAACGCCCTACCACTGTGCTATCTCTCTGGCCCTAATAGCACTTCTTTGGCAGGACTCTGAGAAGTACAAATCAGTACCATCCTTTAAAAAAGGAAAACAAAAAAAGATAAGAGAAATTTGGGGACCAGAGTAGGGCATTTGCCTGGCACATGGCTGACCCAGGAAGGAGCCGGGTTTGATCCCTGGCATCTCATAAAGTATCCCAAGCCTGCCAGGAGCAATTTCTTCTTCTTCCTTTTTTTTTTTTTTGGGGGGGGGGGGGTCACACCTGGCAGTGCTCAGAGGTTCCTCCTGGCTCTACGCTCAGAAATTGCTCCTGGCAGGCTTGGGGGACCATATGGGATGCCGGATTCAAACCACTGTCTTTCTGCATGTAAGGCAAATGCCTTTTTCCATGTTATCTCTCCAGCCCCAAGGAGCGATTTCTGAGCACAGAGCCAGAAGTAATCCCTGAGTGCCACTTGGTATGACACAAAAAAAGAAAAAAGGAAGGAAGGAAGGAAGGAAGGAAGGAAGGAAGGAAGGAAGGAAGGAAGGAAGGAAGGAAGGAAGGAAGGAAGGAAGGAAGGAAGGAAGGAAGGAAGGAAGGAGAGAGAAAGAGAGAAAAGAAGGAAGGAAGAGAGAAAGAAAGAGAGAGAGAAAGAAGGAAGGAAGGAAGGAAGGAAGGAAGGAAGGAAGGAAGGAAGGAAGGAAGGAAGGAAGGAAGGAAGGAAGGAAGGAAGGAAGGAAGGAAGGAAGGAAGAAAGAAAGAAAGAAAGAAAGAAAGAAAGAAAGAAAGAAAGAAAGAAAGAAAGAAAGAAAGAAAGAAAGAAAGAAAGAAAGAAAGAAAGAAAATAAAATTTGGGCCAGAGAAATAATACAGCAGGTAAGGCACTTGCCTTGTACACAATTGATCTGGGTTGGATCCGGGCACCCAAGAATCACCACGGTAATTCCTGGATGCAGAGCCAGAAGTTAGCCATGAGCATCACCATTTTAAAAAAAAGTTCAAACAAAATTCCATGTGCAGGTATCTTTAGCTTACCAATTCTGTACCTGAGCATTCCTCCTACACACCAGTTCCCCCAAGTCAGAACGTAACAGGCACAGGACCAAGATGGAATGACCACCCAGGAACTGAGTGAGTAAAGAAGCCCGGATCCCAGGGAGAAAACCAGGTAAAAAGAGGCGAGTCGCCATCTTCCCAGATGTTGCTGCACAGGAAAGAGCAATGCTCAACTGAGGGCCCCTTGGCTGCCAGGCGTTCACTTCTGTGAACTAGCTCAGCATGCTGCTGCCAATAGAGGCAGAGAAGGCTTCTGAACAGCTGATAGAAAGAGGGGGTGAGGGGAGGCACAAGAACTGTCACTCTGTTTACTTTTACTCGGTTTTGTTATTTTTTGTTTTGGGGCCACAAGGTGATTTTCAGGATTTACCCTGGCTCTGCTCTCAGGAATCACCCCTGGTAGGGCTCAGGGAACATATGGGATACCAGAGAACAAACCTGGGTCAGCCATGTGCAAGGCATAAGCGCCTTACCTGCTCTGTTGCTCCTGCTCTGAGTTTACTTTTACTTGTGGATCCTCTGAAGACAGTGACTCTTTGAAAATAGATTCTTACCAACAGTTAAATAAATTGAAATAGGACATAGAGTGCTATGGGACAATCAGGGGCGAGAGGCAGGGAGAGGGCGCAAAGAGGCTCTGAAGAAGGCACAGACCCTTACTGCAAACTGGGCCTCCTGATGGATGAATTATACCCCAAGTTCAATGTTCTCTGGGGCCCCACCCGCTGCCATTCTGCGGATATCCTCTTTGTGATCCTTATCACAAAGAGAAGCGAGGTGGGGGGAGGGCTCTCCTGCTTGGGTCCCAACCTCTCTGCCAACTTAGGTCACTTACCCGCCATTTTCATTTTCTAGTCTCTCTTGCCTAAGAGTCGTGATGACAAAATAAAGCTAACGGTGGTGGGTGATAGTACTGTGGGGAAGGCACTTGCCTTGCACACAGCCAACCTGGGTTCAATACTTGGCACCCCATATGGTCCCCCAAGCATGCCAGGAGTGATCCCCGAGTGCAGAGCCAAGTGTAGGAGTAACCCCTGAGCATTGCTAAGTGTGTCCCCAAACAATGTAACACAAGAACAAAGAGTTGTGACCAGTTTGGGGGGGTCACAGGCCCTAGTATAATCTGATGGAACTACTCATTTTTCCCCTTGGGGGAAGACAATAGTTTGCAAAACAGCCAGAGCTAACACTCAGCTAACTAAGCACTTTAGGTCTACCTTGGCTCCACAACTCTGGTCACAGGGGTCACAGGCATAGGTCCTCCAGGAAGGTGGTCGCACTGAGCAGAGTGCCAAGAGAGCTCCCCCCACACACCCTGGAGCCTGGAGCCTTCCCCCAGGAAGTCCAAACAGTCCAAATAAAACCAGGCCCCCTCCTAGGGCAGTTCATCCCAGAGCAGATGGAGCAGCCGCTCACCTGGGCCAGGATGAGGAAAGGCTCTTTCCTGTGCCAGGATGCCGAGTGGCCAAGCCTGAGGTAGTGCTTCCACTTCCTGGGCCCCTGTCCAAGCTGCCCTACTTCCCTCAGGCATGGCCACTGTGCACACAGGCCTGACCGAGACACCCTTACAGGGTTCCCTGAGCTCGCCAAGTCCTGGGCACCTCAGGACAACAAAGAGGCCTGAAATAGCTATGAGGATCCTGCCAAGGCAGTGCCATCCAAGGGAGAGATGTGGCCAGTGGAACCCTGGCTCGCTGGAGGTCGCCTCAGGGAAGCTCCCCGCATCCAGGGTGCACCCAACAAGTAATTACTGAGCATTTACTCTAAGCAAATAGAATCTTTGAGCAGAAGCAACAAAGCAGACATGACTTCTATAGAGCAGGCTCAAAAGGCGGCTTTAATCCTGTGGGGGGTCTGGGAGCAGGACTGGTGAGAAACTTCCTGAAGGAAAAGGAAACCCAGGGCACAGGGGCTAAAGCAATAGCACAGCAGGGAGGGCATCTGCCTTGCACAGAGCCAGCCCAGGCTTAAGCCCAGGCACTCCAGATGGTCTCCTGAGCCGAGCCTACCAGGAGTAACTCCTGAGAGCCAGAGGGCTCTAGGCACTAATGGGAACAGCCCAAAAGATGAAAACATAGGCAGGGACCAGTCAGGCCTGGGGTGAAATGCATCAAAAAGGCAACTACAGGGACAACATCTTCTTTAACAAAAAAACAATTATTAAGAATTAGTTCCGGGGGCCGGGAAGGTGGCGCTAGAGGTAAGGTGTCTGCCTTACAAGCGCTAGCCAAGGAACGGACCTCGGTTCGATCCCCCAGCGTCCCATATGGTCCCCCCACGCCAGGGGCGATTTCTGAGCACATAGCCAGGAGTAACCCCTGAGCGTCAAACGGGTGTGGCCCAAAAACCAAAAAAAAAAAAAAAAAAAAAAAAGAATTAGTTCCGGGGGCCGGGCGGTGGCGCTAAAGGTAAGGTGTCTGCCTTGCCAGCGCTAGCCTAGGACGGACCGCGGTTCGATCCCCGGTGTCCCATATGGTCCCCCAAGCCAGGAGTGACTTCTGAGCGCATAGCCAGGAGTAACCCCTGAGCGTCAAACGGGTGTGGCCCAAAAACCAAAAAAAAAAAAAAAAAAAAAAAAAAAAAAGGATTAGTTCCAGGGACCAGTGCAGTGGCACAAGAGGCAGGGCGTTTGCTTTGCACGCTGTTAACCTAGGACGGACCCCAAGCCAGGAGCAATTTCTGAGCATAGAGCCAG
Source organism: Suncus etruscus (assembly GCF_024139225.1). Classification (NCBI taxonomy): domain Eukaryota; kingdom Metazoa; phylum Chordata; class Mammalia; order Eulipotyphla; family Soricidae; genus Suncus; species Suncus etruscus. Next base: position 27,845,267 of record NC_064862.1, read on the forward strand.
GAGTAACCCCTGAGAGTCACCAGGTATGGCCTAAAATCAAAAAAGAAATCAAGTATGAGGTAAAGATATCTATCTTCTCGGGGCCGGAGAGATAGCATGGAGGTAAAGCATTTGCCTTTCATGCAGAAGGTCATTGATTCAAATCCCACCATCCCATTTGGTCTCCTGTGCCTGCCAGGAGCGATTTCTGAGCGTGGAGCCAGGAGGAACTCCTGAGCACTGTCGGGTGTGACCCAAAAACCAAGATATCTATCATCTCCACTATTATTACATAATATAGTTTTGGAAGTCCTCATCTCAGCAATAAGACAAGATAAAAAAAATGGGGGGGGGGGGGCGGCAGAGTGGTAGAACAGCAGTAGCCGCTAAGCCAGCATCAACTCAAATTCGATCCCTAGCATCCCATATGGTCCCCCGAGACAGGAGCAATTTCTGAGCACATAGCCAGGAGTAACCCCTGAGTGTCACCAAGTATGGCCCAAAAAGCAAAAAAAAAAAGAAAGGGGGGGGACACCGAGAGATAGCACAGCAGTAGGGCATTTGCTTTGCATGCAGCCGACCCAGGACAGATGGTGGTTTGAATCCCAGCATCCCATATGGTCCCCCGAGCCAGCCAGGAGCGATTTCTGAGTGCAGAGCCAGGAGAAACCCCTGAGCATCGCCGGGTGTGACCCAAAAAACAAAAAAGAAAAAAAGAATTAGTTGTAGAAACGGGCCATGGGTCCTATGGGCCAACAGGCCTCTTCTCCTGGACAGCTAGAGAAACACTCTCCACATGCCCCAACTTCTAAAGGCTGCAGACATGGCCTTTCCCCAGCTGATGGGGTTACCATCAGGTGATCACTATGGACTGAATGCAGTACAAATATTGTCATAAATGCTGATGCATGTACAGGAAGGGCACTGGGGAAACAAGGAGGGACTAAGGTGCCTCCAAGATGACTTTGCAAACAGCAACAAGTGATAGATGCCATCCCTGAGCAAAGAGGGAGACTGTGAGTGCTTCTCAGCAGCACTCAGGGGTTTACTCCTGGTTCTGTGCTCAGAAATCGCTCCTGGCACACTCGGGGGACTATATGGGATGCTGGGGATCGAAACTGGGTCAGTCCTGGATTGGCCATGTGCAAGGCAAATGCCCTACCCACCGTACTATTGCTCTGGCCCCCATGAGTAATTCTTTCACACCACCAGGTGTGGCCCAAACCTCCCCTCTATCCATACATACTACAGAATTACCCACATAGCCTTACTATAGGCCTACATACTATGTATTGTAAACCAAGTTCAGGCCAGACCCTCTCTAACAAAAGGGAACATCCATTCCATTCTTTTTTTTTTTTTTTTTTTTTTTTGGTGGTTTTTGGGTCACACCTGGCAGTGCTCAGGGGATACTTCTGGCTTCATGCTCAGAAATTGCTCCTGGCAGGCACGGGGGACCATATGGGACGCCGGGATTCGAACTGATGACCTTCTGCATGAAAGGCAAACGCCTTACCTCCATGCTATCTCTCCGGCCCCATCCACTCCATTCTTGTGTGAAAGTGGCCAAGAAGGTATAGTGTCGTACAATGCTCAGAAAAGAATGCATAAAATTTGGGCATGCAAACATGGATTTGACTTAAGGCATGAGAGCTGTAACCTTTGCCTTTCTTGTTTACTGCTGAACCCCGGAACCTAGAACTTTCTAGAACACTGTTAGCTTCAATAAATACTGGCTAGCGGATGTTGTTTATACCATTCATTCAAGGCTGCTCAGAAGGTTAGATGCTTTCTTTCGCTGCCCTGGCACCTACATTCCTTCACTCAGATAACTGAGTCTAATTATGTTGGGAACCCACCCTTCCTTGTAAAAGGTGCCTCTGGAGGAGTTCAGAGGGACAAGTTGTTCCTTTGCATGCTTGCAAGTGAGATACAACAGTTAGATCCCCAGCACCCCATATGGTGCCCTGAGCACCTGGAGGAGTGATCCCTCCTCAGTTCAGAGTCAGGAGTAAGCCCGGAACACTGCTGAGTGTAGCTCCCTGCCTCCAAAATAACTCCAAATACCAGAAGTTACTGCCAAGAAAATACTTAGGTGGTTATCAAGTTCTAGTCCCCAAGTCCTATAATTTATATTTAAAAAAATAGATTTGGGAGAGCGGAGAGATAGCATAGCAGTAGGGTGTTTGCCTTGCATGCAGATGACCTGGGACGAACCTGGGTTTGATCCCCAGTATCCCATATGGTCCCCTGAGCCTGCCAGGAGCAATTTCTGAGTGCAGAGCCAGAAGTAACCCAAGTGCCGCCACGTGTGGCACAAAAAAAAAAATTGGGGGGCCAGAGTAATAGTACAGGAAGGAGGAAGTTTGCCTTGCACTGCTGAATATGGCCCCAAAACAAAAACAAAACAAAACAAAAAAACCCAACAGCAAAACAAACCCAAAGAACAACAACAAAAGTGTGTACAAAGCCTTCCAGCACAGGGAGCAAAAGAGCCAGCTATTGGCATGCTCGCTTTCCATCTCAGTATTGAGTAGAACAAGTGGACAGCACTTTGAGGAGATCCATGAAGGGCTGAAAGAGAAATCTGGTTTTTGTTTGTTTGGGAATCACACCTGAAATGCTCAGGGCTCACTCCTGGCTCTTCACTCAAAAATCACTCCTGGTGGACATAGGGAACCATATGGGATGCCGGGGGTCAAACTCCAGTTGGCCAGGTGCAAGGCAAACACCCTACCTGCTGTGCTACTGCTCCAGCCCCAAGGCTTTGAGCATACTCTTGAGGGCTGTGGACAGTGTAGCTGGTAGCTTGGGAGAGGACAGGACCTCCCAAAACCAGTCCAGCTTGGTCAGGATGAGAATGAGTTGACAGTCCTAAATGTTTTTCTTTGTGGGGTGAACTTGGGGTCTATAACCAGGAGTGCTCTGTGGCTGGAGATAGCAAAGCGGTAGGGCATTTGCCTTGCACGCGGTAGACCCAGGACAAATGGTAGTTCGAATCCCAGCGTCCCATAAGGTCCCAGAGCCTGCCAGGAACAATTTCTGAGCCAAGAATAAACCCTGATTGCTGCTGGGTGTGGTCTAAAAACAAAAACAAAACCAAACAAACAAACAAACAAACAGGGAGTGCTCAGAGGGCCCATGTGGTGCTTAGGATCAAACCACCTGCAAGAAAAACGTCTTTTTTTTTTAAATTTTGGATACATACCCAGAGGGTTCAGGGGTTACTCCTGGCTCTGATCTCAGAAATTAATCCTGGCAGAGTTGGGGCTGGGGATAGAACCCAGATCAGCCACAAGTTAGGCAAATGCCCTTCCAGCTGTGCTATTGCTCAAGCTCCAAGGAAAGCATCTTAACCCCTGTACTTACAGGTATCTCCAGCCGCCCATTGCAAAGGAGGAAGGAAATGAAACCATTTGGAGTCCCCAGATGGCTACTGTTGGAAGAATGTGGGTCCATGAGGCCACCACAGGTCTCCAGAGCCAGAGCATGCAAAGGGTGGGGCGGGGATGTCTGGGACAAAGGAGACCAAATTCCTTCCTTCCCTCCTTCCCTCCTTCCCTCCTTCCCTCCTTCCTTCCTTCCCTCTCTCTCTCCCTCCCTCCCTCCCTCCCTCCCTCCCTCCCTCCCTTCTTCCTTCCTTCCTTCCTTCCTTCCTTCCTTCCTTCCTTCCTTCCTTCCTTCCTTCCTTCCTTCTTCCTTTTCCCAGTGAATTAGGGAAGGCAGGCAGGCTACCAACAGAACTTCAATTTCAAAAAAAAAAAAGAGACACTTGGACCCCAACATTCTGCAGCCTGGGAGTTTGAAGACAGGGGCCAGCCCAAATCTCAGGCAGCAGCATCGTGCCCACCCACAGCCCTTCTCCCTCCTTCCCTGCCAGTTGGGGGTGTTGCTAAATCTAGCTCCCTCCTTCCCTTCCCCAGCCTTCAGCACAAGGCGCCCATGCAGAGGGCAAGGAGGGGCCAAAAGCCCACATGTTGGGGCCTAAGTCTGTCCCCTACACCTGAATCCTGAGGACAGAGGAGGATCTGGGATGAACCTCAATAAAATTTCTCCTAGCACAGAGGCCAAAACCTAATACACCTCAAAGAAATTTAAGGAGGTATTCTTTCCTCCATACTCTGCCCCCCCCAAAACCACAAGCTCCCCATTTAAGCTTCTCCAATAGACTCACCTCGGGCAGCAGCCCTTCTCCACCCCCTTGCTGGATATCCATGATCCAATCCACGTGGGAATGGGGCAAGACCCCAACTTCCCTGGGCACCCCACCTACTCTTGGGGGTCCGTCTCTCCTCCCCAGGTTGAAACCAGCTTTTTATCTCCGCCACTGCCATCTCTCAACTATTTACAGAAGCCAATGAGATAAAAAGAGAAAACATAAAAATAGTTGCTCAGCAGCTTTCAGGATGGGGTGAGGGTGGGACTATCACTGAGTTGGAATTTTCTGTCTTTCCTTTTTGAAAGGGAAAATCACTAGAATTGCTTCTTTTTTCCTAAGTGCCAATGCTCCCCCCACCCCCAGACATCCTCCCCACGCCCACCGCCATTCTTGGACCACTGACCTGGCAGTGCCTTGGGGAAAGGGCCAGGACCCTCTCAGCTCCTAAGGCAGGATGGTCACTAGCACCCCAGAGTGTGGGGTTTGGTAAAAGAGTACTAGGGTGCCAGAGCCAGCATGCCCTCCTGATCAGCCTCCTCTCAGCCTTCCCCCAAACACCAGCCCACCCACAAAACAAAACTTTAGTTTCTCTTGAGGTCTCAAACATTTTGAAATTAGAGGGTAAAACAGGGGCCGGAGAGATAGCATGGAGGTAAGGCGTTTGCCTTTCATGCAGGAGGTCATCGGTTCGAATCCGGCATCCCATATGGTCCTCTATGCCTGCCAGGAGCAATTTCTGAGCCTGGAGCCAGGAATAACCCCTGAGCACTGCCGAGTGTGACCCAAAAACCACAAAAAAAAAAAAAAAATAGAGGGTAAAACGAAGCAGCCACACTACAAACAGGACTGAGCCAGAACACGCGGGATGAAACCACTCCTTCCTCATTCTGGCTACTGACAGTGCCCCAGCTCCGACTCCCCTCTGCAAACAGGGAAGGAAGAACAAACTGCGTTTCACACTTGCTTTCTCAGAGCAGAGACCTTTCAAAACTATTTCCACACCATAACCTCCCAGAGAAGAGAAGTTCTGCTCCCCAAGAAAACAGGCCGCACTTGCTGGTCTTCTGAGACCCAAAAGCTTGGGAGGTGTGTCTGGGCACAGCATGGATGTTGGGGTCTGCAGCCTGGATTTTCACATCTATAAAAGGGAGCCCCTTGGACTAAAAGACAGGCTTTGCATGCGAGAGGCCTGGGTTTGATCCCTAATACCTGTTCCCCTGAGCAACCTCCGAGAACCATGAAATATGACAAGGGAAAAAAAATGCTAATTATAAAATAATGGAGCCCCAAGATCTGGGAGAAGGTGGCAGTTAATCATGTCCTGCCCAGGAAAGAACTCATGTCCGTCATGTCCTTCCACAACGTCCCCAGCAGCACACAGGCCAGTGAAGCTCTCTGCTCCTTCCAGCCTCCTCCAGCTCTTTCCATGCTGCCAAGTTCTACTTCCTAGAGAGCATTTCTGGCCAAGTCCTGAGGAGGCTGGGATGCATCAACACTGGGCCATATAGCTTACCTGGAAAAAGTCTCCTGAGAGATACTTATAACATCGACTCTTTTTGTTTTTTTGTTTGTTTGCTTGTTAGGTTTTTTTTTTGGGGGGAGGCCACACCTGGTGACGCTCAAGGGTTACTCTTGGCTGCACTCAGAAATTGCTCCTGGCTCGGGGCACCATATGGGACACCGGGGATCGAACTGAAGTCTGTCCTGGGTCAGCCACATGCAAGGCTAACACCCTACTGCTGTGCTAGCACTCAAGCCAACATATCTGACTCTTAAACAACCTCATGATGAAAAAGAATGAAACGAAAAAGAAGAAAACCTTGTAATTCTAGGGCCAGAGTATTAACACAGGGAGGTAGATCACTTGTCTTGCACTCAGCCAACCCAGGTTTGATCTACAGATTCCATGTCATTGTTCCCCACTACCAACACCCCCTTCCCAGGCCCTCCAGGTATACTACCTGAGAGCAATACAAGGAGTACCAGCAGAACCAAGGAGTAAGCCTTGGCCACCAAAATCTTGCGATTCCTAGGAGGTGATTGGTTTAGCAGGGATTTTAAAATTTTGCAGAGAGCTAGAGCAATAGCACACCGGGTAGGACATCTGTAGGGCATTCGCTCTGCACATAACCAACCCAATTCAATCCCCAGCTCCCCATATGGCCCACCAAGTCTGTGGTGAAATGATTTCTGAATGTAGAGCCAGGAGTAATCCCTGAGCAGTCATGGGTGATCCTCTTCCAAAATTAAAACAAAATATTGCAGAAGAGGGAGTAGCAGTGAAAGAATGTCTTGCACCCTGATGTTAATTGATTAGGAAGTTGAAGAAACAGAGATATAAGCATCGTGGCCTAAAGTATAATTTTTTGTTTGTTTGTTTGTTTTGGGGTCACACCCAGCAGCACTCAGGGGTTACTCCTGGCTCTATGTTCAGAAATCGCTCCTGGCAGGCTCGGGGGACCATATGGGATGCCGGGATTCGAACCACCGTCTTTCTGCATGCAAAGCAAACACCCTACACCTCCATGTTATCTCTCCGACCCCAGTATCTTTTATTTTATTTGGGGGAGCCATTCCCAGCAGCACTCAGGGGTTATTCCTGGTTGTGCACTTAGAAATCACCCCTGGCAAGCTCAGGGGACAATAATGGGATCCCGGAGATGGAACTGGGATCCGTCCTGGGTCAGCCACATGCAAGGAAAAGCCCTGCCCCTGTACTATCGCTCCAGCCCCCATAAAGAAATTTTTTATAGATCTGAAGAATAGTGCAGTGTTACCTGCACAAGTGGCTGACTGGGAGTCAATCACTGACACCACATAAGGTCCCCTGAGTCCCTCTTAAGCTTCCCTAAAGCAGAGTCAGGCATAAGCCCTGAACATAGTCAGCTATAGCCCCAAAGCAAAACAAACAAACAAAAAAATGAGAAGTTTTTTATAGTAAAAAGACACCCACAAGTCTATCAACTGACAATCAGAGTAATCAAAAGAGCTCTGTGCCTATGGGGGGATCCATTCTGACACAAATAGAATCCTGAAAATCAACAGCACAATGAGAAAAGCCAGACACCAGGGTTCCCTCGCAAAAACAGGTTAGTGAGATGAACAACGGAGCACAAAGCAAGAGCAATGGTTGCAGAAGTGGGGTGCCTGCCTCCCCACTTCCAGAGCACAACAATTAGGATGAAGGCTAGTAAGACAAGGGGCCGGGTCTGGCAGAACCCTTAGCCCCATCCCACCAGGCCCTAAGGGAAAGAACCTCTCTGAAAGAAGAAATGGGAACCACCTGCTTCCAGTGGCCACCAGAAGATGGCCAGTGTCTCCACATCAGGTTCAATGCCTGAGTCCTTCCATGGACCAAGTGAGTCACTCTGCATTCCACATCCAACATCCCACATCCCTTCCTCCAGAGACCCATGAGACCCATGCTGGGTCCAGACTACAGCTCTCCAGGATCAGCTCCTGGTTCGAACAGAAAGTCCATTCTGTAGATCAGCAGGTCCTAGTCACGCCCTCTACTCCCTTCACGCCTCCAGCTTTCTTTAGCACTCCACACAAAGGACACTCACTACCTCCAGGAAGCCTTCTAGATTCACATGGGTCAAGATTGAGTGATTGGGGAGTCAGAGCGGTGGCGTAAGCTATTGGACATCTGCCTTGCTCGTGCTAACCTAGGATGGACCAGGGTTCAATCACCCGGCGTCCCATATGGTCGCCTAAGCCAGGAGTGATTTCTTAGCATCACTGGTTGTGGCCCAACCCCCCTCCCCAAAATAAGACTAGTGATTGCCTTCTCTAGACCCACCCCAGCACTGCTGCTTTCAGTGTCACCCCACCCACCCACCCAATTTGTGGCTCCAGCCTGGTCTTTCTCCACAAGGGCACCACTGGCACTTCAGGCAGGGCAATTGTTCAAGTCTGCCAAGGACCTGAACTGCCCTCGAGAAAACTGGCGTCACCAGCTCCTGGCCCACCAGAAGCCAGGGCTGCTCAGTATCACTTTGACAAGCCAGTGTGGTCCCCACACTTTTCCACATGCTCCCCGGGAAGTGGGGAAGCGCCCCTGAGGAGAGCAGCTGCCTGGTGATTAAAGCATAAACTTGGCTCCCAGCCGGCTAACAACCTGAGACAGAGGCAAGAACATCAGCATCTCAGTGCAGACACTGGTGTCCTCCAGGGCCCTTTAGGAAACAATCTGGACCCACCCAGATGAGCCCCAGCTCTGGAACTGGCAAAGAGCAGAGGCTCTGGGGCCTGACAGGCCTGGGCTATCTGTGTGAAACCAGACAAGTTACTTAACCTCTCTGAACCCTTCTGTCAAACAATACTGACTCGGGCCCGGAGAGATAGCACAGCGGTGTTTGCCTTGCAAACAGCCGATCCAGGACCAAAGGTGGTTGGTTCGAATCCCGGTGTCCCATATGGTCCCCCGTGCCTGCCAGGAGCTATTTCTGAGCAGACAGCCAGGAGTAACCCCTGAGCACCGCCAGGTGTGACCAAAAAAAACAAAACAAAACAAAAAAAAAAAAAAAAAAATACTGACTCCTAGCAACATCAAGTCTGTGATAGCACCGCCGGTAGGGTGTTTGCCTTGCATGCTGCCAACCCTGGATGGACACAGGTTCGATCCCCGGCACCTCAGATGGTCCCCTGAGCCTGCCAGCAGCGATTTCTGAGCACAGAGCAAGGGGTAGCCCCTGAGCACTGCTGAGTGTGGTCCAAAAACAAAACTAAAATATAATTTTTTAAAAAAAAGTCTGCAGGATGGTTTCACTCTCCTGGTCTCTACCTCCTAAGATTTCGGTGCATTAAATAACACGTACAACATTGTATGTATATCAAGAACTCAGCAAACGTTCATCATACCGGGACCATTATTGCAGCGTGGATGCCTGGGAAAGGACGAGTTCCATTTTAATCCCCAAAATGCCCAGTGGGGTCCCAAGGGAGGCAATTGGGCTAGAAAGGTGCCAGCTGCAGATTAAGGCCCAAGGAGCTGGAGCTGGAGAGATAACACAGTGGTTCAATTTCTTGCATCCATAGGGTCCCCCAAACTTGCCAGGGGCGATTTTTGAGCCTAGAGCCGGGAGTAACCCCTGAGCATCGTCCAGTGTGACTCAAAAACCAATCAATTAACAAATAAATAAAAAATAAACTGCTTTGGCCGGAGAGAGTGTGGAGGTAGGGCATTTGCCTTGCATGCAGAAGGACGGCATTTCAAATCCCGGCATCCCATAGGGTCCCCCGAGCCTGCCAGGAGCGATTTCTGAGCGTAGAGCCAGGATGAACCCCTGAGCGCTGCCGGGTGTGACCCAAAACCCAAACACCAAAAAAAAAAAAAAAAAAAAAAACAAACCCTGCTTTAATTTAAAAAAAGGAAAGGCCTAAGGAGCTGAGAAGTGCTCTGGGAAGGTCTCCTTCCGTGCAGCACCCCTCAGCTACTACCCCCTAAAGTAAGTCCCCTTCCCTCTAGGACGTGGTCTGCGGGGTGGAGGGAAAGACACAGCTCCAAGGCAGGAAGTTTCTCCCCCCAAAGACCGTGGAGGTGGGCACGGCTGGTTGGTGGCTCCGAAGGCGGGAGGAGTGGGGGGCAGCGGGGCAGCGTGGTGCAAGAGGCCCGGGGCTGCCCGGCCAGAGTGGGGCGTCTGAACCCCGGCAGCCAAGTCCCCCAGCCCGGGCCCACACTGCGGTCCGGAGGTGAATTTAGGTCAGAAGGAACCGGCGGGCGGGCGAGGTGCAGCCGAGGGAGGGGGCAGGGGCGCGGGGTCCCCGCGGCTGCAGATTCGGGTGCCCGAGGGACCCCCAAGCGCCCCGAGGCTCAGCCCGGCCCCACTGTCAAAGCCCGTGGCCCGCCCGCCCGCCAGCGCCGGGCCCGCCCCTGTCCCCGTCCCCGAGCTGGGCGCGGCCCTGCCCTGCCCAGCCCGCCCAGCCCGCCCGGCCCGGCCGCCGCCTCCCAGGCCCCCGAGGCTGGACGCGGGACCCCCGACGCCGAGGCCCACGTGGCGGGGCGCGGGGCGGAGCACGTGGGCCCCCGGCCCCGGGCTCGGGCGCTCGGGCGTCGTCCGCCCTCCGGGCCGCGCGTCGGACCCCGTCCGGCCCGGCCCCGGCGCCTCCGCCGCTGCCTCCGCCGCCCGCTCGCGCCACTCACCAGGGCTCGGCGCCGCCGCCGCCGCCGCCGCCGCCTCCTGCGCCCGGGGCCGGCCGGCTGGCTGGCTGGCTGGCTGCTGGCTCGGCTCGCGCGCGCGCGCTCGGAATGCGGCCAGGCGGGAGCGCGCCAAGGGGCGGGGCCTCCCGGGCACGCGGCCCCGGGCTGCGCGCGGATTGGTCGAGGCCGGCGCCCCCCAGGAGGGAGGGAGGGAGGAGGAAGGCGGGGGCGCGCGCGGGGCGAGGTACGGGCGCGCGCGCGGGGCGGGGCGGGGCGGGGCGAGATCCGGCCGCAGAGGAGCAGGTGCGGGCGCCGGGACCACCTGTCGGGCCAGCCCGGATGCACTCTCTCCCTCTCTCCCTCTCTCTCTCTCTGCTCCTCTCCTCTCTCCTCTGTACTCTCTCCCTTTCCTCCTCTCCTCTACCTGTCTCTCTTCTCTCCTCTCCTTTCTCCTGTCTGTCTCTCCTCTCTCCCTTTCCTCCTCTCCTCCCTCTCCTATCTGAACTCTTCCTCTTTCCTCTCCTCCTCTCCTCTGTCTGTGTCTGTCTCTCTCCCACCCACCCACTCCCACGCCGGCTTTGTGCAGCCGAACCGAACACGGAAACTGCAGGGCGGAGTCAGAAAGTTCCCAACGCCTGCGGGACACCCGCCCTCCAGCCACCACCCGTGCACCCCAGGCTGTTGCTTCTACATTGGGGCGCGGCCTGGATGCCTCTACATGCCTGGACTCAGCTGAGCTTGAGTGCTGCTGCTGCTGGGGACACATATCCTCTCTTTCTCTCTCATCTCTCTCTCTCCCTCCCTCTCTCTGTGTTTCTCTCTGTCTCTGTCTCTCTGTCTCTGTCTCTCTCTCTTTCAGAAGATGGGTTGGGGCTCCGTGAAAAGCATCACATTCTCCCCAGATAATCCACTCTGGTCACTCTCATTTACAGGCCCCCCACACACACTGGTTTTACTTTCTGGGCTGGTCAGCAAGCCAGAGTGGGCCTTGGGGAACCTCAAGGACTGTGGAGCCAAAGCTCTTGGATGATCATCAATAAACCCAGAACTAAATCTAAAAGTTACTCCCTGGAGAACACTTCAGTGACTGAACACTCCCTCCCCTATCTACCCAAAGGAAATCAAGGTGAGTGTTGGGGGGCTGCAGGGGAAGAAGAGGCAGTGATTTCCCCCTCCCCAGCCCATTCCCTAGTCCTGCCAACAAAATGCTGAGCAAAGAGCAACCTGAAATTGGCATCTTTTGGGCATATTTGAGTGCATCGGATTGGATGCTTCTGGGTTAGCATCTCTGGGGTGGCCCTGGTAGTCCCCAGCTCTGCAGGTCCTCAGTAGCAGGGCATCCTTGACCCTTAGCACTGAACCCCCTGCTGAGCTGATGGGTACTGGTGTGTTTCTTTTTTTTTTTTTTTTTTTTTTTTTTGGTTTTTGGGCCACACCCGGTAACGCTCAGGGGTTACTCCTGGCTATGCGCTCAGAAGTCGCTCCTGGCTTGGGGGACCATATGGGACGCCGGGGGATCGAACCGCGAACCGCGGTCCGTCTCCTTAGGCTAGCGCAGGTAAGGCAGGCACCTTACCTCCAGCGCCACCGCCCGGCCCCACTGGTGTGTTTCTTACACACACACCTGGATCCCTGAAAAAGCCAAACTCACAGCCCACCAGGTATGATTTCAGGTCATGTACTTTATAGTTTTGGGGGTCACACCCCATGATGCTCTGAGCTTATTACTGACTCTCCATCCAAGCAAGTCTTCAGATGGGATGATGGGATGCCAGGAATCAAGCCTGGGTTGGCACCTGCAAGGCACGTGCCTTAATCATTTAACTACCTCTTCAGCCCCTTGCTTACAACCATTTAAAAAGGCAATGAGGGCCAGAGTAGTAGGACAATGAGTAGGGCATTTGTCTTGCACAGAACCGAGTTGGGTTCTATCCTCAGAATCCCATATGGTTGCTGAGCACTAGGAATGCCCCTTGAGCACAGAGCCAGGAGTAACTGCTGAGCACCATTATGTGTGGCCCAGAAACAAGCAAAAACGTCAGTGGGGGGTGGGGGAAACGTCAATAGGGGCTAGAGCAATAGTACAGTGGGTAGGGCATTTGCCTTGCACCTGGCTGACCCAGGTTCAATCCCAGTATCCCATATGGTCCCCCGAGCCTGGCAGGAGCAATTTCTGAGCACAGAGAGGTGTGACCCCCCCCCAAAGAGCCAATAGTACAAATTATTAATTAAAAGGGCTGAGTGGGCCAGAGCATAGTACAGCGGGTAGGGCATTTGCCTTGCATGCTGCTAATCCAGATTCCATCCATGGCACACCTCATATGGTCTCCCAAATCTGCCATGAGTGATTCCAGGATGCAGTCAGGCTTAAGCCCTGATTACTGTCGGGTGTAGCCCAAAAACAAAAACAAAAAAGGAGGGGCCAGGGCAGTGGCACAGGGCATAAGGTATCTGCTTGCTCGTGCTAGCCTAGGTAGGACTGCGGTTCGATCCCTGGCATCCCATACGATCCTCCACTCCAGGGGTGATTTCTGAGTGCATAGGCAGAAGTAACCCCTGAGCATCACATGGTGTGGCCCAAAAAACAAACAAAAATAAAAAAGGATGAGGTGGGGGGGCACAGCGATAGCATAGTGGCAGGGCATTTGTCTTGCACTCAGCTGACCCAGGACAGACCTGGATTCCATTCCTGGCATGCCATATAGTCCCCCTGAGCCTGCCAGGAGTAACCCTTGAGCACTGCCGGTGTGGCCCAAAAACCAAATAAATAAAATTTCTAAAAATAATAAAAAAGGATAAGTTATGGGACAGAAAGTACATGCATGTACTTGGCTCAGGTCTGATCTCCAGCACCCTCTATGGCTCCCCAGTCTTCCAGGAGTAAGCCCCAAGTAGTGGCAATGTTGTGCCCCCTCCAGAAAGAGGGATGAGTTAATAAATTAATGAATATGAATTAAATTAAAAAAAAAAAAGGGACAGGGCCAGAGAGATAGCATGGAGGCAGTGTGTTTGCCTTGCATGCAGAAGGGCAGTGGTTCGAATCCCGACATCCCATATGGTCCCCCAAGCCTGCCAGAGTAATTTGTGAGCATAAAGCCAGAAGTAACCCTGGAGCATTGCCAGGTTTGACCTCCCCAAAAGAACAAAACAAAAAAAAATGTAGGAACAGGGGCTGGGCGGTGGCGCTAAAGGTAAGGTGCCTGCCTTGCCTGCGCTAGCCTTGGACGGACCGCGGCGATCCCCCGGTGTCCCATATGGTCCCCCAAGCCAGGAGCAACTTCTGAGCACATAGCCAGGAGTAACCCCTGAGCGTTACCGGGTGTGGCCCAAAAACCAAAAAAAAAAAAATTTAATAAAATAAAATGTAGGAACAGAGAATAAAAAAAATAAAAAATTAGCATGTTTACAAAGATTTTTGGTTTATAGGGGGCCACACCCAGTGGCAATCAGTAATTATTCCTGGCTCTGTGCTCAGAAATTACTCCTTGCATGGATCAGCCATATGCAAGACTAACACCCTACCCACTGTGCTATCACTCTGGCCCTTTTATTTAATAAATTTGAAATAAGTGGCAATTTTATAATAGTCCACCGTGAAAGGTGGAAACATTGCTTTTTAACTTTTGGGGGCTTGGGGGCCACACCCGGCAGTGGTTAGGGGCTCCTCTTGGCTCTGCGCTCAGAAATTGCTCCTGGCTTGGGGGACCATATGGGATGCCGGGATTGGAACCACCATTCGTCCTAGGTCAGCCGCTTGCAAGGCAAACACCCTATGGCTGTGCTATTACTCTGGCCCTTTTTTTTTTCTTTTTGAGTTAGGGGTCATTTCTAGTGGTGCTTAGGGGATCATATGGGATGCCGGGGATTGAACACGGGTCAGTCATGTGAAAGGCAAACATCCTACCTGCTGTGCTATCGCTCCAGCTCCTGTTCTATAATTTTCTATTTTCCCCCTTATATGGGAGTTCAGGAGACCTCATTCAAATCCCAGTTTTACCAGCCCTGTTGCTTTGGACAGCGACTTGACTGTTTCCAGTCTGTCTGGAGCAGCTGTCAGAGGAGACCCTCACAGCCCCGAGTACCCACTCACACAGGCTGCACCTCAGCACATGCCCACTCACTGGCGCAACTCTGAATATACTTAGCACAGAGCTACAAAACGCCATCAATTATGTATGCGCCTGCTTTATAACAGTGAACTAGAACAAAGCCGAGGAGATCACAATTGCCTTTCGTTGACATTCAGTCCCTCTTAGGAGTCACCCCACAACCAGGAAACCATTTTTTTCTTGTAGATATGAAAATAAGAACAGGCTTTGCTTTTTTCGTTTTCTCCTCCAATAACACAAGAAAAAAAAAAAAAAAAGAACTATTCAAGGCAAACAGATCTTGTTGTCTTGACAACACAGACTGCCAAGAAAATAAGTAAACAAAGTATTTTCATCTTATTTTTAAGGAAACTTGAACAGTACAAGGGAGGGGCGGAAAAGTACAAGGGAGGGGCAGAGATGTAAGACTAGAAGATTATGCCACCCACTAAGATGGCATTATCAGCTCCTGCCAAGGACTTTTCCCTTCTGAGCTGTTCATTCTGCTACTGAGACTGCTCCAACTCCCAGCCTTGACCACTCGGAGATGGTGAGTTTAATCTTATCTATACACATTATTTGTTGAATTCCTTCTCATTCAACAGGAGAAGTAGAAAAAACTTGTCTTGCCCCACGCACACCCGCCAAAAAAGGGGAGAAAAACAAAATTCCTTGCAAAGTTGCTTCTAAACCCGCAGAGATGGGATTGTTGAGGAATCCCAAATATGAATAACAGAATAAAAAGAAGCCAGCAGGGCAAAGAGTGCTTTATTTGGTCTGAGATGTTGAGAAAAGCAAAAAAAAAGTGGGAGCACCCGAAACCATCAGGATGTTTAAAACTGAGTGGGGATGTTCCAGGTCTGCAGGCAGGCAGCCAGGACAGCAGAGCCATGATAAGGGGTCTGGAGGTTGGAAGTTGATCACAGGGGCTGAATGCTGACATCAGCGGCTGGGTCAGGCCAGACCTTGGAAATCTATGTCATCTCCTGTAAACTAGTGTTTAGCTAACACGTATTGGAGAAGGCTTGAATAGAAGTACATACACAACCGCCCGAAGAAGACTGAGCACTGGGATAAGTCAGCAAAGTGGGAAAGAATGTTCCCAATAACAGTAAGGTGCCTTTCAAAGGTGACTGGAAGTTTCAGGGCAATATTCAGCTCTGCAACTTTCTAGCAGTGTGTACCTAGATAAAAGAGTAACTTAATCGCCCATGCCTCAGTTTCTCCATTGCCTGTAAGGATGTGTTACTATTTATAAATAACTTAGACAGGGTCATTACATTGTTAGTGCTTTTGTTTTGTTTTCTTTTTGGCTTTTGGGCCACACCAGGCAGCGCTAAGGGGTTATTCCAGGCTCTGCACTCAGAAATCACTCCTGGCAGGCTCGGGGGATCATATGGGATGCCAGGGATCAAACCTGGGTTCATCCTGGGTTGGCAGCAAACGCCCTACTGCTGTGCCATCACTCTGGCCCCATGCTTTTGTTTTGGTGCTTTTGTTCCCCTCTGTCTTGGAGCAGGAAACAGCGAACATGATGAGCTCCCCTATGCCAAGCTAGTCCTGGCTCCTCTCACTTTCCCTTTAAGGAAAGAGCCTTCAGTCTCAGATATGAACCCAACTGCCTGGTAGCTACTAAGCTTCAATCCTCTCCTCACTAATCCCTTTCCTCTTTGAACCTCATCACAATTCTTACACCTAAGCTACCCCAAGTTTTACCCATTCCTTTCCCTATCAGATATTCCCTCAGGAAAAAGGCAATTGAACAGCTGAGTGAGAGGATCACTGTGGGGTTCAGTCGGCTATGCTTGCTGGAGAACACTCTCCTAAGTCATAGACTGCGGGGCGAGACTCAATCATTAGATCTGGGTTGAATTCTGCCACAGGGAACAAGCCAGCGCAGAGCAGTGTCATTTCACCAGGCTGTCAATCTTGTGGTCACACAGGGCTCTGCACTTAAGAGTGGTCCCAACCCACGATCAATTATTTCATCAGTTACTTTTGACTTCTAAGCCTTATGTTCAATATCTGTGGGATCAGTTGAGCAGCTTTGCCCAATTTCAAGGACCTTCTTATGCTGAAGCAGCAAAATTAAAATCATGTCTCAGGTTGAAAGATTTCTTCATTGTTTTTGGGCCACATCCAGTGGCACTCAGGGGTTACTCCTGGCTCCGCACTCATAAGTCACTCCTGGCAGGTTTGGGAGACCACATGGGATGCCGGGATTTAACCTGGGTTGGCTGTGTGCAAGGCAAATGCCCTACCCAGTGCTACCACTCCCCCTGGTTGGAAGATCTTAAATATATAATAAAAAATAGTAGCGGGGGCCGGAGAGATAGCATGGAGGTAAGGCGTTTGCCTTTCATGCAGAAGGTCATCAGTTCGAATCCCGGCGTCCCATATGGTCCCCCGTGCCTGCCAGGAGCAATTTCTGAGCCTGGAGCCAGGAATAACCCCTGAGCACTGCCGGGTGTGACCCAAAAAAAAAAAAAAAAAAGACAGAAGCGCCTTCTTTTGGGGCCGGGCGGTGGCGCTAAAGGTAAGGTGCCTGCCTTGCCTTCGCTAGCCTTGGACTGAACGCGGTTTGATCCCCCGGTGTCCCATATGGTCCCCCAAGCCAGGAGCAACTTCTGAGCGCATAGCCAGGAGTAACCCCTGAGCGTTACCGGGTGTGGCCCAAAAACCAAAAAAAAAAAAAAAAAAATAGTAGCAATAGTACAGTGGGTAGGGCACTTGCCTCATATGTGGCTGACCCAGTGACAGAGTGTCTGTCTTGAAAGTGTGATGTCCTGGTTTTACCTCTACCCACAAAGCTTCACTATTTTTTCCATTGCAAAAAATAGTAATAATAAATAATAGAATAATAGAATTATAATTATAATAGAATAATATAATAATTAATAGAATAATAATAAAAATAGTAATAATAAATTTTCGCTGTCTACATATATCTTTTCAAATAAATTTAAGGAAAGCTTTTTAAACATCAACATACCAATTACTGTCTCTACCTCTACCCTGAGTCTCTTCTTTTTCGAGCAGCTGTCTCTGGCCAGCAAACACACCCTAATGAGTGGGAGTTGTTTTACAGTTTCAAAGAGCTTGGAGATATGTTATTTCTCATGAGAAGGTTTAAATTTAATAGAGAAAGAGCCAGTGATAGAAACTGGGATATTTGCTTGATTCCTTGTTGCTGTTTTGAACTTAAAATATGGATTACTTTTCCTGTAAAAACTCAAGAATAAAGATAAATCCCTGAACAGACAGCAGGAAATGGTTTTGGCTTAATTGCAGTGAAGTACATGAATTATATACTCAGTGTGTTTGAGTGATGGCATCTTCACATGACTGAACTTCAAACCTGTTTTTAATTCATTTTTATTTTAGAGCTACTCCCAGTGATGCTCAGGATTTACTCTGGTTCTGCACTCAGGAATTACTTCTGGCAGTTCTGGGTGACCATATGGGATGCTAGCGGGATTGAGCCTAGGTTGGCTGTGTATAAGGCAAGTACCTTACCCACTGTACTACCATTCTGGCCCTCTGTTTTTAAGTTATAATCATCTTATTCATAATGAATTCCTATGATGACTTAAGTTATCACTTCTCTGTTTTGAGGTAGGTGAGAGGCCTCCCAACCAGTGCTCAGGAATTCCAAGGCTACCTCTGGTGATACTTAGTGAACTGGGAAATTTACTGGACAGTTCAATTCTATGGGCTCTCAAGCAGGGCCAGGAATGACCACTGAGTACAGAACCAGGAGTAAGTCCTGTGCATCTCTGGGTATGGACCCTCTTCCAAAACAAAAAGGTGTTTGCTATCAAAAGTAAAGGGGAAACAAAATAAATATATAGAGTCTAACAAAATTAAGACAAGTCCATAAGCATTCCATTTACTAACAAGGCAGACATCGAATACAAAACCCTCATGGAGGACAGGGTGCGGAAAAAGTGCAAACCTCGTGCTAGAGGTGATTGACCAGGGGCACCCCATGAGAGGGCAACTCTTGATGCAGCTGTCGGAAGAGCATGGCACAGCGGTTCCTCTCCTGGGTCTTGCCTAGGGTATGGTAAAGCCGGGCCTGGAAGTAAATAACGTCTCTCATCTTCTCTTTGCAGTCCACCTTCGCAAAATAGTTCTTGGCTTCACTGAGGTTTTCAATGGCGGCCTCCATCGCTGAGGGAAAGTAGGAGAGATGCCACCCATTTTAGCTCAACTTCATATACAGTTTTCAAAAGTTAATATACACTTTTAGCAATTTCACATGAAGCAAATAATTGTATATTCTATAATATGGGAGAGAAAATAAATGGGGTAGGAGGGACTTGGGCCACACCCGGCAACACTCAGAAATTATTCCTAGCTCTTGCTCAGAAATTGCTCCTGGCAGGCTTGGGGAACCACATGGGATACTGTGGATGACACCAGGTCCATTCTGGGTCAGCCACATGCAAGGCAAACACCCTATCACTGTGCTATTACTCTGGCTCCGAGAAAATAAATTATATATAAAGTCACAAGAAAGATGATTTTTAAGGTGAGGTTTATTAAAAATGTCTTCAGTGCTGGAGCAATAGCACAGCAGGTAGGGTGTTTGCCTTGCATGCAGTGAAACCAGGTTTGATCCTGGCATCCCTTATGGTCCCAAGTCTACCAGGAATGATTCTTGAGCACAGAGCCAGGAGTAAAAATAATAAAAAGGTCTTCAGTTGGGGCCGGCGAGGTGGCGCTAGAGGTAAGGTGTCTGCCTTGCAAGTGCTAGCCAAGGAAGGACCGTGGTTTGATCCCCCAGCATCCCATACGGTCTCCCCAAGCCAGGGTCAATTTCTAAGCGCTTAGCCAGGAGTAACCCCTGAGTATCAAACAGGTGCGGCCAAAAAAAACAAAAAACAAAAAACAAAACCCCCAAAAAAACGGTCTTCAGTTCTCATTTCCAGTTTGGTGCCTGTTAAAATAACTATTCACTGGTCTTTAAGCTTCATGCCAAGCAAATATGTGAAGCACTTTAGATCTGTTTCCTGAATTTACAGTAGGTGGCCTAAGTAATTCCTGAATATGGCTTCCTACCTGCAGCTTTCTTCACTGGATCATAGGCAGCTGCTGATGCCACCTGGCACTTGGCTACTAAGAACATGGCCCGGCCTTTGTCCAAAACAGCTCCATCAGCCAAGATGGGCTCAATGGCCATGTGCAGAAGACTCAAGGCCTGTTCTGGGATCCCCAGGATGAGCTGGAAAAGAAAAATATTGTGAGGCCTGCCCACCTCCATTCCCCCAACACACCCTCAGCCCTTCAAGGCCTCAGCTTCCAGTCCCCCACACCCTCTGCTCCAACCTCACAAGCAGCCATGCCTACACCCCAGTTCCCAGCAGGAATAACAAAATATGCACCACACTCCTAGAAAACATAAGTGTAACAAGCATATTTTAATCTATAGCAAATATAAAAGGGAGCAGTGATTCACAATATAGAAAGCTTTTGTTTGTCAAAATTAGATTCAGCATCAAAAACCTTGGACTGATAATTGCTAAGAGTTGAAGTAATTTTGTATACGGAAAAAAAAAAAAAAAAAAAGAATTCCCAGAGGCAGCAAGAGGTAAATGGATGGAGAGACAGTACAGAGGTAAGGCACTTTCCCTGATCGTTTGAACTCCTGGCACCACAGATGGTCCCTGAGCACGGCCAGGGTCACTCCTAAGCACAGAACCAAGAACAGCCCCTGAGCACTTCTGGGGATGGCCTAACTACCCCACAACACTAGCCCCACTCAAAAAACAAAAAAGGAATCATTAGGAGAAAGGTAACTGCTATAAAAATAATTACGAAAATACTAATTACAGAGGCTGGAGAAATAGCACAGCGGTAGGGCATTTGCCTTGCATGCAGCCAAACCAGGAGACAGTGGTTCGAATCCCAGCATCCTATATGAACCCCCGAGTCTGACAGGGGCAATTTTTAGAAGTAACCCCTGAGCACCGCCAGGTGTGACCCAAAAAACAAAAACAAAAAGTGTAAAAATAAAGTTAATAGATAAGGCCAGAGCAATAGTACAGTCGGTTGAGTGTTTGCCTTGCAAGCAGCCAGCCTGGGTTCAATTTCCGCATCCAATATGATGCTCAATGTCCTACCAGGAATGATTCCTGAGCTCAGAGCCAGAAGTTAGCCCTGAGCACTGCTGGATGTGGCCCAACAAACAAAATGATCAAACAAACAAAAATGTTGACAGAAATAAAGAGAACAAGAGGGGCTGGAGAGAAAGCAGAATGGTAGGGCGTTTGCCTTGCAAGCAGCCGACCCAGGACTGATGATGGTTTGAATCCCAGCATCCCAGATGGTCCCCCATGCCGGCCAGGAGTGATTTCTTTCTTTCTTTCTTTCTTTCTTTTTTTTTTTTTTTTTTTGGTCACACCCGGCAGTGCTCAGGGGTCATTCCTGGCTCCATGCTCAGAAATTGCTCCTGGCAGGCACGGGGGACCATATGGGATGCCGGGATTCAAACCGATGACCTTCTACATGAAAGGCAAATCCATGCTATCTCTCCGGCCCCCAGGAGTGATTTCTAAACTCAGAGCCAGAAGTAACCCAAGTGCCACCAGGTTTGGCCTAAAAACCAAAAAGAAAAAAAAAAAAAAAAAAAGAGCAAGAGACAGTTCAATGACAATAGCTTGAGAGTTCAACATTTTCCAAACAGCAACAAACTTGAATGGCACCCAGACCAGCCAGAGCCTGGGTACTCACAGTGTGGGACTGACACCAGCAAGACACGCATGACCTTTTCCAGGACAGACCAGAGGCCAAGTCACAAAGTCATATTCATTACATTTTTCACCCTCGGTATATTATTTTTCCTTTACAGGGGTCTCAAACTCGGCCCTCCATACCACATTTTGTGGCCCTGCCCTAGAGGAATCTTTTTTTGTTTTGTTTTGTTTTAGTTGTTTGGGTCACACCCCCCAATGTTCAAGGCTTACTACTGACTTTGCACTCAAGGATCAACCTAACTTTGCCTCCTGTGGCCCCCAGGTAAATTGAGTTTGAGACCCCTGCTTTAATACATTCTTTTGGGAGAGCTGTGGGCCCCAGCTGCTCAGGGCTTATTTCTGGCTCTGCATTCAGGGATCATTCTGGAATGATGACCAAGTTGGGTTCCAGGGATCAAATCTGAGTCAGCCAGATGCAAGGCAAGTAAGTATCCTACCCATTGTACTATCATTCCAGTCTCTCTCAGTACTTGTTTTGGTTTTTTTTTGGGGGGGAGGGTCACACCTAGCAGTGCTCAGAGTACTGCTGGCTCTAAGATCAGATATACTACTGGCAGGCTTGGAGGACCATAGGAGATGCCAGGACTTGAACCGGGTTGGGCATGTGCAAGGCAAACACTCTACCCACTATGCTATCACTCCAGGCCCCGCTTGGTACATTTTTATATAATAAAATCATGCAGGGCCAGAGAGATAGCAGAGCGGTAGGGCGTTTGCCTTGTATGCAGCCAAACCAGTGGACAGTGGTTTGAATCCTGGCATCCCATATGGTCCACCGAGCCTGCCAGGAGTGATTTCTAAGTACAGAGCCAGGTGGCACCCAAGTGCCATGAGGTGTGACCCTCCCAAAAAAAAATCATGTAACATATCTTCCATTACCACGTGGAACAAAGTTAGACATCAAAAATAAATACTGAAAATACACGCACATAGAAATTGCATACCTCACCCATTAATAATGGAAAAGTCAAATAGGAAATTACAAAAGAAATTAGAAGATAGTTTGAGATAAAAGCACATATAACATAACATAGGCAGCAATAAAAATCCCTAAGATACAAAAAAGGAATCTTATAGCTGAAAAAGATATATATTAGAAGATTAAAAGAGAGCAAGGGGGCTGGAAAGAGCACAGCTGGTAGAGCACTT
This sequence comes from Suncus etruscus, assembly GCF_024139225.1. Taxonomy (NCBI): domain Eukaryota; kingdom Metazoa; phylum Chordata; class Mammalia; order Eulipotyphla; family Soricidae; genus Suncus; species Suncus etruscus. The sequence goes on from NC_064862.1 coordinate 27,867,542, forward strand.
GCCTCACATACACTGCAGAAGTCCAGTTCATTCCCTGGCATCCCATATGTTCCCTGAGCACTACCAGGAGTGATTTCTGGGCATAGAGCCAAGAGTAAACCCTAAGCATCAAATGAGTGCCCCAAAAGATGATGCAGTGGTTGAAGCACCCACACCCTCTCTCTCTCTCACACACACCTCTCTCTGTCTCTCTCCCTCTCTCTCTCTCTCTCTCTTACACACCACACACACCTTCTTTCTTTCTCTCTCTCCACTCTCTCTCATTTTTTTTTTTTTTTTTTTTTTTTGGTTTTTGGGCCACACCCGGTAACGCGCAGGGGTTACTCCTGGCTATGCGCTCAGAAGTCGCTCCTGGCTTGGGGGACCATATGGGACGCCGGGGGATCGAACCGCGGTCCGTCTCCTAGGCTAGCGCAGGTAAGGCAGGCACCTTACCTCCAGCGCCACCGCCCGGCCCCTCTCTCTCATTTCAAATCATTTCAATCCCAGCAAAAAAAGATGTGCAAGTATTGAGGCTGGATTAAACAGCTGCCCCAGTCCCCACAATCACATAGGAAGCACCAAAAAGGAGTAGGCTTCCCAGTGGGCACCACACCTGAATGTGCAACTCTCATAACCTAATGTGAGAGTCCATGACTCCCATGCCAGCCCCTGTCATTACAAAGTCGACTGAGGGAAGGGAATGGGGAGAAACCACTTAAAGAATGTGCCAGAGAGAGACAGGAGTAGGGTGCTTGCCTTGCACCAACCAACACAGATTCAACCCCCAGCACCCCATATAGTCCCACCAAGCCCCATCAGGAATGAATCTTGAATGAAGAGCCAGGACTAAGCTCTGAGCACCACCTGGTACGGCCAAAACCACATCCACTCACCCCCTCAAAAAAAAAAAAACCTTAAGAGTTTTTTTAAGCACACGAAAAGATACCAACATCATTTGTAATGAGAAATGCTGATCAAAATCACAATAAGATATTACTTCACAGGGGCCAAAACAATAGATAGTACAGCGGTAGGGCATCTGCCTTACATCACGCAGCCAGCCTGAGTTTGATCCCCAGCATTCCATATGGTTCCCTGAGCCTGCCAAAAGTGATTTCTTTCTTTCTTTCTTTTTTTTAATTTTTGGGCTACACCAGCAGTGCTCAGGGGTTACTACTGGCTCTGCATTCAGAAATTGCTCCTGGCAGGCTCGAGGGACCATATGGTATGCCAGGGATCAAACCCAAGTCTGTCCCAGGTCAGCCATGTGCAAGGCAAACACCCTACCACTATGCTATCACTCTGGCCCCCCAAGAGTGATTTCTGAAGGGCCAGAGCAATGGCGCAGCAGTAGGGCATTTGCCTCACATGCAGCTGACCTAGGACAGACCACGGTTCTATCCCCTGGTGTCCCATATGGTCCCCTGTGCCAGGAGCATTTTCTGAGCACACACCCAGAAAAACACACACTGGGTGTGCCCCAAAACACAAAAACAAAACAAAACAGGGCCAGAGAGATAGCACAGCAGAGTTTGCCTTGCAAGCAGCCAATCCAGGATCTAAGGTGGTTGGTTCGAATCCCCGTGCCTTCCAGGGGCGATATCTGAGCAGACAACCGGAGTAACCCCTGAGCACTGCCGAGTGTGGCCCAAAAAAAAAAAAAAAAAAACGGGCCGGCGAGGTGGCGCTAGAGGTAAGGTGTCTGCCTTGTAGCGCTAGCCAAGGAAGGACCGAGGTTTGATCACCCGGCGTCCCATATGGTCCCCCCAAGCCAGGAGCAATTTCTGAGCGCGTAGCCAGGAGTAATCCCTGAGCATCAAACGGGTGTGGCCCGAAAAACCAAAAAAAAAAAAAAAAAAAAAAAACCAAAACAAAACAAAACAAGTGACTTCGTGATTTCTTTTTTTTTTTTTTTTTTTTTTTTGGTTTTTGTGTCACACCCAGCAGCACTTGGGTTACTCCTGGCTCTACACTCAGAAATCACTCCTGGCACGCTCGGGGGACCATATGGGATGCCAGGAGTTGCACCACAGACCTTCTGCATGCAAGGCAAACACCTTACCTCCATGCTATCTCTCCAGCCCCAGACTTCGTGATTTCTGAGCAGAGCTAAGAATAACCTTGTGGGCCCGGAGAGATAGCACAGTGGCGTTTGCCTTGCAAGCAGCCGATCCAGGACCAAAGGTGGTTGGTTCGAATCCCGGTGTCCCATATGGTCCCCCGTGCCTGCCAGGAGCTATTTCTGAGCAGACGGCCAGGAGTAATCCCTGAGCACCGCCGGGTGTGGCCCAAAAAACCAAAAAAAAAAAAAAAAAAAGAATAACCTTGTGCACCACCAGGTGTCCAAAAACAAAACAAGACAAAAAAAAGATACTACTTCACAGCAGGAAGGGTCTTATTTACAAAAGAAAATAACCATACTGGCAGGCTTGCTACTATGCTGAAAGTACTATCTGATGGATGGACTATGTCGGGACAGGTCAGTCATTGCTTCATGAAGCTCAACAAAGGATTAACCTGCCAGCAATTTCAATCCTAATATATCCAAAAGAATGAAAATATATCCACACAGAAAACTGTATTTGAATACTAACAGTTATTTATAATAGCCACGGGTGGGGGGGGGCACGATGACAACCCAATTGTTCTTTAACTAATGAAAGGAAAAACCAAACATAGTAGATCTACTAAAGGAAATTTAAACTTGCTACTAAGAGGAAGTACATAGACCACATGGCAATGAACCTTGGAACAGTGCACTGAGCCAGGAAGTTCAGCGCAAAAGGCAGTATGAGCCCAATTACATGAAAATTCCAGAACAGGCAAACCCACTGAGGCACAAAGTTAGGTCATAGATGCAGGGAGGGTGATATAGAAAAGAAAAAGAAGGGGTGCTTTCTTAGTGGGTATGGGATTCCTTTATTTTTACTTATTTATTTTATTTATTTATTTATTTATTTATTTTTTGGTTTTGGGGTCACACCCAGGAGAGCTCAGGGATTACTTCTGGCTCCATGCTCAGAAATCGCTCCTGGCAGGCACAGGGGACCATATGGGATGCTAGGATTTGAACCAATGACCTTCTGCATGAAAGGCAAACACCTTACCTCCATGCTATCTCTCCGGCCCCAGGTGTGGGATTCCTTTTGATAAAAATATTCTGGACTTAGAGGCCAGAGCAATAAATAGTACAGTGGAGAGGGCATTTACTTCACACACAGCTGGCCCGACCAACCCAGGTTCAATCCCTGGCACTCCATATGGTGCCCTGAACACTGCCATGAGTAATAATCCCTGAACACAGGGCCAGGAGTATTGCCAGGTGTGGCCCAATAACAAAACATAAATAAAATAATATGTGTGATAGCACTGCGGGTAGGGCGCTTGCATTGCATGCATCCTATATGGTTCCCCTGGCTTGACAGAAGCAATTTCTGAGCACAGATTCAGGAGTAATCCCTGAACGCCACTGGGTTGTGTCCCCAAAACTAATAACAATAATAAGCAGAATTGCTGGGCAAGTCAACAATAAAAACAGATTGTAAAGCTCCTCCCTTGGAGTTCTGGGCTATTAGGTGAGAGGTAAGGATAGGTATATAAATTTGGGCCTAAGAGACAGCAGAGTGGAAAAGGCGAGTGTCTCGAAAGCAGCTGACACACATTCAATTCCCAGGTGCTCCCAAGAGTAAACTTGAGCACAGAACAAGGCATAATCTCTGCACACAGCCAGGTGGAGTTAAATACCACCCTCCTCCCCACCAAAAAGATAGATTTTTTGGTTTGATTCTGTTTTGGGGGATTCACCAGGAATTTCTCAAGTCCTATGCTTAGCTTTGTGCTCAGGGGCTGCTCACTGTGATTCTCAGAGGACCCTGCAGTGTGAGGAATTAAAGGCTCTTTCTCTGTTCAGAAATGGGCTCTGTTAAAAATATTTCCACTAGGGCCCGGAGAGATAGCACAGCAGCGTTTGCTTTGCAAGCAGCCGATCCAGGACCAAAGGTGGTTGGTTCAAATCCCGGTGTCCCATATGGTCCCCCGTGCCTGCCAGGAGCTATTTTTGAGCAGATAGCCAGGAGTGACCCCTGAGCACCGCTGGGTGTGACTCAAAAACCAAAAAAAAAAAAAAAATTCCACTGATTTGGGGCTGTCAAGGTGGCGCTAGAGGTAAGGTGTCTGCCTTGCAAGCGCTAGCCAAGGAAGGACCACGGTTTGATCCCCCGGCGTCCCATTTGGTCCCCCCAAGCCAGGGGCAATTTCTGAGCACTTAGCCAGGTGTAACCGCTGAGCATCAAAACAGGTGTGGCCCAAAAAACCAAAAAAAAAAAAAAAAGAGTTTCCACTGATTCAAATGCAGTAAGTTTAGGGGGAATCTGCTTTAGCTAGTAAATTCTTCCAATGAGTTTAAAATTAATTCATTCAGGGGCCGGTAAGGTGGCGCTAGAGGTAAGGTGTCTGCCTTGCAAGAGCTAGCCAAGGAAGGACCATGGTTCAATCCCCTGGCGTCCCATATGATCCCCCCAAGCCAGGGGCAATTTCTGAGCGCTTAGCCAGGAGTAATCCCTGAGCATCAAACGGGTGTGACCAAAAAACAAAAGAACAAAAAATTAAATTAAATTAAATTCATTCATTCAGGGGTTGGAGAGATAACACAGCAGTAGGGCTTTTGCCTTGCTTGCAGCCAATCCAGGACAGACAGTACTTTGAATCCCAGCATCCCTAATGGTCTCCTGTGCCTGCCAGGAGCAATTTCTGAGTGCAGAACCAGGAATAACCCCTGAGTGGAGCCGAGTGTAACCCAAAAAAAAACAAAACAAAATTAAATTGAATTAATTCATTCATATTTTTTCTTTTCTATAGGCTGGAGCAATAGGACAGTGGATAGAGTGCTTATCTTGCTGTCATGCTGGATTCAATCCTTAGCATCATATATGGTTCCAAGTCCTTCTGGTGTTGCCCACAAACCAAAACCAAAACCAAAACCAAAAATACAAAATAAAACAAGATATATTCCTGGGTTGGGAGATTAAGCTCAATGGTAAATCCATACTTACATGTTTAAGACCCTGAATCTGATCCCCAAGTCCCCCTAAAATAATTAGATATGTTCTACTACATATTTACATTGTTTTGTTTTGGGTTTTTTTTTTGGGGGGGGGGTGTCACACCCGATGGTGCTCAGGGGTTACTCCTGGCTCTGTGCTCAGAAATTGCCCCTGGCAGGATCGTGGGATCATATGGGATGCTGGGAATCAAACCAGGGTCTGTCCTGGGTTGGCCGCATACAAGGCAAACACCCTAGCGCTGTTCTATCTCTCTGGCCCAGTATTTATATTTAGTACCTTCTCTCATTGATGTTTTTTTTGCAGAGTGGGGCCTGTATGTGGCAAGCTTAGAGGTTACTTCTGGTTCTCAGGTACTCAGGAATCACACCTGGCAGTACTCACAGGAAATATAGGGTGCCAGGGATCGAACTGATGTTGGTCACATTCAAGGAAAGCACCCTACCTGCTGTACTATCACTTCAATTCTTCTCAGGGACTTTATATTCTCCAGAGCCAATAAAAAGATAAAGAGGCCAGAAAGATAGTACTGTGAGTAAGGTGCTTGCCTTGCACACAACTGGCCTAGGTTCGATCTCTGGCATCCCATACATTCCCCTAAGCATTAGTAGGAGTGGTCCTTGAGTGCAGACCCAGGGGTAATCCTGAGGACTGCTAGGTCTGGACCCCTCAAAAAGAGTCCTTAGATCAAACATAGCTCAGGGCCAGCTAATTCCAATGAAGCAAGTGTCCTCAGGAAGAGGTGAGCACTCCATGCTAAGCACACCACACAGCCAAGCCATTGCAAGGTGTTGGCTACTGGCCAGGTCCCTCCAGACTTGGCCACCACCTGCACCTGGAGGCATTTTTTGTTTGTTTGTTTTGTTTTTGGGCCACACCCTGCGGTGTTCAGGGGTTACTCCTGGCTGTCTGCTCAGAAATAGCTCCTGGCAGGCACGGGGGACCATATGGGACACCGGGATTCGAACCAACCACCTTTGGTCCTGGATCGGCTGCTTGCAAGGCAAACACTACTGTGCTATCACTCTGGGCCCACCTGGAGGCATATTATTTAACTTCAGTACTAACATCAAAAGCTGATCATTACCAAAGCACCATTCCTGGAGCACAGGTACATGCAACGAAAACGGAGCTGGGCTTACCTGGGAAAAAGCCAAGTTGAGCACAGTCTCCGAGGCCAGGTACTGTAAGCGGTACTCCTTGGAGAGGGCCAGTGCCTGCAGGAGCACTGGCAGTGCCATGGTAGGGGCCGAGGACCTCCAGTACAGCTCTGCCACAGACAGCAGGACACTGGCCACAGAGGGAATACAGGGTTAGTTAGCATCCACAGCACAACCCCAACAGGAGACACACAACAGACATTGCTTACCTGATCATCATCTCTGTGTTCCGGGTTTTCTGACAATGAATCAACAATTTCTGTAAAAGCTTGTGTGCCTCTGACATTTGATTCTGAGCTTGTAGTACAACTGCTTTTCTGTCAAAGATGCCAAACAAATACAAGTTTGGTTTTTTTTTTCCCCAGTCCCGCAACCGCCTCACCAAATGCAAGTATTTATACTGAGAAATACTGTTTAAAGCAGGGGTCCTCAATCTTTGGAAACAAGGAGCCAGTTCACTGTCCCTCAGACTGTTGGAGGACCGAACAATAGTTAAAAAAAAAAAAAACTATAATCAATAGTGGCCTGTGGGCCATAGTTTGAGTACCCTTGCCAGAGACTGAGAGGAAGAGTTGAGAGACAGAGAGAAGGAAGAGAGCCAGAAAGAGTGGTGCACATTCCATACAAGTGCACTGTAGGCCTCATGCTGTGATCTAGTGGGCTGCTAAGCAGGACAGGCAGCAGCGGCAAAAACACCTTGCAGGCTGGATAAATGTCCTTAGTGGGCCACAGTTTGAGAACCCTTAGCTTTTTTTTTTTTAGTTTTTGGGTCATACCGGGCAGCACTCAGGGGTTACTCCTGGCTCTGTGCTAAGAAATCACTCCTGGTAAGCACAGAGGACCATATGGGATGCCGGGATTCGAATCACCGTCTGTCCTGTGCTATTTCCCTGGCCCCAGAACCCCTGCTTTAAAGTACAGTTACTCTAAGGGTAAGTTCTAGTTCTTAGAGTAAAAGGCTTCTACAAGGAGGTACTGTGTCTGATTGACATTTTGTTAGAAGAAAGATGTGTGGAGACCAGAGAGACAGCATAGCAGGTAGGGCACTTGCCTTAAATGCAGTCAACTAATAATCCCACCCCAGAGAATCAGCACCCTAGATAATCCCCCGTTCCTACCAGGAATGATCCCTGAGCACAGAGCCAGGAGTCAGCCCTGAGCCTGAGCACTGCTAAGTGTGGCCCAAAAACAAAACAAAACAAAAAATAGTCTAGCCTACGTTATATCCAAATGGTATTGACTGAGACCGGAGAGATAGCATGGAGGTAAGGCATTTGCCTTCCATGCAGAAGGACGGTGGTTCAAATCCTGGCTTCCCATATGGTCCCCCAGCCTGCCAGGAGTGATTTCTGAGCGTAGAACCAGGAGTAACCCCTGAGCGCTGCTGGGTGTGATCCAACCGACCCCAAAAAATGGTAGTGATTATCTTTTTTTTTTTTTTTTTTTTTTTTTTTGGTTTTTGGGCCACACCCGGCGGTGCTCAGGGGTTACTCCTGGCTGTCTGCTCAGAAATAGCTCCTGGCAGGCACGGGGGACCATATGGGACACCGGGATTCGAACCAACCACCTTTGGTCCAGGATTGGCTGTTTGCAAGCCGCTGTGCTATCTCTCCGGGCCCGGTAGTGATTATCTTAAGGTGACCCTTTCCTCCATTTTGCTTATTTGTATTTTTTAATTTTCTGTAGTAAACATGGGGGAAAGATTTTTCTCCCTAAGTTATAGCTAATACACTCGTTCACACTAAGACAAATAAAAATAAAACCCATTTGAGTAAGGTTTTATTCTGGGGTTGGAACTTTTGAAATATCTTACCTAAATACCCCGTCTATGCTATTAAGAGCTGTGATCCCTGTAACAAGTGAATCAGCTAAATGATATTTGCCATCATTCATTGCTCTGTCAAACTGTATCTTCTGATCACAGAGCATCCATAACTGGTAAGGGGAAAAAAAAACAAGAACAAATTTGCAAATATTTGCTTCAGTATTCACAGGCATATAAAAGTATTTTGACTTATGTAGAAAAGTCTTACATTATTTTTTGAGGCAAAACATTATGTCAAGTCCCTCCTTGGTACTCAGGGGTCATGTAATACTGGGGATCAAACCTGGGTCTCCCATATGCAAAGCATGTATTTAGCCTGCTGAGTTCTTTTTGCAGTGGCCACGTTTGTTTTTTGTAAACTATGGATTAAAATGTGTCATTTACATGCATATGTGTCTTTTAAAAAGAAACAAAGGGAAAGGGGTTGAGAAATATAACTCAATAGGCCAATCACATGTATTGAATATAGTGGTCCAGGTTGGAACTCAGTTCCTCCAGGGGTCTCAAACTCAATTAACCTGGGGGCCACAGGAGGCAAAGTCAGGGTGATCCTTGAGTGGAAAGTCAGTAGTAGTAAGCCTTGAACATTGGGGGGTGTGACCCAAACAACTAAAACAAAACAAAACAAAAAAAGATTCCTCTAGGGCAGGGCCACAAAATGTACGGAGGGCCGTTTTCGGCCCGTGGGCCACGAGTTTGAGACCCCTGCGAGTCTAAACTAAGAACCCTCAAGCAGCATAGAATTAGGAGTAACCACCAGGTGTGGCCCCAAAACAAACAAACAAAAACCCTCAAAAACCAACTAGAATGGAGACCATAACTGACCTGCTGAATTAATCTTCCCTCAAAGCCACACTTAATTTTATCACAAATGCCTGCTGAAAGGCAGGAAGGACATCCCAGCAAGGCACTCCAGCAGGGCAACTGGATCATGACACCCCAACCCAGACAAGGATCAGCCTTAGAGGGCAGGGAGAGACACTCTTCTACCTTCCAGTGCCTTAACCCTCTGATGAAACACGATGAACTTAAAAAGAGAAGGAAGAGAAATCCCTTTAGTTCAGTTATTTTGACTGCAACTAAAAAGGGATATGCATTCAATGAGTAGGCAGGGAGATGTCCAGCAGGTAAAAAGTTTGCCTTGCATATGGCAATCCAGGTCTGATCCCCAATACCCTAAATAGACCCCAGGTCCTTCCAGGAGTGGTCCTTGAGAACATAGAGTAAGTCCTGAGCACTGCCAGGTGTGACCAAAAAAAAAAAAAAAAAATGTTGCAATGTTTCATAAAATTTATTTCCTCTGGGTACATCTTCCCAAAAGGTCATTCAATTCTACAAGAAAAAGATGACAGTTGCCAGAAAAGAGACAAAATAACAAAAGTGAAATCTCATTCGTGATATATGCACAATGATATATCTTTTTTTATTTCTATACAGGTGGAAGTGAGGAATCAAAGTTAAAAGTTGAAGACAAAAAAACAAAGGAATCTTTTCTTACTTCCTTTTTTTGTTTTATTTTTTGGCCACACCTGGCAGTACTCAAGGGTTGTTGCTCTGTGCTCAGAGATCATTCCTATGGGAAATACCGAGGATCGAATACCAGCTAGTATAGATCGCATATAAGGCAAGCACTCTCCCCATTGTACTATCTATCACTCAGGCTCCACCAACTTCGTCTGTTCTTCTAGAACAGAACTGGTCTGCACTGAGGTTGACCTCAATGCACAAATGTCACAGTAAGGAACCAGTACACAAACTGAAGGAAACATCAAATGTCCTGCTTTGACCGCAGCAGAGCAAAGTCTTTCCAAAATTAAAAGCAAGACCATGTAGGAGGCAGGTTACCTGGGCATGCTGGCTGTTCGGGGGGAACCGCCCCTTCAAGTGCTTTAGCACCTCTGAAGCCGCAGCGAAGCAGCCCTAGATAGAGAGCCCGTGCAGTTAGCACCCTGGGTGAACCATGCCTGTACAGCAGGCGAAAGACATGGGGCTCCCCAAAGTTCTCGCAGTCACCTGGAAGACAACTAGGTCAAGACATCAAACACCAAACGTCATTTTTCAGTTTCCCTGACCTCTGTCCTGGGAAAGTACTTTTGAGTCAAGAGAAGAGCTAGAACAACCTGAGACCCCCTCCTTATCTAGAGGATTCCAGAAGGTCTGTCAACCCCCACAGTCCCTCTCTGAGTCTGGCTAACCGGTGAGGGTACAGGGCTCAGCCACCTGCAGATCAGTTTTTTGGTTGTTTTTTGTTTTTTTTTTTTTTTGGGGGGGGGGGGGTTTCACACCCAGCGGCACACAGGAGTTACTCCTGGCAGGCTAGGGGACCATATGAGATGCCTAGGATTCAAACCACTCTGTCCTGGGTCAGTGGCATGCAAGGCAAACGCCTACCACTGTGCTCTCTCTCAGGCCCCTGCAGCTCAGTTCTTAAGTCTGTGAATTTGGGCCCAAACTAAACTAACCTCATAAGCAGCTATGAGAATTCAGTACAAAATATGCACAAACCCCAGAGCATGGGGTTTGCATGGAACAAGGACATATGCATTAGTGTGTTTACACTGCACGTCCCTTAACTACCTGGCCTTCTTTCCCCAAAAACAGTACTACTCCCTAAAATGTTAACAACTCTTTCTCGGCCTCTTTTTATTCAGGGGGTCAGGATATGGTTCGTGGGAGAGTTCGACAATGAACAAGCCTGGTGAGTCCAGTTCATATAAGGGCAGGGCTAGAAATCTCCTTTTCTCAGCCCCTGGGTCCAAGCAGACCAGTCTAAGAGGCAACCCAGTTTCCCCAGTTCCAGACACACTACCTGTTCAGCATGCAGCTCAGCGAGGTGGCAGAGTGCAACGGCAAAGGACTCGGTGTTGTTTTGCTGTACGCCTGCATTCACTGACTCTAAACTGTTCATGCTCAGGAGCATCTGGGCTTGCTGCAGGGCCATGGTGCTGCAGAGGGGACAGGACATGACATGAAGGAACATGCCCACCCTGCCTCCACCATGCCTACCCGTGTCTGAGGGACCTCCAGTGGCAAGGGAGGAGGCTGAGCCCCTGTAGGCTCTAGATGGGTGAAGCAGCCGTCCACAGAGCCAGCTGGCCTCAGGACAGGAAGAAAGAGACAGTGATGACAGCATGTGTGGGGCACTGACCTCTGAATGTCCTATGGGGTCCCCATGGCTGCAACCCAGCACTCAGTGTGAGCAGCAGCCAGCGTCTGCAGCTGGCTGAGCCTACCGCATGCCAAGAACTCCTCCCAAGCACAACACCTAGCCTGGGGAAACAGAGACTGAATCTCTAGGACCACAGATTTCCAGGGCCTAGGGGGCAGACATCTAACATTAAATATCACATTCAAAAGTCTGCTTACAAGCAAACCAGAGCCCAAAGAAAAAGCAAACCTTTGGCTGAAGCCAGAGAACACAGCCAGGTTAAGAGGAAAACCTGCCCTATGAAAACAGGAACTGAGGTTCCCTCTCAAGAGAGTCCCAGCTCTGCTGCAGGTCAAATCTATTGTGCTCTCGGGCACCAACAGGACCTGACAGAGCAGCTGGGAGAAGTGAATGAGCAATCTTGCTAGTCCATGTAAAATACAGAATTTTTTGTTTAGGGGCACACCCTGCAGTGCTCAGGGATTGCTTACAGTACTCCAGCCCCTGCACCCAGGGACCACCCTTGAAGAGGTTCAGGAGACCTTATGGGGTGCCAGGAATTAAACCCAAAATGGGCGAATACAAGGTAAACACATTGCCTGCTGTACTATCTCCCACTCTCAAAAACCCTCAAAATACCCTCAAGGGACTAGTTCGATAGCACAGCAGTAGGGCATTTCCCTTGCATGCAGATAACCTGGAATGGATCCAGGTTCAATCCCCAGCATCCCAAATGGTCCCCTGAGCCTGCCAGGAACGACTTCAGAGCAGAGCCAGAAGTAACCCCTGAGCGCCACTGGGTGTAGCCCAAAAAATATGAAACAAAACAAAACAAAAAAAAAACCCTCAAAACATTTTTAACTCTAAAGCATTTTCTTGAATCCCCTGCACAAAACCTCCCAGAGGTGCAGGACCCTTCTTTCTGCATCTTCACACAACCAGCTAGCTGCTGCACCCCATGGCCCTGGCAGCCGCCACAGACCCACCTGCGCCCGTAGAGTCGCCAGATGGCAGTTTTCTGTGCGATGCTGATGTCAATGAGCTCCGAGAGGCTGTGCTTCCAGTGCAGGAGGTCAGCGTCCTTGAGCGCGTCCATGAGCTTGTGCGCGGTCTTCCCGGCGAAAGCCCTTCGCTGAACTAGGGACTGGATCCCCAGGGAGGCCAGGTACTAAAAACAGAGCTGGTGTCATTCTATGGAAAGTGAGGCTACTTCTCAGTTAAGGGTGCATTGCCCACAGTCTGCCCTGCCCCCCTGATAACTAAGGGAGTAAGAAATCAGAACGATCCAGAGGAGAGACAGAGTTTTCTCTTAAAAGCACACTGGCTCAGCCAGGGGCTCAGCCAAAGCTGTGAAATGGGTAGCAAATCCACCATAAAGAATTACTGGATGGGGGCCAGAGTGGTGGTGCAGAGCAGTAAGTTGTCTGCATTGCCGTTCAACCCCCCAGTGTAACATATGGTCCCCCAAGCCAGGAGCAATTTCTGAGCACATAGGCAGAAGGAATCCCTGAGCATCACTGGGTGTGTCCCACCCAAAAAAAATTACTGGAAGGAGGCCAGAGAGAGATCAATTTCTGAGCACAGAGTCAAGAGTAACCCATGAGCAGAGTCAAGAGTAACCCCTGAGCGTCACTGGGTGTGACCCAAAAACCAAAGAATAAAATAAAAAATTACTAGAAGTGGGGCTGGAGAGCCTGGAGAGATAGCACAGCGGTGTTTGCCTTGCAAGCAGCTGATTCAGGACCAAAGGTGGTTGGTTCGAATCCGGTGTCCCATATGGTCCCCCGTGCCTGCCAGAAGCTATTTCTGAGCAGACAGCCAGGAGTAACCCCTGAGCACAGCCGAGTGTGACTCAAAAACAAACAAACAAAAAAAGAAGTGGGGCTGGTGCAATAGTACAGTGGGGAGGGTGTTTGCATTGCACACAGCTGACCTGAGTTCAATTCCTGGGATCCCATATGTTACCCATAACATCTCCAAGAGTGATCCCCGAGTACAGAACCAGGAGTAACCCTGAACATCACTGGGTGTGACCCAAAAAAACAACAAAAAATTAAATATATAGGGGCCAAAGCTATAGTACAAGGAGTATAGTACAAAGGTCGTCTGCTTTGCACAAGGCTGACCCATGTTCAATTCCTAGCACCCTGTAGAGTTCCTCAAATCTGGAAGGAGTGACCACTGAGTGCATAGTCAGGAGTAAAAGCTGTGCATTCCCCAGTATGACCCACTGCAAAAAAGTATGTGATGGGTAGATTTGGGAGAGTACCATGCTGAGTGAAGTCAGAAAGAGAAGGACAAATATAAATGATCTCCCTCATATATGGGACACAAAGTGATATAGTAAGAAACAACAAATTTTCAAAGGCAGCAGAAATTAAGACCTGGGGACCGAAGTAATAGCACAGCGGTAAGGCGTTTGCCTTACAGGCGGCCAACATACAACAGATCCCCGGTTCAAATTCTGGCAAATCCTGGCATCCCGTATGGTCCCCTGAGCCTTCCCAGAGCAACTTCTGAGTGACAGCCAGGAATAACTCCTGAGCAGCATCAGGTGTGACTCAAAAACCCAAAGAAAAAGAAATTGAGACCTGGTCTTTAATAGGAAACACATCACTGGGGGGTGGGGGGTGGGGTCCACTGGGACACAGTCAAGGGAGCTGACTGTGCTAGCTGTGGTGCTGGAATAATTTTTTGTTTGTTTTGTTTTGTTTTGTACCACTCCCGGCAGTGCTCGGGTTACTCCTGGCTCTGTGCTCAGAAATTGCTCCTGGCAGGCTCAGGGGACCATATGGGATGGCAGGATTCAAAATCCCTGTTCTTCTGCATGCAAGTCAAATGCCCTACATCCATGCTATCTCTCCAGTCCCCCAAATATTTGATTTTTGTTTTTTGGATCACACCCAGCAGCACTCAGGGGTTACTCCTGGCTCTAAGCTCAGAAATCACTCTTGGCAGGCTCAGAGGACCATATGGGATGCTGGGATCGAACCACCATCCTTCTGCATGCAAGGCAAATGTCCTGCCTCCATGCTATCTCTCCGCCCCCCCCCAACTATTTTCTTTTCTTTTTTTTTTTAATTTTTAATTATGAGAACAAAGATGCAAAGAAAGAGGACAAGTGGAAGGACAATCACCCATAACATAATTCTCAGAAGTCCCCTTGCTGTTATCTTAACAATTACTTTGTCCCTCAAGTCCCCAGATTGTAACACATTATAATATTTCTTAACAGCACACAAAGCAATCTAAAGCCATAAAACTTACGCAACTCCTTAAACATTAGAGGCATAGTATTTTTTACATTTCCATGTACATGCATATTAGCTTAAGTTAACCTCAAATTTTAAGTGAGCACAGTAAAATCGGTGTTAGAGTGGCAATTGTTGTTTGCATAGGCCCACCAAAATATGAGAGGCATGGAAAGGAATAACCTTGGCCTAAATACAAAGAGATCCTACCCCTGAAGTTTCCTGGCATAAGACCAACTCTAGGCTCCAGGCAAGTTAGATCGTCCAATCCAAGACATTGTCTGTAGTGCCAACACACTTTTCATACAGTCTCTGTTGTTGGTATCATGTTTCTGTGTTAAACAGAAACAGCTATCTCTCCGCCCCCCCCCCCCCAACTATTTTCAAGTATGGAACAATTCATTGCTTCAGGGCCATTCTTAAATAAGCAATGAGACAGCTTTGGTCCATGGCCATTGAATATGCCATTCTTTGCTTAAAAAATTAATCTTTTCTAAAAATACCTGTTTAAGTGATTATGTGGAAGTAAAAGCATGGATCAATAAAGAACTCAAAGATTTAATCAAAGGGATGGTACTAAAGGAAAGGTTTGGGCAGAGGTCTATTGAGCAGAACTCAGAGAATGGAGGAGGAAGTCAATCCTAGAGAACAGCTAAGTATAACACAATGCCGCCTATTTGAACCATCACATAGAAAGATGAGTCTTACCGGTAACCCAAAATGGACTGCTTTCTTCACAGAGTGCTCGAGCAGGACGTAGCTATCAGATCTCTTCTGTCCCAGCACATAGAGCCAGCTCTGGGAAGAGAAATCCCCAGAATACATCAGAACCACATCCATGGCTATGTTCTATTGAAATACCAGTGTTGAATGGACAAAATAGAGCCTCAATATATGCTTCCACATCTTAGTCCTTTTTTTTTCCCCCACATTTTAGTCCTTTATTAAGGAGTTTCGTTCTCTTCTACTTCCCAATATACTTTTCCATCTTCTGTAATAAATCTGAACAGAAGATGGAGAGATAGTGCACCCACCTTGCACATATCTTAATCCAGGTTCAACCCTTGGCATCCAAATGATTGCCAGCGCAACACTAAGAGTAGTTCCTGAGCACAGAGCCAGGAGTAACCCCTAGACATCACTTGGGTTGCTCAGTGATATTAAAAAAAATTTTTAATCGGCCCGGAGAGATAGCACAGCGGCGTTTGCCTTGCAAGCAGCCGATCCAGGACCAAAGGTGGTTGGTTCGAATCCCGGTGTCCCCCGTGCCTGCCAGGAGCTATTTCTGAGCAGACAGCCAGGAGTAACCCCTGAGCACTGCCAGGTGTGGCCCAAAAACCAAAAAAAAAAAAAAAAAAGATTTTTTTAGGGCCCAGAGAGATAGCACAGCAGCGTTTGCCTTGCAAGCAGCCAGAACCAAAGGTGGTTGGTTCAAATCCCAGTGTCCCATATGGTCCCCCGTGCCTGCCAGGAGCTATTTCTGAGCAGACAGCCAGGAGTAACCCCTGAGCACCGCCGGATGCGGCCCAAAAACCAAAAAAAAAAAAAAAAAAAAAGGAATCAAGAAAAAGAAATAAATATGGAGGGAGAGATAGCGCAGCAGTAGGGCGTTTGCCTTGAACACAGCCAATCCAGGACAGACGGTGGTTCGAATCCCAGCATCCCATATGGTCCCCTGAGCCAGCCAGGAGCAATTTCTGAGCTCAGAGCCAGGAATAACCACTGAGCACCATCAGGTGTGACCCAAAAACCAAATAAATAAATGAATGAATGAATAAGGGTGGACTTTCCTGAATTCATATAAGTAACTGATTTCTTGTTTGTTTGTTTGTTTGTTTTTTGTTTTGGGGCCACACCCGGCGATGCTCAGGGGTTACTCCTGGCTATCTGCTCAGGAATTGCCTGGCAGGCACGGGGGACCATATGGGACGGCAGGATTTGAACCAACCACCTTTGGTCCTGGGACAGCTGCTTGTAAGGCAAACGCCACTGTGCTATCTCTCCAGCCCCAAGTAACTGATCTCTTGTCACTGAGAGAGACACCTGACAAACACCCCAAATAAATAAATAAATAAATAAATAAATAAATAAATAAGGATGGACTTTCCTGAATTCACACAAGTAACTGATTTCTTGTCACTGAGAGAGACACCTGACAAACACCCCAACTCCTGACAGAACGACTCACCAAGCAGTGCTGTAGACACACGTGATCGTTGGACTCCTGAGCGATCCGAATGGCCTCCTGCAATGCGAGCTCTGCCTGCTGACTGATCACAGAGAGGACATCACTATCTTACAGACAGCAACGCGCACACACACAGCAGCTAACAGAAAGTCACGTGCGCCATGTCTCATTTGTGACACAGTAGTATTGTCTTCTGAGCTCGGCCCTCTACCAGAATCGGGGAACAATCACAGCAGGGACACAGCTTACATCCCTCTACAAAAAGGGGCCCAAAAGAGTGACTAATCTTGATCTTGATGTTTTTGTCTATACTGAGAAGGGCCAAAAGGGAAACCGCATTTTACTTGCACTGCAAAGTGTCTCTATGATTTGCACTTTTTTTACACTATGAATGGAAGTAGATGCTTTTATCATTTTTCCTAAGCCAGTTATTTTTGTTTGTGTTTGTTCTGGGGTCACACCCGGCGGTGTTTAGGGGTTACTCTTGGCTCTGTGCTCAGGCACGGGGAACCATATGGGATGCTGGGATTCAAACCACCATCCGTCCTAGATTGGCTGCTTGCAAGGCAAATGCCCTACTGCTGTGCTATCTCTCTGGCCCATTTCTAAACCAGTTTTAAGAATTTAAAGACTTCCCCTTCTGAGGTCTTTTTTCTGAGCATCTCCAACTGCGATGTATCCCTCAGCCTCTCTAATCCTGTGAAAATTAAGCAAAGTCTTCTTGGTGTCTGGGCCTTCTCTTCTTCCCTTTTGTGGACACCTACAGAAATGCTCTTTAAAAGCAAACAAACAGGAGGCTGGAGTGATAGCACAGCGGTAAGGCATTTGCCTGGCATGCAGCCGATTCAGGACAGATGGTGGTTCAAATCCAGCATCCTATATGGTTCCCCATGCCTGCCAGGAGTGATTTCTGAGTGACACCAGGTGTGACCCAAAAAAAACAAAAACAAAAAAATGGGCCAGAGAAATAGCACAGTGGGAAGGCATTTTTCCTTGCAAGCGGTTGACCAAGATGGATACGGGTTTCAATTCCCAGCATCCCATACGGTCCCCCAAGCCTGCCCCAAATTCTGAGTGCAGAGCCAGGAGTAACCCCTGAACGCTGCCAGGTATGCTCCAAAAACCAAAACCAAAACCAAAAAAAAAAAAGAGGGAAATGCTCTCTGTGCCCCACTCTGCAGCATTTAAATACAGCACCTTCTATTAGTTTCATCTGGGTGAATTTCCTTTCTCTAGTTTTTTGGTTTGTTTGTTTGTGGTTTTTTGTTTGGTTTGGTTTGGTTTGATTTTATTTTTGGGCTACACTCAAGCACTTAAGGGTTAGTCCTAGTTCTGAGCTCAGAAATCTCTCCTGGCAGGCTCGGGGAACCATATGGGATGTCGGGGATCGAACGCAGGCCTGTCCTGGGTCAGCTGCATGCAAGGCAAACACCCTACTGCTGTGCTAGCACTCTGGCCATCTTTCTCTAGCTCATTTATAAACTGTAAAGTGACATTCTAAACGTTGGGCAAAAGTTCTACAAATGGGGGCCGGAGAGAGAGCATGGAGGTAAAGCATTGGCCTTTCATGCAGGAGGTCATCGGTTCGAATCCCAGCGTCCCATATGGTCCCCCGTGCCTGCCAGGAGCAATTTCTGAGCCTGGAGCCAGGAATAATCCCTGAGCACTGCTGGGTGTGACCCAAAAACCACACACACACACACACAAAAAAGTTCTATAAACGGGGCCTGGGAGACAGCACAGAAGGCAGAAACACAAGCTTCACTTGCAGAAGACCCTGTGGACCCCTGAGCACCGTGCAGCCCGACTGCTAATGTGGCCTAAAACAGAACACTTCTACAAAACCAAGGTCACTAAGAATCTATCAGAATCCAAATTTCTTTGGGTATTCCTTATTTGGGGGAACTTTTACATAAGAAATTTTCTTTCGGGGCCGGGTAGGTGGCGCTGGAGGTAAGGTGTCTGCCTTGCAAGCGCTAGCATAGGATGGACCGCGGTTCAATCCCCCAGCATCCCATATGGTCCCCCCAAGCCAGGGGCGATTTCTGAGCACATAGCCAGGAGTAACCCCTGAGCGTCAAACGGGTGTGGCCCAAAAACCAAAAAAAAAAAAAAAAATTTTCTTTCAACAGGAGCAATAGACTCCCAAACTTACTTTCAATTGGAAAGTGCTGAGCTGTCCCTCCAGAGCTACTTTTTAAAATAAAGAAACCAGATATAGGGGCCGGCGAGGTGGCACTAGAGGTAAGGTGTCTGCCTTGCAAGCGCTAGCCAAGGAAAGATCAAGATCCCCCGGCGTCCCATATGGTCCCCCCAAGCCAGGGGCAATTTCTAAGCGCTTAGCCAGGAGTAACCCCTGAGCATCAAATGGTGTGGCCCAAAAAACAAAAAACAAAAAAGAAACCAGATATATTTACCTATTTACATAACTCAGATTGCTTTTGTACTGAGATACACCACCAACATAAGCTTGAAGGGCAGCAAGTATTTCTTAATACACAGCTCTCAATAAATATCAGCTGAGTTTTCTTTTTTCTTTTTTTTCCTTCTTGTTTGATCACACCCAGCCCAGTGGTGCTCAGGGGTTACTCCTGGCTCTGCACTCAGAAATTACTGCTGGCACGCTCAGGGTACTCTCTGGAATGCCAATTGAACCCGGGTTGTCCACATGCAGGTAACCCACCTTACCCACTGAACCATTGCTCCAGCCCCAATACTAAAAGTTTAAATTTTAATATTTAAATGTAGTAAATTTAATATGGGATGTCGGATTTATTAAATTTAAATTGATTTAAATTTATTGACTAACCAATGACAAAATCTAAATAACATGTTTAAGGGTCAGAGAGATAGTACAGCTGGTAGGGCGTCTGTATGTCCTGCTAAGTCTCTGCCACTGCATGGTCCCTGCTTGGGCACTGCTGGCTATGGTCCAGTCCTTCCCCCATCAAAAGAAAAAAAAATTGTCCAACTTCCTTAAAATACTTAAAATAGCTCTTATAGCCAAAGTGATAGAACAGTAGACAGTGCACTCGTTTTACATGGAACCGACCCAGAGGGGCCGGAGCAATAGCACAGCATGTAGGGTGTTTGCCTTGCATGCAGCCAACCCGGTTCGATCCCCAGCATCCCAAATGGTTCTGAGTCTGCCAGGAGAAATATCTTAATTTTTTAATTAATTAGATTGGGGGACTGGATTTGGGCCACACCTTGCAGCACTCGAAGGGTACTCCTGGCTCTGCATTCAGAAATTGCTCCTGCCAGAATAAGGGAACCATTTGGGATGCCTGGGATCAAACTTGGATCCATCCCAAGTCATCCGCATGCAAAGCAAACGCCCTACCACTGTGCTATCACATCAGCCCCAGGAGTCATATCTTTTTTGTTTGTTTGGTTGGTTTTTTGGTCCATACCCGATGGTGCTTAGGGGTTACCGGTTATTCCTGGCTCTGAGCTCAGAAATCACCCCTGGAGGCTATGCTATCACTCTGGACCCATGCCAGGAGTAATTTCTAAGCACAGAACCAGGAGTAACACTTGAGAGCCTCCGGGTAAACTCAAAATCCAAAAAAATAAAAAGAAACTGACCCAATAATCCCCAATATCCAATATGGTTCCCGAAATATTACCCAGAGTAATCCCTGAGCATAAAGCCAAGAGTAAACAAGACATAGCTGTGTTGGTCCATAAACAAAACAAAAACAACAACAACAACAAAAATAGCTTCTTTTTTTTGGGGGGGGGGCCACACCCGGCGGTGCTCAGGGGTTACTCCTGGCTGTCTGCTCAGAAATAGCTCCTGGCAGGCACGGGGGACCATAGGGACACCGGGATTCGAACCAACCACCTTAGGTCCTGGATTGGCTGCTTGCAAGGCAAACGCCGCTGTGCTATCTCTCCGGGCCCCAAAAATAGCTTTTATATCCATTTATCATATAAAAAAAAATCCCTGTGGGAGTCTCTGCTCTATTGATCCAATTAATTGCTTTGTAATCTAATGGCCATTGTTCTTAAAATTAATTCAGGAAAGGGCCCAAAAAGAATACAGTAATGTGCAATTATGACACTAGGGGGCAGATTATCCAAGGAGGTGTCCAATCATCCAATAACTTGTCCTGAGCCAAAAACTTTCCTCTGGGGGCTGGAGAGATAGGTAAGGCGTTTGCCTTTCATGCAGAGGGTCATTGGTTCAAATCCCGGTATCCCATATGGTCCCCTGGGCCTGCCAGGAGCAATTTCTGAGCGTGGAGCCAGGAGTAACCCCTGAGTGCTGCTGGGTGTGACCTAAAAAACAAACAAAAAAAAACTTTCCTCTGTGAAAATGGTAAGTCCAGACTCACTCTTAGGCTCTTTTATGCTTTAGTGGTTGTCTATCTGTCTGCTCACCTGTCTCTCTCCTCCCTCCCTCCCTCTCTCCATACTGTGCTATAGCCCCAACCCCACTGGGTGGATTGTATCTCTTCATGTCTCTCTTCATCTCTTCAACCTTTTTTTTTTTTTAGAAAACATACTAGGGGCCGGAGAGATAGCACAGTGGTAGGGTGTTTGCCTTGCACACAGCTGATCCACGACAGACAGTGGTTCAAATCCCAGCATCCCATATGGTCCCCCAAGTCTACCAGGAGCGATTTCCGAGTGCAGAGCCAGGAGTAACTCCTGAGTGATAGCAGGTGTGACTCACCCAAAAACAAATACTAAAAAATGTATTTCAATTAACACTTGAGGATTACTGGCTTCTATTTCTTTGTTTTTGTTTTTTTTTGGGGGGGTTGGTGTTTTTTTTGGTTTTTCAGTCACACCTGGCAGCAGTTAGGGTCACTCCTGGCAGGCTCGGGGGACCATATGGTTTACCGGAATTCGTCCTTCTGCATGCAAGGCAAACACCTTCCCTCCATGCTATCTCTCCGGCCCTGTTTTTTGAGCCACACTTGGTGGTGCTCCTGGCTCTGTGCTCAGAAACTACTCCTTCATAAAAACTATTTGGAAGTGTTCCTGTTTCTTCAATTTTATGAAAGATCCTGAAAAGGATTGATAGTAGTTCCTCTTGAAATGTTTGTTAGAATTCATTAGGAGCTGGAGAGATAGCACAGCGGTAGGGCATTTGCCTTGCATGCAGAAGGGCCGTGGCTCGAATCCCAGCTATCCATATGGTCCCCCGAGCCTGCCCGGGGGGTGGGGGGGGGCAATTTTTGAGCATAGAGCCAGGAGTAGCCCCTGAGTGCTGTCGGGGTGACCCAAAAACCAAAAACATAAAGAATTTATTAGTGAGCCCATCTGGGCCTGGGCTTTTGTTTTGGGGAAGACTTTTGATTACCATTTTCATTTCCTCAATAGTTATGGAGCTGTTTAGATAATCACTTTGATACCAAAACCAGACAGAGATGCTGCCAAAAAAGAAAATTACAGACCACTATCCCTGATGAACACAGATGCAAAGATCCTCAACAAAATCCTGGCAAATAGGATCCAATGCCTCATCAAGAAGGTCATTCACTACAACCAAGTATATTTCATCCCAGGAATGCAAGGATGGTTTAACATCTGTAAATCATTCAACATAATACACCATATCAACAAAAAGAAAAAGAAAAATCAGGGGCCAGAGAGATAGTAAGGAAGTAGAGTGTTTGCCTTGCATGCAGGACGGTGGTTCAAATCCCAGCATCCCATATGATCCCCCGAGCCTGCCAGGAGTGATTTCTGAGTGTAGAGCCAGGAATAACTCCTGAGTACTGCTGGGTATGACCCAAAAACCAAAAAAAAAAAAAAAAAAAAAAGAAAAATCATATGATTATATCAATAGATGCAGAGAAAAGCATTCAATAAGGTCCAACACCCATTCTTGATTAAAAAAGAAAAAAAAACCCTCACCAAGATGGGAATAAAAAGAACTTTTCTCAATATAGTCAAGGCCATCTACTACAAGCCAATGGCAAATATTCTCAATGGAGATAAACTAAAAGCCTTTCCTCTAAAATCTAGTACAAGATAAGGCTGCTCTCTCTCACAACTCCTACTCAACCTAGTACTGGAAGTACTGCCTAGCAATTAGGCAAGAAAAAGATATCAAGGGTATCCAGATAGAAAAGGAAGAAGTTAAGCTCTCACTGTTTGCAGATGACATGATACTGTATTCAGAAAACCCTAAAGACTGCCAGAAGCTCCTAGAAACAATAGATCCCTATAGCAAAGTAGCAGGTTAAAAATTAACACGCAAAAGTCAATGGCCTGGGCCCAGAGAGATAGCACAGCGGTGTTTGCCTTGCAAGCAGCCGATCCAGGACCAAAGGTGGTTGGTTCGAATCCCGGTGTCCCATATGGTCCCCCATGCCTGCCAGGAGCTATTTCTGAGCAGACAGCCAGGAGTAACCCCTGAGCACCGCCGAGTGTGACCCAATAACCAAAAAAAAAAAAAAGTCAATGGCCTTCTTATACACTAATAATGATAGAGAACATTAAAAAACAATCCCAGGGTCGGAGAGATGGCATGGAGGTAGGGCATTTGCCTTGCATGCAGGACAGTGGTTTGAATCCTGGCATCCCATATGGTCCTCTGAGCCTGCCAGGAGCGATTTCTGAGTGTAGAGCCAGGAGTAACCCCTGAGTGCTACCGATATAACCCAAAAAACAAACAAAAACAAAAAACAAACAAAAATAAAACCCAATCTCATTCACATTAGTGCCAAAAAAACTAAAATAGAGTCAACTTAACTAAAGAGGTCAAGGAACTATACAAAGAAAACTACAAAAACCTGCTTCAAAAAATAAGAGAAGAACTAGGAAAAGGAGACACATACCCTGCTCATGGATTGGCAAGATTAATATCATTAAAAAATTAATACTCGGGGCCAGAGAGATAGCATGGAGGTAAGGCATTTGCCTTTCATGCAGAAGGACGGTGGTTCAAATCCCGGCATCCCATATGGTCCCCTGTGCCTGCCAGGAGCGATTTCTGAGCCTGGAGCCAGGAGTAACCCCTGAGCAATGCCAGGTGTGACCCCCCCCCCAAAAAAAATTAATACTCCTCAAAGCATTGTACAGATTTAATACAATCCCTCTAAAGATACCCAGGACATTCTTCAAAGAAGTGGATCAAACACACCTGAAATTCATTTAGAACAATAAACACCCATGAATAACTAAATCCTTGGGAAAAGGAATATGGGAGGCATTACTTTCCCTAATTTTAAATGATATTACAAAGCAAAAGTTATCAAAACAGCATGGTATTAGAATAAAGACAGATCCTCTGAGGAATAGACTTGAGTATTCAGAGAATGTTCCCCAGGCATACAATCAACTCATCTTTGATAAAGGGGCAAGACATCCAAAATGGAGCAAGGAAAGCCTCTTCAACAAGTAGCATTGGAACAACTGCAAAAAAACCACTTGCAAAAAAGCTAACTCAGACCCCCATCTAACACTATTCACGAAGGTCAAATCCAAATGAATTAAAGACCTTGATATCAGTCCTGAAATCATAAGGTATATAGAACAACACGTAGGTAAAATATTTCATGATATTGAGACTAAAAGGCATCTTCAAAAGGGAAATAGCACTCTCCAAACAAACGGAAGCAGAGATAAACAGATAGGACTATATTAAACTGAGAAGCTTCTGCATCTCAAAGGAAATAGTGTCTAGGTTTCAAAAGCCACCCACATAATGGGAGAAATATTCACCCAATATCCATCAGATAAGGGGCTAATATCCAAAATATACAAGGTACTAACAGAATTTAACAAAAAAAATCTAACCCCATCAAAAAATGGTGAGAAGAAATGAACAGACACTTCCTCAAAGAAGAAATACAAATGGTCAAGACACACATGAAAAAATGGTCCACATCACAATCAATCATCAGGGAGATGCAAATCAAAAAAACAATGCGGTACCATCTCACAACACAGAGACTGACAAACATCACAAACAAGAACAATCACTGCTGGCGGGGATGTGGAGAGAAAGGAACTCTCATTCATTGCTGGTGGGAATGCCGACTAGTCCAGTCTTTATGAAAAACAATATGAGGGGCCGGGTAGGTGGCGCTGGAGGTAAGGTGTCTGCCTTGCAAGCGCTAGCCAAGGATCAGGACCACGGTTCGATCCCCCGGCGTCCCATATGGTCCCCCCAAGCCAGGGGCGATTTCTGAGCACATAGCCAGGAGTAACCCCTGAGCATCAAATGGGTGTGGCCCAAAAACCAAAAAAAAGAAAAACAATATGGATGGGGCCGGAGAGACAGCATAGAGGTAAGGCATTTGCCTTGCATGCAGAAGGTCAGTGGTTTGAATTCTGGCATCCCATATGATCCCCTGAGCCTGCCAGGAGCAATTTCTGAGCGTAGAGCCAGGAGTAACCCCTGTGCGCTGCCGGGTTTGACAAAAAAAAAAAAAAAAAACCAAAAGCAAAACGACAAAAAAAGAAAAACAATATGGAGATTCCTCAAAAAACTGGACATGGGGCCAGAGAGATAGCATGGAGGTAAGGCGTTTGCCTTTCATGCAGAAGGTCATCAGTTCGAATCCCGGCGTCCCATATGGTCCCCCGTGCCTGCCAGGAGCAATTTCTGAGCATGGAGCCAGGAGTAACCCCTGAGCACCGCCGGGTGTGACCCAAAAAACACAAAAAAAAAAAAAAAAAAAAAAAAAAAAACTGGACATGGAGCTCCCATATGATCCAGCATACCCCTCCTAGGGATATACCCAAAGAACACAAAAATGGGGCCAGGCGGTGGCGCTAGAGGTAAGGTGCCTGCCTTGCCTGCGCTAGCCTTGGACAGACCGCGGTTCGATCCCCCGGCGTCCCATATGGTCCCCCAAGCCAGGAGAACTTCTGAGTGCATAGCCAGGAGTAACTCCTGAGCGTTACCGGGTGTGGCCCAAAAACCAAAAACCAAAAAAAAAAAAAAGAACACAAAAATACGATTCAAAAATCCCTTTCCCATACCTATATTCATTGCAGCACTATTTACAATAGCCAGATTCTGGAAACAATCAAGATGCCCTTCAAAAGAAGAATGGCTAAAGAAACTGTGGTACATCATATACAATGAAATATTATGCAGCCATCAGGAGAGATGAAGTCATGAAATTTTCCTATGCGTGGATGTACATGGAATCTATTATGCTGAGTGAAATAAGTCAGAGGGAGAGAGATAGACACAGAATAGTCTCACTGATCTATGGGTTTTAAGAAAAATTAAGGGTCCGAAGAGATAGCACAGCGGTGTTTGCCTTGCAAGCAGCCGATCCAGGACCAAAGGTGGTTGGTTCGAATCCCGGTGTCCCATATGGTCCCCCGTGCCTGCCAGGAGCTATTTCTGAGCAGACAGCCAGGAGTAACCCCTGAGCATCACCGGGTGTGCCCCAAAAACCAAAAAAAAAAGAAAAATTAAGGGCATTATTGTAATAATCCCCAGAGAAAATAGAGATGAGGGCCAGAAGGACTGGCTCACAAAATGAAGCTCACGACAAAGAGTAGTGGTGCAGTTAAGGAAATAACTACACTAACAACTATCATGACAATCTTAATGAGTAAGAAAAGTAGAATGCCTGTCTCAAATACAGGCAAGGGTTGGAAAGAGGGGGACATCGGTGTTGGGAATGTTGCACTGGCAAAGGGGGGGGTGTGTTCTGTTTATGAGTGAAACCCAACTACAATCATGCGTGTAATCATGGTGTTTAAATAAAGATTTTATATATTAAAATAAAGAAAAAAAGAAGGGCCTGGAGAGATAGCACAGCGGCGTTTGCCTTGCAAGCAGCCGATCCAGGACCAAAGGTGGTTGGTTCGAATCCCGGTGTCCCATATGGTCCCCCGTGCCTGCCAGGAGCTATTTCTGAGCAGACAGCCAGGAGTAACCCCTGAGCACCAACGGGTGTGGCCCAAAAACAAAAACAAAAAAAACAAAAAAAAAAAAAAGAAAGAAAGAAACAAAGAAACAAAGGAAGAAAGAAGCAAAGAAAGAAACTACTGGGCCCTGTGTTGGCGCTAAAGGTAAGGTGCCTGCCTTGCCTGCGCTAGCCTTGGACGGACCGCGGTTCGATCCCCTGGTGTCCCATATGGTCCCCCAAGCCAGGAGCAACTTCTGAGCACATAGCCAGGAGTAACCCCTGAGCGTTACCGGGTGTGGCCCAAAAAACCAAAAAAAAAAAAAAAAAAAAAAAAGAAAGAAACTACTCCTGGCAGGCTCTCAGAACCATAAGAGATTCCAGGGATGGAAGCTGGGTCAGCTGCATGCAAGTCAAATGCCCTACCCACTGTGCTATTGCTCCGCCCCACTGGCTTCAATTTCTGCATAGACAAAAACCCATCAACTTACTAGTGGCCGAAGCGGCAGTGCAGGGCAGCCAGATTCAAGGCCGCATATCTCAGGCTCCGCCCGTAGCCTTCTTCCCCATTACTCTTACTTTCCGCTCCAGTGAGAATCAGGCGGTCAAAATAATGAAGGAGACTGTGTGTGGAACTGAAAACATCTTGGACTCGAAGGTTGTTTAAGTAGCTGAGATAATGCTAAAATGAGAAATAATCAACATGATTTTAATATCCTCCTTTTTGAAAAAAACTAATGCAGAAAAAACTGTGTGCAAATACCACAGAATGTATCCTTCACTCTTCTAACAAGATTGCCTTAGTTTAGCTATTTCCCCCCTCCCCCCCCACAGGGATTAAATACAAGTTCAATAGGTCTGAGGCTATAGATTGCCAAATAATAATAAACCAAAATAATAAAAAAAATATAAAATAAATCTATTCCACACTGATGACAGAACTGTATCAGGCTGTATACAGGCTTTGCATGCAAGAGGCCTGGGTTCTGAGGTCAGAGAGATAGCATGGAGGTAAGGCATTTGCCTTGCATGCAGAAGGTCGGTGTTTCGATTCCCGGCATCCCATATGGTCCCCTGGGTCTGCCAGGAGCAATTTCTGAGCCAGGAGTAACCCCTGAGTGCTGCTGGATGTGACCCCACCCCCCAAAAAAAGAGGCCTGAGGTTCATTTCCTTGCACTCCTTGGTCAAGGTATGACCCCTGAGCACAGAACAAGGAGAAGACTGGAACACTGCCCAGTGTGGCCCAAAACAAAAACAAAAGCAACTTAGGTCAAAGAAGCTCAGTGACCAGGAGCACATACATGGAATGCAGCTTAGAAGAGGAGCCGCTCTAGCTCTGCATGCTGGAGGCCTCAGTTCAGTCCATAGCACCAAATGGTTCCTCAAGCACCAGGAGTGACTCCCAAGCATCTATCACTAGAGTCACTGTGAGCACTGCTATGTATGGCCTAAAACTAAAATCAGTCTGCTCTACCATCCGCAACCCATGATTCACAACATCAGTGATATGAATGAGAGAATATTGGTGACAAAAGTGATCCCTACTGGCCGGATGGGGGGTGTGAATAGGGAGCAAAGATTGGCAAGCTCAGGCTAAGAAGCTGACTTGCCAGCAACATAATTTCTTTCCAAGAACTTGGGCCAATAGGTCAAACGTAATTTGCATTGGCCACTCAATACCCGTCCTCAAGTAGCCAAGATACTTTCTTTCCAATTCTGGGAAAAGACTCACCGCTTCAGCAAAATCAGGATTGAATTTCAGCAAGTTATTCAATTCTTTCTGCAAAGAAGCTGGTGTGAGGGCTTTAGTTTCATCATTCTTTAACAACAAAGCCTGAAATTGGAAAGTGACAACTTCAGTAAAAGGATTTAGTGATTTGATGTTGGGTATGGCCAGGTGACCAGAAAAGCTGTAAACATCTAAACACAGTATTACCTTAGTTAAAAAATAAAAGCCAGGGCAGGAGAGAAAATAAGAGTTAAGACAAATTACATACAGGTTGGTACAATTCTCAGCTCCACATTCTTAGCAGAGCCAGAAGGAAACCACTGAGCACTGCCATTTATGGCCCAAAACAACAAAATTTAAAAAAAAGTCAAGGGGCTGGAGAGAGAGCATGGAGGTAAGGCGTTTGCCTCGCATGCAGAAGTACGGTGGTTCAAATCCCGACATCCTATATAGTCCCCCGAGCCTGCCAGGAGCAATTTCTGAGCGTAGAGCCAGGAGGAATCCCTGAGCACTGCCGGGTGAGACCCAAAGACCAAAAAAAAAAAAAAAGGTCAATAAATAAATCCACATTAGTGTACACTACACAGTGTCACCTGACTTTTCAGTGGGGACTATACCAGGAATTACTCCTGGTGGTTTGGGGTAACATACAGGACACACATACACACACACACACACACACACACACACACACACACACACACACACACACACACACACACACATGGATGTATGTAAAATACATATAAAAAACTAGAATATTTAATTTTAGAGGCAGGAGCAATAGCATAGTGGTAGGGAGTTTGCCTTGCACATGGCTAACCAAGAGGGACCTGGTTTGATTCCCGGCATCCCATATGGTCCCCCGAGCCTGCCATGAGTAATTTCTGAGCAAAGAGCCAGGAGTAACTCCTGAACACCACCAGGTGTGGCTCAAAAACCAAAAAGAAAAAAAATAGAGTATGTAATTTTATTTTTCACAGAGGTTACAAGCACAGGTGTAAGGGTGACCTCTGCCCAGCAATCTAGGCATGTCAGCACTGTGATCTAAAGGTGATCAGGACTGAAGGTGCGAGGGGTCACCAGGGATATGCTCAGTGGTGATGGCGTGTGTGTATGAGTGTGATATAGTATCAGTGATCAAACTCAGGGGCTTGAGCATGTGTTTTACCACAATGAGCTATTTCCCCAGCCCCAGTATTTTATTTATTTTGTTTGGGGGAGAGTTTGGGACATACACAATAGTGTTTAGACTTTACTCCTGGCATACTCAGGGATCATAATAGGGTTGTGGATTAAATAAGGATCAGCCTACAAACAAGGTAAGCCTCTTAAGGCCTGTAATATCTCTTCAGTCCAAATATTTATATTTTGATCAAAATTAGAAGAGTTGGAACAACACTACAGTGGATAGAGTGCTTGCATTGCTCACGACCAACCAGGCAGCTCATGTGGTCCCTGAATACAGAGCCAGGAGTAAGCCTGAGCACCACTGGGTATGGGCCAAAAACAAAAAGCAAAAGAGGGGCATTTGCCTCGCTCGCGGCTGACCCAGGATGGACCGAGGTTCAATCCCCCAGCATCCCATATGGTTCCCCAAGCCAGGGGCTGTGGGGAGCCTAGCTGATGAAACCTGGGACATAGGACACCTCAGTAATTCCTAATCTGGTCACCCACGTGACCAAAAAGCCCATGCCTTGAGAACAAAGGAAATAGACAAAAATAAAGTAATTCAGAGCAGCCCAATATATCTAGCCAGAAAGAAAAATATAGTTTGCCTTTGTGTTAGCAAACATTATTAAAAACTTTGTTTGAATCTTATGCCTTTTAGTAAAACGTGCTCAGGTCTACCTCTGCCCCTCCCTACTACCTGCCCCAATTTATGCTAATGAATGCTTGTAACTGTGATTGGTGTAAAATTTGTAACACCCCTGACGTGTTTCAGCCCTTAAAAGCTGATCCCCCAACAATAAACTTCCCTTTTTGAACAGCATGTGTTGTCTTGAAGGCTTCTTTTACTAATCTCTCTAGTTCTTCTTTATAGGTCGGTTCTGCTCGAGTGAACCCACTAATAACTAGCAACTTTCATCTCCACACCCCCGCGGGTCGGGGGACTCCCACGAAAGTTGCAAGGGGCAATTTCTGAGTGTACACCTAGGAGTAACCCCTGAGCATTACCAGGTGTGGCCCAAAAATTAAAAAAAATAATTAAAAAAAGAAAAAGCCAAAGAAATGAGAATGCAATGTATATTTACATCCTATTCATTTTTTTTTGTTTTTGTTTTTGTTTGTTTTTTTTGGGGGGATACTTGGTGGCACTCAGGGGTTACTCCTGCCTCTGTGCTCAGAAATCACCACTGGTTTGGGAGACCATATGGGATGCTGGAGTTCGAACCTGCGTCGGTCCTGGGTCAGCCACGTGCAAGGCAAAGGTCTGACCGCTGTGCTACCACTCTGGCCCCAACTTCCTATTCTTTTTATTTAATAATTTTTTTGTTTGTTTGTTTGTTTGTTTGGGGGCCACACCCTGCGGTGCTCAGGGGTTACTCCTGGCTGTCTGCTCAGAAATAACTCCTGGCAGGCACGGGGGACCATATGGGACACCGGGATTCGAACCAGCCACCTTTGGTCCTGGATTGGCTGCTTGCAAGGCAAACGCTGCTGTGCTATCTCTCCGGGCCCTTATTTAATAATTTAGGCTCTGTGTCATCAACTGGTCTTTGAAAATATTATTTTATTTTTTGGTGTTGGTTTTCGTTTTGAGGCCACACCTGGCAGCACTAAGGGGTTATTCCTGGCTCTGCACTCAGAAATCACTGCTGGTAGGCTCAGTAGGCTCAGGGGATCATATGGGATGCCCTTGGTTGGCCACGTACAAGGCAAACACCCTTCCCACTGTGCTACCACTCTGGCTCCAAAAATACAACTTTTTTTTTTTTTTTTTTTTTTGGTTTTTGGGCCACACCCGGTAATGCTCAGGGGTTACTCCTGGCTATGCGCTCAGAAGTCGCTCCTGGCTTGGGGGACCATATGGGACGCCGGGGGAATCGAACCGCGGTCCGTCCCAGGCTAGCGCAGGCAAGGCAGGCACCTTACCTTTAGCGCCACCGCCCGGCCCCCAAAAATACAACTTTTAAAGCAAAAGCATTAACCCTTTGTCACATTCATTACAAATACTCTGCTTGATTCCAGAATCTTTAATACAGAAGCATGATACCAACAACAGAGACTGTGTGAAAAGTGTGTTGGCACTACAGACAATGTCTTGGGATCAGACGATAACTTGCCTGAAGCCTAGAGTTGGTCTTATGCCAGGAAACTTCAGGGGTAGGATCTCTTTGTATTTAGGCCAAGGTTATTCCTTTCCATGCCTCTCATATTTTGGTGGGCCTATGCAAACAACAATTGCCACTCTAACACCGTTTTTACTGTGCTCCTTTGACTCTAATCCTTAAAATGCACCCACTTAAAATTTGAAGTTAAATGCACCCACTTAAAATTTGAGGTTAACTTAAGCTAATATGCATGTACATGGAAATGTAAAAAATACTATGCCTCTAATGTTTAAGGAGTTACATAAGTTTTATGGCTTTAGATTGCCTTGTGTGCTATTAAGAAATATTATAATGTACTACAATCTGGGGACTTGAGGGACAAAGTAATTGTACATGGATTCTATTTTATTTATCTTAATGTTCTTTGGCTGAAAGTTCAAAGTTAAGATATCAGCAAGGGGGGCCGGGCGGTGGCGCTAGAGGTAAGGTGCCTGCCTTGCCTGCGCTAGCCTAGGACAGACTGCGGTTCGATCCCCCGGCGTCCCATATGGTCCCCCAAGCCAGGAGCGACTTCTGAGCGCATAGCCAGGAGTAACCCCTGAGCGTCAAATGGGTGTGGCCCAAAAACCAAAAAAAAAAAAAAAAAAAAAAGATATCAGCAAGGGGACTTCTTCTGAGAATTATGTTATGGGTGATTGTCCTTCCACTGTAACTTTACCTTGTCCTCTTTCTTTGCATCTTTGTTCTCATAATTCAAAATAAAAAAATTAATAAAAAAAAATACTCTGCTAATTTTTTTGCTTGCCTTTTAATTTTGATAAATGTGTTCTGACATGCAATTTTCATTTTTATACTGAAAAATCAAATCCTTGCCTGAGTGTTTTTTCTCATAGCTTTTATGTTTAAAAAGTCTTTCCTCACCCACTTAAAAGTTAATATACAGTTCTGTCGAGCCTAATTACAGCTTTGAATATGACATTTAACCCTTTAATCCATGTCTGATGTGCTGAAGTATGAGACCCACCTATGTTTTCCTCTCTACAGCTAATTGTCTAGACAGGTTTTTCAAGTCCATCTGAAAATTTCTTGCTGGGATAAGTCAATTATATATCTCCAGATCTAATAATTTTAACTTTCTGGATAGAGAAAATTAGTAACAAAACAAGGAGAAGCTAGAGCAAAAACAAACAAACAAAAACAAAAACCACACTGGAGGCCGAAGAGATAGCACAGCAGTAGAGCATTTCCCTTGCACATAGCCAATCAGGAAGGACAGTGGTTCGAATCTCGGCATCCCATACGGTCCATCATGCCTACCAGGAGCATTTTCTGAGCAGAGCCAGAAATAACCCCTGAGCACTGCCGGGTGTAGCCCAAAAAAAACAAAAAACAAAACAAAACAAAACAAAAAAACAACTGAGGGCCCGTGGCAAGATAGTATGAGCAGGTAGAGCATTTGCCTTGCGCATGGCCAACCCAGCATCAACCAGGGTTCAATCCCTGGCATCCTACCAGGCCCCCTCAAGCCTGCCAGTAGCGATTTCTGTATGCAAAGCCAGGAATAACCCCTGAGCATC
This sequence comes from Suncus etruscus, assembly GCF_024139225.1. Taxonomy (NCBI): domain Eukaryota; kingdom Metazoa; phylum Chordata; class Mammalia; order Eulipotyphla; family Soricidae; genus Suncus; species Suncus etruscus. Next base: position 27,900,571 of record NC_064862.1, read on the forward strand.
ACCAGGTGTGACCCAAAAACCAAAAAAAAAAAAAAAAAAAGAAAAAGAAAAAGGCCAGAGCAATAGCACAGCAACTCTGGCATTTGCCTTGTATGCAGCCAAATGGGGTTTGATCCTGGGCATCTCATATGGTCCCTCAAGCCTGCCAGGGGTAATCTCTGAGTGCAGAGCCAGGAGTAACCCTTGAGCGCCTCATGGTGTGTCCCCAAAACAAAATAAAGAAAAAAAACTTTTGGACTGGAGTGATAGCACAGTGGGGAAGAGCATTTGCCTTATATGCAGCTGACCCAGGTTTGATCTCCAGCATCCCATATGGTCCCCCCGCAAGCACCACCAGGAGTGATCCCTAAGCACAAAGCCAGGAGTAACCCCTGAGCACTCCTGGGTGTGGGGAAAAAAGAAAAGAAAAGAAAAGAAAAGAAAAGAAAAGAAAAGAAAAGAAAAGAAAAGAAAAGAAAAGAAGGGGCCGGAGAGATAGCATGAAGGTAAGGCGTTTACCTTTCATGCAGAAGGTCATCAGTTCGAATCCCGGCGTCCCATATGGTCCCCCGTGCCTGCCAGGAGCGATTTCTGAGCATGGAGCCAGGAGTAACCCCTGAGCACTGCCGGGTGTGACCCAAAAAACCACAAAAAAAAAAAAAAGAAAGAAAAGAGGGGGCTGGAGAGATAGCATGGAGGTAAGGCGTTTGCCTTTCATGCAGGAGGTCATCGGTTCGAATCCCAGCGTCCCATATGGTCCCCCGTGCCTGCCAGGAGCAATTTCTGAGCATGGAGCCAGGAGTAACCCCTGAGCACTGCCGGGTGTGACCCAAAAACCACAAAAAAAAAAAAAAAGAAAAGAAAAAGAAGGAAGGAAAGGAAGGAAGGAAGGAAGGATGGAAGGAAGGAAGGAAGGAAGGAAGGAAGGAAGGAAGGGAAGGAAGGGAAGAAAGAAAGAAAGAAAGAAAGAAAGAAAGAAAGAAAGAAAGAAAGAAAGAAAGAAAGAAAGAAAGAAAGAAAGAAAGAAAGAAAGAAAGAAAGAAAGAAAGAAAGAAAGAAAGAAAGAAAGAGAGAAGGAGGGAGGGAGGGAGGGAGGGAAGGAGGGAGGGAGGAAGGGAAGGAAGGAGGGAGGGAGGAAGGGAAGGAAGGAGGGAGGGAGGGAGGGAGGAAGGAAGGAGGGAGGGAAGAGGGAGGGAGGAAGGGAAGGAAGGAAGGAAGGGAGGGAGGGAGGAAGGAAGGAGGGAGGGAAGAGGGAGGGAGGGAGGGAGGGAGGAAGGAAGGAAGGAAGGAAGGAAGGAAGGAAGGAAGGAAGGAAGGAAGGAAGGAAGGAAGGAAGGAAGGAGGGAGGGAGGGAGGGAGGGACGAAGGAAGGAAGGAGGGAGGGAGGAGGGAGGTGGAGGGAGGGAAGGAGGGAGGGAGGGAGGGAGGGGGAGGTGGAGGGAGGGAAGGAGGGAGAAGAAAGGAGGGACGGAAGGAAGGGAGGGAGGGAGGAAGGAAGGAAGGAAGGAAGGAAGGAAGGAAGGAAGGAAGGAAGGAAGGAAGGAAGGAAGGAAGGAAGGAAGGAAGGAAGGAAGGAAGGAAGGAAGAGCAGCTCTAAAGTACCAGCAGTGTACTACTAGTGCTTTGCTATCTGTTCCTGTAAAGTCATCAAAAATAAGTTGGGGGGGGTCGGGGCCAGAGAGGTGGCGCTAGAGGTAAGGTGTCTGCTTTGCAAGTGCTAGCCAAGGAAGGACCAAGGTTCGATCCCCCGGTGTCCCATAATGGTCCCCCCCAAGCCAGGGACAATTTCTGAGCGCTTAGCCAGGAGTAACCCCTGAGCATCAAACAGGTGTGACCGAAAAAAACAAAAATAAAAATAAGTTGAGGGGCAGAGCGGTGGTGCAGCGGTAGGGCGTTTGCCTTGCACACCGCTGACCCAGGATGGACCTCGGTTCGATCCCCCAGTGTCCCATATGGTCCCTCAATCCAGGAGCAATTACTGAGTGCATAGCCAGGAATAACCCAAGCGTTACCAGTGTGACCCAAAAAAAAACAAAAAGAAAATTTCTTTAAGGAACAGAAGAGATAGCACAGCGGTAGGGCGACTGTCTTGCATGTGGCAGACCTGGGAGGAACACCCCCCCACCCCCCCCCCCGGCATCCCATAAGGTCACCTAGCCTGCCAGGGGCAATTTCTGAGTGTTAAGCCAGGAGTAACCCCTAAGCACTGCTGGGTGTGGCCCAACAACCAATAAATAAATAAATAAATAAATAAATACATAAATAAATACATAAATAAATACATAAATAAATAATAGGGCCAGAAAGATAGCACAGCAGTAGGGCATTTGCCTTTCACATGGCCAACCCAGGACAGACCTGGGTTCAATCCTTGGCATCCCATATGGTCCCCTGAATCTGCCAGGAGTGATTTCTGAGTACTGAGCCAGGAGTAACCCCTGAGTGCTGCCAGGTATGACCCAAAAACAAAACAAAAAACAGAAAAAAATAACTTAATAAAGTTAAAAACAAGATGATGTGGTGGCAACAAGGAAAGTGTGTGACAAATAATGCAAAACATAGAACATGACAGTGTGCACGTCTTCACCAGATTGCTTTGAGATCCCCAGGATCACATGGTCCCTTGGGCACTGCTATGAGTGGCCCCCAAGAACCGAGCTAGGAAGTTTAGCCAAGCAGGGCTAGATATGACCCATCCCGTTAAAGAAGAGAGTGCCCATGATCAAAATTATGAAATAAGAAACAATCCTTCGGGGCTGGGCGGTGGCGCTGGAGGTAAGGTGCCTGCTTTGCCTGCGCTAGCCTAGGACGGACCGCGGTTCGATCCCCCGGCGTCCCATATGGTCCCCCAAGAAGCCAGGAGCAACTTCTGAGCGCATAGCCAGGAGTAACCCCTGAGTGTCACAGGGTGTGGCCCAAAAACCAAAAAAAAAAAAAAAAAAAAAAAGAAACAATCCTTCTAGCCACATTACTGACGGTGCCTAGCCCCAAAACGAAAACAATGTACAGAACTAACGTACCTGCTGAGAAAGGAAAAACTCGGCTTGTTTTTGGGAGAGAGGCCCACTGCAAGATACTTCCTCTTCTCTGAAAAAAAACAAAAACAAATGGAAAATAATAAAGAATTGCACAATAATAAAAATGATGATGCTTACAAAGTCCAATTGAGGGGCCAGAGTGATAGCACAACGGTAGGGCATTTGCTGCCCAGGATGAATCTGTGTTCAATTCCTGGCATCCCCTATGATCCCTCGAGCCAGGAGCGATTTCTGAGTGCATAGCCAGGAATACCCCTCAGCATCGCCGAATGTGGCCCAAAAACCAAAAGAAAAAAACACACACAAAGTCCAATTGAGGAGCCAGAGTAAAAGTATAGCGGGTAAGGCACTGCCTTGCATGTGGGTAACCCAAGTCAATCCACAGCATTCCATGAGGCCACCAGGAATAATTCCTGAGTGCAGGGCCAGGAGTAAGCTCTAAGCACCATTCATTGAGTATGACAAAGGAAAAAAAAAAAATCTATTGATTCTTCTTCAAGAGTTCCAAATCCCTTTCAACTTTTTTTTTTCCAGAAAAGGCCACAACTGGCTGTGCTCAAGGATCACTCTCCCTTTTTTTTTTTTTTTTTAAAGGCTCACTCTTTATGAAACCCAGCAGGTTCATCTGTGGTGCCTGGGATCTAACCAGCACCAAAGTAAGTACCCTGCCACTGCATGTACTATCATTCCCCCTCACCCCAATCTGTTCTACTTCCACTTCCCTTCCCCTTGTTGCTATGTCACATACTAATTGCAGTGCATACTGGGCCATGAGGCTCATGGAGATAAGGCCCTCTAAACGAATATTCTAAAAGAAAAACAGTGCTTCTGAGAGTTGTACAGTCTATCCTGCTTAAAGATTTATGACACATACATTAGAGAAGGCCGTCGTTGAAAAACTTACTCTTGTGCTCCCTGAAAACCACTCTGGGCACAACTACTCCTATTGGCACTTAGTTTCAATTCTAACAAATACCACCTCATAACCCCAAGGTGGTGCATAAGAGTCTGCACCTGATGGAGTTGCCAGGAACCCGGCCCACCTGGGCCCAACCAAGATCTGTGATACAATAGTGCCCCAGAGTGAAACGGAAAGATCATTGTTAGGCCAAGTTCTCAGAAGGAAAACGATTAAGCACCTGCCTAGTAAGAAGTACTTTTCTCTTAAACAAGCCTTGAATTAAATATGGCTGAACCCAGAGAGGTTAGAGACGGTGAGAATCTGAGTGAAAATGGTCACAGCACCGTACACATCACCCTCTACAGCCCAAGACCAAAAGGCTTCGCTCACTTCAAACTCCCACAAAGGCAGGGGTGAGCAATAATAAAGGACATGGGAGCAACAAAGTTAATAGGATACAAAGAAAATCTCATTATCGTGACAGGTGAATGACTAGTGAAGGGCAACACCATCATTATAAGGAAGATGAAACTTGGCTTTGGGTGTCAGGCTACAGCAATGGTCAATAATGAGATTGGGGGCCCGGAGAGATAGCACAGCGGGTGTTTGCCTTGCAAGCAGCTGATCCAGGACCAAAGGTGGTTGGTTCGAATCCCGGTGTCCCATATGGTCCCCCGTGCCTGCCAGGAGCTATTTCTGAGCACACAGCCAGGCCAGGCGTAACCCCTGAGCACCGCCCGGTGTGGCCCAAAAAAAAACAAAAAAAAAAAAAAAATGAGCTTGGGAGAAGAGAGTGAAATGCCACAGTTCCGGGGCCAGCGAGGTGGCGCTAGAGGTAAGGTGTCTGCCTTGCAAGCGCCAGCCAAGGAAGGACCACGGTTCGATTCCCCGGCATCCCATATGGTCCCCCCAAGCCAGGGGCAATTTCTGAGTGCTTAGCCAGGAGTAACCCCTGAGCATCAAACAGGTGTGGCCCGAAAAAATCCAAAAAAAAAAAAAAAAAAAAAAACCAGAAATGCCACAGTTCCAACCAACTCTCTTTTGTTTTTTCATTTGTTTTTGTCTGGGGGAGATTCACATCCAGTGATATTCAGGGGTAATTTTTGGTTCTGCATTCAGAAATTACTCCTAGAGGTGCTCAGGAGATCATCCGGAATGCACCCACATGGCAGCAAGTGTTATACCCACTGTACTTTCTCTCTGGGCCCCTAAACATTTCAATTAAGAAATAATCAAGAGGGGCCGGGCGGTGGCGCTGGAGGTAAGGTGCCTGCCTTGCCTGCGCTAGCCTAGAACGGACCGCGGTTCGATCCCCTGGCATCCCATATGGTCCCCCAAGAAGCCAGGAGCGACTTCTGAGCGCATAGCCAGGAGTAACCCCTGAGCGTCACAGGGTGTGGCCCATAAACCAAAAAAAAAAAGAAATAATCAAGGGGGGCGCTGGAGAGATAGCATGGAAGCAAGGCGTTTGCCTCCCATGTAGAAGGTCAGTGGTTTGATTCCCAGCATCCCATAAGGTCCTCTGAGCCAGCCAGGATAACCCCTGAGCGCTGCTGGGTGTGACCCAAAAACCAAAAAAAAAAAAAAAAAAAGAAAGAAAGAAATAATCAAGGAGCTGTAGTAAGGTGTTGCCTTGATTGCACTAACCTAGGATGAACCACGGTTCAATCCCCCCGCGTCACATATGGTCCCCCAAGCCAGGAGCAATTTCTGAGTGCATAGCCAGGAGTAACCCCTGAGCATCACCGGGTGTGGCCCAAAAACAAAATAAACAAGAAAAAATAATCAAGAGGGGCCGAAGTGCCTTCTCCCTAGCTTGGGTGTGCTGGGAGCCTTGATAGGCCCCCAGCCGTCCCCTCTTATGCCCCCGGCCTCCAGGCCTTCCCTGGGTGCCAGCCCAGGCGGCCAGACAAGGTGGGTCCTAACTTGGGGTGTGCTGAGATTTGCCCAGTTGCAGTTTCTTTTTTTTTTTTTTTTTTGGCTTTTGGGCCACACCCGGCAATGCTCAGGGGTTACTCCTGGCTGGCTGCTCAGAAATAGCTCCTGGCAGGCACGGGGGACCATATGGGACACCAGGATTCGAACCAACCACCTTTGGTCCTGGATCGGCTGTTTGCAAGGCAAACGCCGCTGTGCTATCTCTCTGGGCCCCCAGTTGCAGTTTCTTACCAGTCTACATGTTCAATACCGCTCGGGGGCAATAGCCCCTGCGTGCACAGTATATATTAAGAGTATTCCCAATCCTTAAGTTATGTTTTGTGTATGCAGAATCTCTATTTTGTATTCTGACCTTTTGCACACTCCCACAAAGTTCATTTTTACTCCTAAACTCTCTCACCCCGCCCACCATCAGTAACCCAACATTACTCTTTTTAAGTTCAGTACTGCACAATCCTAATCACAGACCGAAGTCGTGCATTGGATCTAACAACCCCAACTATTTCAAAAGACATAATATGGACACGTACGTCTTTTGAATATTTTATGTGTTTCTCTGACAGCTATAACTTTACTATATATTCTCTTACACAGTGACGATTCTATCCACTTTTTATCTTTTCTTCCTTTTGTGAGCTGTTCAATAAGGAATTTTGGTGAAAGAGTCCCCCAGTTTAATGCTTATGATTGAACCATGTCATAGGGATTGTTGAACTTGTTCTTATGGCCCCCATATGCACCGATAATGCCATGTGGCATTGTTCCTTGTTTGCATAGGCACATTAAAATGGGAAAATACGGGGCCGGCGAGGTGGCGCTAGAGGTAAGGTGTCTGCCTTGCAAGCGCTAGCCAAGGATCAGGACCGCGGTTCGATCCCCCGGCGTCCCATATGGTCCCCCCAAGCCAGGGGCAATTTCTGAGCGCTTAGCCAGGAGTAACCCCTGAGCATCAAACGGTGTGGCCCTAAAAACCAAAAAAAAAAAGGGAAAATACTATACATACAAATAAGATCTTATCTAATAGAGATTGGAACACACAAATCTTGTAGTGCAATGGGACCTTCCACCCTGAACATTAATATAATGACCTGGCACAGGCCTCAGAAGAATGGACATTCTCCATTCATCCCTGAACCAGGGAAGCCATCCACGAAACATCCAAGTTAACATCACCTGGAAGCAATCCTCTACCAGGAAAGACCCTACCGCTGCTCTGACATTGACCTGCTCAAAAGAGACTTCCCTTAACACTGAGAAGACTTAAGAACATCAACAACCTGCTTACAGGACAGGGCTCTCTGCATTGCCCTTTAATTGTGAGGTGAAACTGGAGGACATTCCACATCCTGACTTCAATGTAGGATTTGCAGATTCCAGGATTTTTTTTTTTTTGGTGTGGTTTTTTTTTTGGTCATACCCGGCAGTGCTCAGGGGTTACTTCTGGCTCCATGCTCAGAAATTGCTCCTGGCAGGCACAGGGGACCATATGGGACGCTGGGATTCGAACCAATGACCTCCTGCATGAAAGGCAAACGCCTTACCTCCATGCTATCTCTCTGGCCCCGGATTCCAGGATCTTTAATACAGAAACATGATACCAACAACAGAGACTGTGTGAAAAATAAAAGTGTGTTGGCACTACAACGTCTTGGATTGGACAAACTAGCTTGCCTGGAGCCTAGAGTTGGTCTTATGCCAGGAAACTTCAGGGGTAGGGTCTCCTTGTATTTAGGCCAAGGTTTTTCCTTTCCATGTCCCCCATGTTTTGGTGGGCCTATGCAAACAATAATTGCCACTCTAACACCGTTTTTACTGTGCTCCTTTAACTCTAATCCTTGAAAAAAACCCACTTAAACTTTTGAGGTTAACTTAAACTAATGTGCATGTGCATGGAAATGTAAAAAAAATGCTATGCCTTTAATGTTTAAGGAATTACATAAGCTTTATGGATTTACATTGCTTTGTGTGCTGCTAAGAAATGTTATGGTGTATTGCAATCTGGGGACTTGAGGGACAAAGTAATTGTACATGGGTTCTGTTTTATTTATCTTAATGTTCTTTGGCTGAGAGTTCAAAGTAAGATATCAGCAAGGGGGGCCGGGTAGGTGGCGCTGGAGGTAAGGTGTCTGCCTTGCAAGCGCTAGCCAAGGAAGGACCGCGGTTCGATCCCCCGGCGTCCCATATGGTCCCCCCAAGCCAGGGGCGATTTCTGAGCACATAGCCAGGAGTAACCCCTGAGCGTCAAATGGGTGTGGCCCAAAAACCAAAAAAAAAAAAAAAAAAAAAAAGATATCAGCAAGGGGACTTCTAAGAATTCTGTTTATAGGTGATTGTCCTTCCACTGTAATTTTACCTTTCTTTTCATCTTTGTTCTCATAATTAAAAATATTTAAAAAAATAAAAAAGAAAATAAAGAAAAAAAAAAAAAAAAAGAGGGCCGAAGTGATAGCACAGCATTTGTTTTGCATGCAGAAGACTCAGGTTCAATTCCTGGCATCCCATATAGTCCTCCTGAGTGCCAATAGGTGTGGTCCAAAATAAACAAAAATAGAAATAATCAAGAGGATCCAGCTCAATAGCTGAACACATACTTTGTATGCAAGAGGCCTACATGATCCCCTGATCATCAAGGGAGTGAGTAGCCCCACTCCCAGTAAGATCGAGAAGTTGGGAATGTATAGGAAAGGAATCCTGGCGAGGAAAACCCCTGACCTTATAGACACATCCAGCTCTTCTTTTTCCATCTTTCTCTCAGCCTCCTCTCTGTTGGTCAGCTCCATCTCAGCATCTTCAATTGTCTTTTTCTCCCCATTCTGGAAGTACTGCTGCAAGGCAGTGTAGAGTTTAAACACTTGGCTGAAAGAAAGCTTACTATAAGCCAAGATCATGTGACGCAGGAACAAGCCTATGAAAGAAGACAAAGGCAAGATGAAAGCACAGAGCGAAATCCAGGCCCCACCAAGCTCCTGACTTTGTCAGTGCACCACCACTTCCTTCAAAAGGATCACACTCAGGGACCAGAGCCATAGCACAGCATGTAGGGCATTTGCTTTGCACGTGGCTGACCTGGATTTGATCCCTTGCATCCCATGAAAAAAAAAATTCACAGACTCTCACAGTTGCTGCTCCCTAGTCCTAGAATATTCTTTTCCACGGCATTCTATTATAAAGCTGGTTTCTTCCTACTAAGGCCTCAGCAGTCCCACTCGCCAACCACCATCTTTATCCTTGCAATTTATTTTTTGTTTGTTTGGTTTGGGGCCATACCCAGTGGTACTTAAGGGTAGATCCCAGGCTCTGAACTCAGGGATCACTCCTGGTAGACTAAGGGGGCCATATGGGATTCCAGGGATCAAACCTTACCAGCCACATAGAAACAAGGGCCCTACATGTTGTACTATTGCACTGGTCCCTTGCCACTTACTTTCTTGGCAGCTGTAACAGCCATTAGAAATTACCTTATTTCGGGGCCAGCGAGGTGGCGCTAGAGGTAAGGTGTCTGCCTTGCAAGCGCTAGCCAAGGAAAGGACCACGGTTCGATCCCCCGGCGTCCCATATGGTTCCCCCCAAGCCAGGGGCAATTTCTAAGCGTGTAGCCAGGAATAACCCCCTCAGCATCAAACGAGTGTGGCCCGAAAAAACAAAAACAAAAACAAAAAAAAAAAAAGAAATTACCTTATTTGGGGCTGATCTGGGTTTGATCTCCCAAATGACCCCCTGAGCAGTGCCAGTAGTAATTCATGAGTGCAGAGTCAGAAGTAACTACTGAACATCAACAGGTGTGACCCAGAAACCAAAAAGTACAAAATAAATTACCTAACTGATCTGTATGCCATAAAACTGAAGTCCCTCCCAGCCCCTGACCCTCACCTCCAGAAGGTACTCTCTCCCTAAGAAGATGGTCATGTCTATCTTGTAAATACAGAAAATCAACAAAAACCTGATGCAGAGTAACATGCAAATAACATGCCAAAGAGTCGGGGAAACTGATCTTGGATTTGGAAAGAACAGAAAAGTACCCAACGACTTCACGGATACCCTCACTTGGTGGACTATATCAATAATAGGCCTTTGCTTTCCTCTCTCCACAAGAGTTTAATTTCTGAGTTTTATTTTTTGTTTTATTTTGGGACCACAGCCAATGTTACTCAGGATTTACTCCTAGCTCTGTGCTCAAGGATCACCCCTGGTGGACCTGGGGGGCCATGTGGGATACCATGGATTGAACCTGGCACAACTGCCTCCAAGGCAAGCACCTTCCCCACTGTACTATCACCCCAGCAGAGGCCCTGACTAGGAGGTGTACATGCAGACAAGAGATCTAGTATCAAAGAAGCTGAGAAGTCTAAAAGCTCCCAGGATCAACCTACTACCTTAACGACTGCAGGAAGTAACAGAAGACATTATTTATTTATTTATTTATTCCACAAGACATTATTTAAACAGAAATCAAAAGGATATGGTAACAAATAGACACTGAAACATGTCCAACATCCCCACAGTGATTTCTCCAAGTAGACTAACAGCAGAGTAAAGAAAGCTGCTCACGACTATCAAGAGTCTCAGCTCTCCTTGAAAGGGCTTCTTACCTACTACACTTGTCTTGTGAACATCAGGTTCAGTTCCAGAGAAAGAATCTGAAAGGTCATCAAAAAATTGTTCCATGTCCTTCAATTCACCTTCAGCCATCAGTTTAATTCTGAATGAAAAAAGTCAAGGTGTGTATTTTAGGAAGGACCTCTGAACATCCTCCACATTTCAAGTAAATAATCTATTTTATTAATATTATGATTATCATTATTGCCATTATTAACAATATTTGATTTGGGGGCTACATCCAGATGTGTTGAAGATTTATTCCTGGCACTGAGCTCAAAAATCACTTCTTGCAAGGTTCAGGGAACACACTTAGTCCAGGAATTGAAACTGGCTCAACCACATAACGGAAATGCCTTCCCCGTTCTCAGCCCACTTATTTTGTTTGTTTGCTTTTGTTTGAAAACAACCTTCAGTGATGCTCCAGATTCTTCACTCAGAGATCATTACTAGTAGAGCTCAGGGGACTATCTGGTCCTAGGGATTGAACTTGGGTCAGCCGCATGCAAGGAAGGTGCCCTACACAATGTACTATCTATCGCTCAGGCCCTTACTAATTATTTTAAGGCAATTCAGAGTCATATTCATATGATGGTATATAAAACAAAGGTACCTGAATATATGGACCTGAGTTCAATCCCCAGGCGTCCCATATGGTCCCGAGTGAGGAGTGATTTCTGAGCGCATAGCCAGGAGTAACCCCTGAGTGTCAACAGGTGTGGCCCAAAAACAAAAACAAAACAAAACAAAACAAAACAAAACAAAAAAAGAAATAGCTCCTGGTAGGCATGGAGAACCATCTGAGATGCTGGGATTCGAACCAACATCGGTCTTAGGTCAGCCACTTACAAGGAAAATGCCCTACCACTGTGCTATCTCTCCAGCCCCCAGTCACATATTTTTAAGAATACTGTAGTGTTAAATAACTAACGATGGTGCTGGATGGAGAAGGATGGATGAATTTTTCTCTGCCATCCCAGGCCACGTGGCTCCACAATCCCCATTCAGCTGGCAGGTCCCAGGTTTAGGTGAACGGCGGAATCAGACTCATCCAGAGACAGGCATCAGGAAGTATCAGCTTTATTCATGCCCTATCCACCACATGTGTGGCCTATATCATAACCTTTTAAGCGTTCAACCATTCTTAGCTAGCCCTGCATCTTAACTCCTTTCAGCCATCTTCCCTTTTAGCTCCATGCTAGCCAAAGACCAGAAGCGCGAGAGCGCCAGCCAAAAGCCAGAGAGCCAAAAGTCCTAATCCCCTCTGGTCCATACCTTATCTACCTTTTCTAAGACCCCTCCCAGGAATGGGCAGGGTCTTGCAGATAAGGTCAAGTTACCTAGGAAGAATGGAGGGATGAGGCTTCAAATATCATTGCTGACATTTTCTTGCTTAAAAATGTTTTAGGGGGGGCTGGGAAGGTGGCGCTAGAGGTAAGGTGTCTGCCTTGCAAGCGCTAGCCAAGGAAGGACCGAGGTTCGATCCCCCGGTGTCCCATATGGTCCCCCCAAGCCAGGGGCAATTTCTGAGCGCATAGCCAGGAGTAACCCCTGAGCGTCAAACGGGTGTGGCCCAAAAACCAAAAAAAAAAAAAAAAATGTTTTAGGGGCCGGGCCGGAGAGATAGCACAGCGGTGTTTGCCTGGCAAGCAGCCTATCCAGGATCTAAGATGGTTGGTTCGAATCCCGGTGTCCCCTATGGTCCCCCGTACCTGCCAGGAGCTATTTCTGAGCAGACAGCCAGGAGTAACCACTGAGCACTGCCGGGTGTGGCCCAAAAAAACAAAAAACAAAAAAATGTTTTAGGGGCCAAAGCGATAGCACAGTAGGTAGGGCATTTGTCTTGAAGTGGCCAACCTGGGTTGATCCCTGACATCCAATATGGTCCCCTAAATCTGCCAGAAGCAATAGGAGCTATTTCTTTTTTTTTTAAAATAATATATTTATTTAAGGACCATAATTACAAACATGTTTGTAGTTGGGCTTCAGTCATAAAAAGAACACCGCCCTTCACCAGTGCAACCTTCCCACCAACAATGCCCTCATCTCCTTCCTCCCCCACCCCCTGCCTGTATTCGAGACAGGCATTTTACTTTTCTCACTCATTAACATGATAGGAGTGATTTCTGAGCACAGAACCTGGAGTAAACCCCTAAGCACCGCTGGATGTGGCTCAAAAACCAAAAAAGAATATAAAAATTTAAATGTTTCAGAGTAATAAATCAGACAATAGAAATAGGATTTTCCATGACTAAAAAGAATAAAGTAGATACATACAGAATAATACATTCTGAAGTATATGGTTGATTTTTTTTTTTTTTGGCTTAGTTTTTGGGCCAAAACCAATGATGCACAAGGGTAACTTGGTTCTGCACTTGGGAATTACTACCGATGGTATTTGGAGGACCATATGGGATGCTGTGGATCAAACCTGGGTCACCCAGTTATACCCTATCCATTGTGCTTTCTCTTGGTACCTGAAGCATAAGTTGTTTAGTTTAGTCTTAGTTTTGGTTTTCTTAGTTGTGCTCACAGGTTATTCCTGACTCTGCACTCCAGAATCATTCCCAGTGGGCTTGGAGGACCATATGGGATGCTGGGGATCAAATTCAGGTAGGCCAGGTGCAAGGCAAAAACCCTGTTATATTATCACTCTGGCTCCTGAACATGTTTTAATCACTTTTTTCACTTAAAGCACTTAAGGTAACTACCCAAAATAATAAAACTTTTTCTCTGGGCCAAACAATAGCATGATGGGTAGGCATTTGCCTTGCACACAGCTGACCCAGGTTTGATTCCTGGCATCCCATAAGGTCCCCTGAGCCTGCCAGGAGTAATTTCTGAGCGTGGAGCCAGAAGTAATTTCTGAGCGTGGAGCCAGGAGTGACCCCTGGGCACTGCTCGATGTGACCCAAAAACAAAAACAAAAAAACAAAGTAAACTCCCTCTTCTAGAGCACATGAGGGGCTCACCAATTGTGTTTAGAGGGCCAAAGGGCCTCTACCATCGAACTTAGACAAGCTGTGAAGACTGACAGTTAAAGGGCCAGAGAGATAATACAGTGGTAAGATGCTTGCCTTGCACACGGCCAAACCAGGATGGACCCAAATGGTCTCCCTAGCCTGCCAGGAGCAATTTCTGAGAGCAGAGTCAGGAGTAACTCCTGAGAGCCACCAGATGTGACCCCCTCCCCCCAAAAAAAGACTGACAGTTAAGTGCTCAAACCAGCAATAAAGTAGGCCACCAAGGTGGCAGGCACCCAGTGGTGACCACCATGCAGTGTCAGGGATCCAATTCAGGAACAGGCACATGAAAAACATGCACACCACCCTGTTGAGTCTCTTCCCAGCTTCCAAATATCTATGCTTTCTTTATTTAGTGGGGGAGGCCCATACCCAAGGATGCTTAGGGTTTACTCCTGGGTTTACATTCAGGGATCACTCCTGGTGGAGCTCCAGAGATCCTATGGAGTGGTGGAGATAGAACCCAAATTAGGTCTGGAGTGATAGTACAGCAGGTAGGGCTCTTGCCTTGCATGCAGCCAACCTAGGTTCAATTCCCAGCATCCCATATGGTCCCTGAGCCTGCCAGGAGTGATTCCTGAGTGCAGATCCAGGAATAATCTCTGAGACCGCCAGGTGTGACCCTAAAACAAACAAAAAACAAAAAAAACAGGCAAGTGCCCTGCAAATTCTACTAGTACCATTGCCCCTCTCTTTATGCTTTCAAATATTATATATATATATATATATTATATATATATATATATTTGATACATAGATTTTTTTGTTTGTTTGTTTTTGGGTTATACCTGGCGGCACTGCACTCAGAAATCGACCTGGTAGGCTCAGGGAACCATATGGGATGCCAGGAATTGAACTGCAGTCCGTCCTGTGTTGGCGGCATGCAAGGCAGATGCCCCACTGCTGCTGTGCTATCTCTCCGGCCCCATAATATATAAACTGTATTTTCCGGCGTATAAGACAACTTGATGAGCCAGAGCAGTGGCGCAAGCGGTAAGGCATCTGCCTTGTGTGCATTAGCCTAGGATGGACCTCGGTTCGATCCCCCGGGGTCCCATATGGTCCCTCAAGCCAGGAGCTATTTCTGAGCGTATAGCAAGGAGTAACCCCTGAGCATCATATGTGGCCCAAAAACCAAAAAAAAAAAAAAAAAAGACGACCTTTGGCTCATGAAAAGTTCTTAAAAGTCGGGAGTCATCTTATATGCTGGTATACAACATGTTGAAACTGAAACTTACTCCAGCTTCAGGGATGAGTGATCCACCCCCCTTTTACTTTTAAGAAATTACTTACTTGTAAGACTTTTAGGAAGTTTTTCATGGCTTTAAGGGTCGTCTTATACGCCGGAACATATGGTATTTAAAAAGGCAGTAAACTTTACCTGATCTGTACTGAATTTGCCAACTGAGGACAAGATTCTTCAATGAGTTTGTACAGTTTTGATAGTGTAATATCAGGGCCCTAGAAAAAGGAAAGTTAAAGGTTAAGGAACATTTTTAAGAGCTGGCGATCAATAAATAACAAATATTTATTTATCAATGCAGGTTTTTGGTCTTGGTTTAGGTCACATTCAGCAGTGCTCAGAGCTTATTCCTGGCAGGGCTTGAGGACCATGTGCGATTCTGGGGATGGAACCAAAGCCCTTAACTTCTGTTCAATTTCTCTGGCCCCTCAATCTATCTTTTAACTAATTGTTTAAACATAAAAATCTCAAATAAGGAGCCAAAACAATAGAACAGCAGGTAGGGCATTTGCCTTGCACATGGCCAACCCTGGTTCGATCCCTAGCATTCCATATGGTCCCTTGAGCACTGCCAGGAATGACCCGAGCACCGCTGGTTTGACCCAAAAACAAACAAACAAAAAAAAATATCTCAAATGAGGAAAGGACAAAGAAACAAATCAACCTAAACTGGTACACACACTTTTATTTGCACAGCATTCGATTAGCCAGTGGAAAGGGGTGAAAGGCAAAACACAATCCACCAATCCTCCTTTCTTGGCTTTATAATCATAGCAAAGATATAGCCCTTTCCTTTATCAGTAAAATAAATATTTCCTGTGTCCAGGGCAAAGACTAAACACGATCATTCAAAGTGTTTTATAAACTTGAAAACAACCCACACACGGGTATATTACTTTCATTTGCTCCACCTCCCAAGGAGGAAGGTAGGCAGACATATCATACATCAGGGGTCTCAAACTCAATTTACCTGGGGGCCGCAGGAGGCAAAGTCCGGGTGGTCCTTGAGTGCAAAGTCAGTAGTAAGCCTTGAACATTGGGGTGTGTGACCCAAACAACTAAAACAAAACAAAACAAAACAAAAAAAGATTCCTCTAGGGCAGGGCCACAAAATGTTGTAAAGAGGGCCGTTTGTGGCCCGCGGACCGCGAGTTTGAGACCCCTGCCATACATGGAGGTCAAGAGAAAGAACTCTCAGAGGCAGAGTACATGCAAAGAGTTTACAGTTCAGTTTTCAAAATAAGCCTTAAATTTTGTTTTTGTTTTTGACCATATCCAGAAATGCTCAGGGGTTACTTCTGGCTCCGAGCTTAAATTACTCATGGCAGTGTTTAAAGAACCTTGAGATGACCACATGGGATCAAATCCAGATTGGCATTACAAAGCAAGTGCCTTACTTACTGTACTATCACTCCAGCCCTATTTTTCTTGTTGCTATTTTTGTCATTTTGGCAGTGTTCAGAAATTACTCCTGGCTCTGTAATCAGAAATAACTCTGGGAAGGCTTTGGGGGCCATATGGGATGCTGGAGATCAAACCTAGGTCAGCTACATGCAAGGCAAACTCTGTACCCACTGTGCTATCACAGCATCCCCTCTGGTCCCTGTTTTTGGGAGAGCGAATTGGCAGTATATATTCTAATTTTGGATGTAGGTAACCTCCTAATTCCAGTTCTAGGGAAGGTAGGCTGTACCCACATTGTTTCAAATGAAGAAAAACTGAAAAATATCAACAAATTAATCAATAGAGTTCATGGGGGGGGCTGAAACAAGAGTATAAAAGATATGGCATTTGTCTTGTAGGTGGCAAATAAGGTCCCCTGAGCACTATTAATAGAGATCCTTGAGCTCAGATCTTGAGAATCACCAGATGTGTCCCCTCCAATTTTTTTTTCATTTTTATTTAGAGGATAGAGAAGTAGTACTGCAGAGAAGATACTTTCCTTTCAGGCACTTGACCTGGGTTTCATCCCTGGCATCCCCAAATGGTTCTTCCCAAGCATTGCATATAGTCCCTCAAATACCACCAGGAGTTATCACTGGGCACCAGGAGTAACCTTGAGCACAGCTGGATGGGTGGTGTAAAAAAACAAAAAGTAGGGGCTGGAGAGATAGCACAGAGGCATTTGCCTTGCAAGCAGCCGACCCAGGACCTAAGGTGGTTGGTTTGAATCCCAGCATCCCATATGGTCCCCCGTGCCCGCCATGAGCCATATCTGAGCAGATAGCCAGGAGTAACCCTTGAGAACCGCAGGGTGTGGCCCAAAAACAAAACAAAACAAAAGTATACATATAATAACATAGAGTTCACTTACAACATAATTATTAGAAAAAGAAAAGTGAAATAAAAAAGGGATCCAAAGTGATAGTACAGCAGGTAGGATGCTTGTCTAGCATCCAACCAGACCCACATCTGGTTCCCAGCACCCCATCTGATCCCCTGAGCCCCACCACCTGAGTGCAAAGCCAGGAGTGGGCCCTGACTGAGCACTGCCAGATGGACTAAAACGAAATGAAACAAAAGTTGATTTTAACATTAGAAGTCTGCGTTAAGGTCAGAGAAGTAGTACAGAGGTTTGGGTGCTTGCTTGCCTTACATCCCCCACTGCTGTTGGAATCCCAATAACCATATATGGGTCCATGAGCGCCACCAGGAGTCACTCCTGAGCACAGAGCAAGGACCAGCCCCTAGCTTCAATGCCCCCACAAAATAAAAGTCTGCGTTAAATCATTTCTGTTCTTACTATGGAATACAGTGCAACTGTTAAAAAAGAATAAAAAAGGAGGCTGGAGAGTTGGCACTACAGGCTAAAGCATGTGCTCTATATGCGGAAGTTCAGGCTCCACCATCAATATTACAGAGACCCGCCCCCAAGAACAGAGCAGGAATACTGAGCACTAGTAGGTGTAGACAAGCCCTCATGTACATACATAAACAAACACTAACATTTAACATGTACTACACATGCTAATAAATGCTTTCCACGTAACTACTAAGTTTATAACATGAATCCCCTTTTTTGTTTGTTTAGTTTTTGGAATAGACCAGCAGTTTGAGGGGATTGTTGCGGGGAGGGGTATACAACCAGTAAAGCATGCCTTCCTCCAGTCAAACTATCTCTCCTGCATTTTCTATTTCCATTTTTGTTCCCGTTTTAAGAAAGCATGCACTAAAAATAGTGTGTGGTACCAGGCCTGAGCTGTAAAACTAAGTGGTCTGCAAAAGAAAACAAAACAAAGTGTAGAGCAGTTAACACGGTGTGCATAATACTGTTAGTTTTATGTCATCGTCTCGGACCTGGTCTAGGGTTAAAAAAAAAAAAAAAAACTAAGGGGCCGGAGAGATACCAGGGAGGTAGGGTATTTGCCTTGCATGCAGAAGGATGGTGGTTGAATCCCGGCATCCCATATGATCTCCCAAGCCTGCCAGGAGCATTTCTGAGCACAGAGCCAGGAGTAACCCATGAGCGCTGCCAAGTGTGACCCAAAAACCAAAAACAAACTATGTAGGGGACTGGAGCGATAGTGCAGTGGTAGGGCGTTTGCCCTGCATGCCTGTGGCTGATCCAGGAGAGACCTCGGTTCGAATCCAAGCATCCCATATGGTCCCCCGAGCCTGCCAGGAGCCATTTCTGAGCGAACAGCCAAGAGTAACCCCTGAGTATGACCGGGTGTGGCAAAAAAAATAAATAAACAAACAACCAAAAAAACTATGTAGAATTAGTTTGTATACAACACTCAGGACTACATGCAACTTCATTCTGCAGAACACAGAGGTTCTAGGGAGATAAAACTTCAGCCCACTCAGCCAAACAAATGCTAGGACCCTAAGAAAAAAATGCATGCAAAAGAAAACAAAAATGCATGCAAAAAAATGCATGCAAAGCCCCCTGAAGCACAGATTGCTGGTGTGGTCCATCTTGAGCTGGGCTGGCAAGGCAGAGTGAGCCTATCCGCTGAGCTCCGAGGCCCTCGTCCTGCCCCGAAGGGAGCTCGGCCAAAACTGTGCCTACAAGAGAGCGAGCGAGGGAGCGAGCCGCGAGTCACCTGCAGCAGCGGCAGCAGCAGCTGGTTGAGCCTCCTGCGCTCCAGCAGGCTGACGGCGCCCTCCCCGGTGCGGCCCATCTCGTTGAGCAGCACCAGCACGGCGATCTTGTAGGGCGTCACCCAGTCCTTGATGCCGAACACGTTGGCGTGCACCACCCCGTTGGTCATCATGGGGTTGAAGTAGAGACTCTCGTGCACGCTGGCCATGGCGGCCCGGGTTCAAATCGGAAGACGCGCGGCGCACCCGACCCCGATTTCGGACACGAGAGAGCGGGTGCTCGCCTCTCACTCTCCCGCACGCCCGTTAGTGCCGTATCCCAGGAAACGGGCGATCTAGACTGGCGGCAGACCTCATTAGCCAATCAGGAGAGCCAGACTAGTCACGTGGAAGAATTGTAACCAATAAGAATGTCCAGAGGTCCGGTGAGGGGTGGGGCAAAGACGGTGCACTAAAATTTGGAGTCCCTCACGGAAACTCTTACGAAAGGAAAGTAGGTTCCGGGCCACCAATGATGGCTCCAAGAGGAAAGAAGTGTACTCTTGAAGGGGCCTAGATTGAAGAAGGCTCAGGAGGACTGCATATATGTTCACTTCATCTGGACACATTTAAAATTGGATTTTAAAGTTATTGTCTCTAAAAGCAATTAAGGTTAAGTTGTAAATGTTGCATAGTATTAACTATATTCACTTTTAAATTAGAAAGTTTGGAAGCTCCATTTATGCCTTTATTTTTTTTAAAAGGTGAAGGAACATCTTTTCTCTCAAATCATACATGTTGCATTCAGAAATCCAGGTAAAGTTGCAATGATCATGCATCATTACTTAAAAAAGACAATATCACTGTGGATGAGTCTATTGTCCATTGAATTGTTAGGTCCATGCTAACAGCTCAGTGATAATACAAAGAGACCACACTGCAATGAAAGTAAGAAAGTGGGGTTTATTGAGCCAGCATGCCTGGGCCTAACAGCTCTTGTTGCAGCAGCGTAGCAGGTTCAGGTTCGACCTGACTCTAGGGGCTTTAGAGTTTATATAGCCATCATTAGCGTGATCATGTGTCAGGGCCCTGACATTCAACTCTAGGAAGCAGATAACAAGAGATACTAATTCAAATAACAAAAGCAATATAATTCAAAATGGTACAAGCCTGACTTGACAAGGCTCTTCCTGAGTGCACGGATGTGGAAGGGGAGCTATAGATTCTAGCTTACAAAGGTACCTTATGTTTCTTTTTTTTTTTTTTTTTTGGTTTTTCGGGCCACACCCGTTTGATGCTCAGGGGTTACTCCTGGCTAAGCGCTCAGAAATTGCCCCTGGCTTGGGGGGACCATATGGGACTCCAGGGGATCGTGGAACCGCGGTCCTGATCCTTGGCTAGTGCTTGCAAGGCAGATACCTTACCTCTAACGCCACCTCGCCGGGCCTAACCTTATGTTTCTTATCAGGTTTACCACCTCAGTATGTGCAAAGGCAGAAATCAAGGTCATATGGAGTCACTCTATCTCTATGGGAAAGTCAACAGTTTCCTTGTTCTCCAGGAAGAATGTGAGAATTGAAACATAAAACATAAAATGTAAGGATATAGGCTAGGCCTATGTCCGACTTGGCCTTTTTGTACACCTGCCCTTACAGAACAAATGCGTGGTCTTAGCATTCGTGACCTCCAGCACCAAACCTAGATGCTGCTGTAGAAATAGACACATGTGAAAAACCCAGGAAGATAGTTCTGTCCTGGGCTGTTACTCATGAGCACACATTTCGCTCCTCCCCTACCAGTGTGAAGGAAATTTATGGAAGTCTGGGTACATAAGCGAAACTGGCATAGGTTTCTGGGCTTAATGGGGAGTGAAGGAAGGTGATGAAGAATTCTGAGCATAAGAAAGGTATGAGTCGGAGCCGAAGAGATAGCATGGAAATAAGGCGTTTGCCTTGCATGCTGAAGAACAGTGGTTCGAATCCCGGCATCCCATATGGTTCCCCCGAGCCTGCCAGGAGTGATTTCTGAGCACAGAGCCAGGAGTAACCCCTGAATACTGCCGGGTGTGACCCAAAAACCAAAAAAAAAAAAAAAAAGTGATGAAGACAACCTGAAGACAAAAACAAAGCACAACTCAGATCAAGGTCAAGTTGGGGAAGTTCAAGTCTGGCCAGAATACATGATTCTTCCAAAAACTATTATTTTACATCTATTTTATTTATATTACTGGAGAATTCATCAGAGGCAGTTAAAAAAATAAAAAGAGAGAATTTAGGGGCCGGACTGTTGGGTGCAAGTGATAAGGCATCTGCTTGCCCGTGCTAGTCTTGGAAGGACCGTGGTTCAATCCTCCGGCGTTCTATATGGTCCCCCAATCCAGGAGGGATTTCTGAGCATATAGCCAGGAGTAACCCCTAAGCATCACCAGGTGTGTTCCAAAAACAAACACCCCCCAAAAAAAAAAAGATTGCTCTTAAGAAACTGGAATGACGGGCCCGGAGAGATAGCACAGCGGCGTTTGCCTTGCAAGCAGCCGATCCAGGACCAAAGGTGGTTGGTTCGAATCCCGGTGTCCCATATGGTCCCCCGTGCCTGCCAGGAGCTATTTCTGAGCAGACAGCCAGGAGTAACCCCTATGCACCGCCGGGTGTGACCCAAAAACAAAAAAAAAAAAAAGAAAAAAGAAAAAAGAAACTGGAATGATAGATAGTTCAATAGGCATTTTGCCTACTATGCAGCTGACCAGGTTCAATCCT